>NC_072434.2:19103409-19406439 GCF_028878055.3 Symphalangus syndactylus
GCCGAGGTGGGTGGATCACCTGAGGTCAGGAGTTCAAGACCAGCCTGGCCAACATGGTGAAACCTCGTCTCTACTAAAAATACAAAAATCAGCCAGGCGTGGTGGCACACACCTGTAGTCCCAGCTACACAGGAGGCTGAGTCAGGAGAATCGCTTGAACTCGGGAGACGGAGGTTGCAGTGAGCCAAGATCGCGCCATTGCACTCCAGCCCGGGCAACAGGGCAAGATTCCATCTCCAAAAAAAAAAAAAAAAAGAAAAGAAAAAAAAGAAATACATCATAATTGCTGACCTTTTTGCTTTTTCATCCCTCTATAATTGTTTCTGTATAGTATCAATCCTTCTTCCACCATCTGCTTTAGTTTCAGTGCCATATCATAAAAGAAGTCAAAAACAGTCTTGAGTACTCAGAACCCTTCTGCCCCATTGTATAATGTCTGTTTTCTGCCACTGCTTCTTCTACCTATTCTTCCTCAATAGCTGGCACTGGTTCAGAAGCACACCTCTCCATCAAGTCATCTTTTGTTAATTCCTATAATGTGGTGTCAATTTGCTCTTGAATTTTTCTAAGATTCAAATCTCGAAACTCTTCACCCCTTCCTTTTTTTTTTTTTTGCTATATCCACAATCTCTTTCTTTCATGATTTCCTCGGATGGCTCTGTCATAAATCCTGTGAAGTTATGCACAACATCCGGACAGTTTTCTCTAGCAGGAATTGATTGTTTCAGGCATGATGGCTTTCACAGCTTTTCCTATAACAACGATGGCATCTTCAGTGGTGTAATCCTTCCAGACTTGCATGATCTTCTCTCCATCAGGGTTTTCCTCCACAGCATTGGCAATCCTTTCCATAGAGTGCTGTGTTAGCGAGCCTTCAAGGTCCTTATGACCCCCTAATCTAAAGGCTGAATCTTGTGTTTGGGGGTAGGTAGACCACTTTGATACCTTCGGTGTTGAATTCGTGGGGTTCTGGGTGGCCAGGGGCGTTGTCCAATATCAAAATAAATTTAAAAGGCAGTTCCTCACTGGTAAGGTAAGAAAGGGTCAAAGTATTGATGGAATCACTCCAGAAAAAGGATTCTCATTTTCCAGGCCTTATTGTTGTGCAACCAAAAGACTAACAGCTTGTGTTTATCTTTTCTCTTCAAGGTTCGAGGGTCAGCAGCTTTATAAATAAGGGCAGTTCTGATCATAAACCTGACTGCATTTGCACAAAACAGTAGTTAGACTATTCCTTCCTGCCTTAAATCCTGGTGTTCACTTCTCTTCCTTACTAATAAATGTCTTTCTTGGCAATTTTTTTTTCCAGAATAGGACACATTTGTCTGCATTAAAAATCTGTTCAGGCAGATATCCTTTCTCCTTAATGATTTTCTCAGTGGCATCTGGGAACTCATCTGCTGCTTCTAGGTTGGCAGAAGCTGTTTCTGTTGTCATCTTGACATTTTTTAAGCCCAACCTCTTCCTAAAATTATCAACCCAAACACACAGACAATATTATTAAACCATCCTTTGCTGGCATTAAATTCTCCAGCTTTAGATCCTTCACCTTCCTTTTGCTTTAAGTTGCCATGTAATGACTTCACTTTTTCTCAAATCATATTAGAGTCTACAGGAATACCTTTCTTACAGCAGTTCTGTACCCACATAAAAGCTCCATTTTCGGCCGGGTGCAGTGAATCATGCCTGTAATCCCAGCACTTTGGGAGGCCTTGGCATGGGGATCAACAGATCGAGTTTGAGACCAGCCTGGCCAACATGATGAAACTCCCTCTCTACTAAAAATACAAAAAAAAAAAAAAAAAAGCCAGGCATTGTGGCACACACCTGTAGTACCAGCTATGTGGGAGGCTGAGGCAGGAGAATCATTTGAACCCAGGAAGCGGAGGTTGCAGTGAGCTGAGATCACACCACTGCACTCCAACCTGGGTGACAGAGCAAGACTCCATCTCAAAAAAAAAAAAAAAAAAAAGCTACATTTTCAATACCAGACAAAAAGATATTTCACAAAGTGTGCACAGTTTTTGTATCTGCGGGCATAGCAGAGCCATGGCTTTGTGAATTTTCTTTCCTTTTTTTTTTTTTTAACAATGGTCCTTGTGCTGGATTCATTTATCTTGTAATGGCAGGCAACTGCAGCTGCAGCCCTCAATCTATAGTAAGCATCAAGCAATTCGGCTTTTCCTTGTGATGTCAGGACTTTTTCCTGCTTCTTGGAAGCACTTCTAGTCACTAGTGGCACTTGGTACGGGACATACGGTGTTATTCAAGGTTTATGGTATTGCATTAAACATGATGAAAAATATGCTAGAACTTCAAGTGATCATTTTTTATTGTGATGTACAATTTACTAGAGAGATGAACTGTTCATGCAGAGATTATGAGAGCCACGCGGTGGTTTAAACAGATACTAACCACACTTGAGCTCACCACAACAGCAACAGGAGGTGGGTAAAGCATGATTAGAGCAGCACAGTATGTACAACAGTTAATTTATGCAGTTATGATTTAATGATGCATCTTCACCTTTGTTTACGTTGCTCACAACTGTGAAAGTTACCATATTCAGCGTATAAATGTTTGCCAGTTTTGATAAATTTTAACTCTTTGTAATAGATTTGTGTATATTTTATGATAGTAAATGATGAAACAGTCTATACATTGTATGCATTCACGACATATCTTTTTCTTAACTTTTTTCAGTATTTCTTGACTACGTGGTTTTTCTAGGCTGTAAGTTTATTCAAATTGTCCCAAATCGCCAAAAACTTTTCCAATATATTTACTGAAAAAAAATCTATGTATAAGGGGACCCACGCGTTTCATACTTATGTTGTTCAAGGGCCAACTGTATCTCCTACTGGTTCTTTTTCTCTGATAGCACCCTGATTAATGCAGTGATATTAACTACAGTTGTTAGTAAGGCTTCTTAATTAATATTAGAAAAAGATGTAGAAGAGAGATTGATTTTGGACACTATAAAACCTCTAAATAAATTAATAAAGAATGAGAAAGTATAAGAAAGTTATAAAATAAGCCAAAATAAACAAAATTGCTTATCTTATAATATGATGGCCAAAGTTACTTTTTATCAGGCAGCTATAAGTAGGCAAATATACAGTTAAGGATGTTTGTGAACTTAGAATATTCACCGGCAGAATAAAAATAGGGTGTTTGAGGTAGCCAGCCTTCAAGACAGCTCCCAGTGATTCCCACCTCCTGGCATTGACATCCTTGTGTCGTCTCTTCCCATATTGTACTGGGGTTGTTCTCTATGATTGACAGAATACAGCAAAACTGATAGTATGTCATTTGGGAAACTGGGTTATTAAAGATATTGTGGCTTCTGTCTTGCTCTCTCTCCCTCCCTGTTGGATCATTCGCCCTTGGGTAAGCCACCTGCTATGCCATAGCTGTCCTGTGGAGAGGCCTGTGTGGTAAGGAATGAGAGCTCCGGACAACAGACACCAAGGTCCTTTGACAACAGCCATGTGAGTGAGCTTGGAAGCATATTTTCCAGCTCCTGTCAAATCTTCAGAAGACTAAAGCAACAGGCAACATCTTGACTGCAACCTCAGGAAAGACATTATGCCAGAACCACCCAGTTAAACCACTTCTGGATTCCTGACTTTCAGAAATTGGGTGAGATAATAAATGTTTGTTGTTCATGCTACTGTTTCCCTTCCAAACTGATTTAAAAAATAACAGAAACAAAGTAAAACTCATAGGAAAGGCAGAACTGAAGAAATAATAAGAAGAAAGCATAAAATAGAAACTAAGATAAGCCAAATGTAACAATTAAAATTATTCTAAATAGTCTAAATCCTGCTACTAAGAAGCAAAGGGACTTTTTTTTTTTTTTTAAGATAGAGTCTCACCTTGTTGCCCAGGCTAAAGTGCAGTGGCTTGATCTTAGCTCACTGCAGCCTCGACTTCCCAGGCCCAGATGATTCTCCCATCTCAGCCTCCCAAGTAGCTGGGACTACAGGCATGCAGCACCACGCTTGGCTAATTTTTGTATTTTTTGTAGAGACAGGGTTTTACCATGTCACCCAAGCTGGTCTCCAACTCCTGGGCTCAAGCTGTTCTCCCGCCTCTGCCTTTCAAAGGGCTGGGATTACAGGTGTGAGCCAGCGCTCCTGGCTGGAGTATAAATTATTTAAAAATCAGGCTGGGCATGGTGACTCACGCCTGTAATCCCAGCACTTTGGGAGGCCAAGGCGGATAGATCACTTGAAGTCAGGAGTTTGAGACCAGCCTGGCCAACATGGTGAAACCCTGTCTCTACAAAAAACACAAGAAAAAAAAATTTTTGCCAGGTGTTGTGGCGGGTGCCTGTAATCCCAGCTACTCGGGAAGCTGAGGCCTGAGAATCACTTGAACCCGGGAGGTGGAGGTTGCAGTGAGCCAAGATCACACCACTGCACTCCAGCCTGGGGGAAACAGCGAGACTCTGTCTCAAAAAAAAAAAAAAAAAAAACATGATTTTTGGTCTGAAGTATATGAATGAAACCTAACTGTTGTTTTCATTTGTATCTCTCTTACTAGTAGAGAGGTGGAGCATCTTTTCTTGTGTTTATTGGCTATTTGAGTTTTCTGTTTTGCAAATTGCTTGTTCATCTCTTTTGCCTGTTTTTTCTCTTAAGTTACTTTTCATTTTCTTATTGATTTGTACAGGTTCTTTTTATATCTGAAATATTAATTATTTGTCAGTTATATTTATTGCAATTATATTATCTTAGCTTGTGGCTTGTTTAGCACCTTATTTATGGTGTCTTGTTTTACAGAAGTTTAAATCTGTAACACCATTAAAATTTTTGGTCTTTTTCCTTCAGGTTTGTTTCCAAGATCATAAAAATATTCTCTAATATTCTCTTCTAAAAATGTTAATATTTTGATTTTGATATTTAAATCTTTACCTACATTTTTCTTTTTGTACATGATATAAAACAGGGATTTATTATAATTTTTCAATTATGGATTTTTTTTTTTTTTTTTTGAGACCGAGTTGCCCAGGCTGGAGAGCAGTGGCGTGATCTCGGCTCACTGCAAGCTCCACCTCCCGGGTTCACGCCACTCTCCTGCCTCAGCCTCCCCAGTAGCTGGGACTACAGGAAATCTAATTAAGAACAGAGAAGAGATACACAAAATATTAGAAACATTAACACAAAAATAATACACAAACATGCTAAAAATGTTCCTATCCCAAAGAAAAAAACCTTTTTTTTCTTACTATAGTTCTTACTCTTTTCTCCTGAAAGACCACTTCTAAACTAAATAATTTTTTGGAAATATTATGTTTTCTGATTATAAAAGTACTACAAAAATATTTCTGTTTAGTATAGTAGACTAGGTACTACAGGACTGAACCATCTGGTAAAACCAACTAAAATTACTGGATTTTAAAAAGTCTTAAATGCATTCAAAAGCTGACAAGAAAGTAAACATTACAGCCAGGCGCGGTGGCTCACGCCTGTCATCACAGCACTTTGGGAGGCCGAGGCGGGCAGATCACGAGGTCAGGAGATCAAGACCATCCTGGCTAACACAGTGAAACCTCGTCTCTACTAAAAATACAAAAAATTAGCCAGGCATGGTGGCGGGCACCTGTAGTCCCAGCTACTCGGGAGGCTGAGGCAGGAGAATGGCATGAACCCAGGAGGCAGAGCTTGCAGTAAGCTGAGATCGCATCACTGCACTCCAGCCTGGGCGACAGAGCAAGACTCTGTCTCAAAAAAAAAAAAAGAAAAAAAAAAAGAAAGTAAAGATTACTTAATGTATTATACATCCATTCTAAGGCATCGTTGGTTGAAAGATATGCCATTACTTTACTACTAAGAAAGAAAACAAATGCTATCAAACTATGACATAATGCTTTCTTATAACTTTTTTCTTGTAACTTTTATACTTATGGACGATCTTGTAGGCTAATCATCTATTTTATCCTTCATATTTATTTATTTACTTAAAGACAAGATCTTGCTATGTTACCCAAGACTTGAAGTCCTGACCTCAAGCAATCCTCCTGCCTCTGCCTCCTGAGTAGCTGAGACTGTAGACACATGCTACTGCACCCAGCTTATTTTTGAAATTTTATTTTTTTGAGATAGGGTCTCACTCTGTCACCCAGGCTGGAGTGCAGTGGTGTGATCATGGCTCACTGCAGGCTGGACCTCCTGGGCTCAAGCAGTCCTCCAGCCTCAGCCGCCCGAGTAGCTGGGATTACAGGCATATGCCACCATATTCGGCTAATTTTGTATTTTTAGAAGAGATGGGGTTTCTCCATGTTGGCCAGGCTGGTCTCGAACTCCCGCCTGCCTTGGCCTCCCAAAGTGCTGGGTTTTCAGGCGTGAGCCACCGAGCCTGGCCAATTCTTTTACTTTAGTAGTGACAGGGTCTTTCTATGTTGCCCAATCTGGTCCTGAACTCCTGGGCTCAAGTGATCCTCCTGCCTCAGCCTCCCAAAGTGCTGGGATTACAGGCATGAGCCACCACACCAGGCTGATCCAGCTTATTTTTAATCATATATTACTCTTGAGCATATATTAAAAGTAAAAGGTAAGTGAAAAAATTGCTTAAGTTGTGCTTAAAACTACCTCACATTTAATCTGACTCTTCCACATAATTCTCTGTGCCATCAAGAATATTAGTAATGTATTATTTCAAAAAACAATCCTTAACATAATGAAAAAAAATTGATTCTGGGCTCTTAAGCCTGACTTTGCTATTATGTAGCACTAACCTACTTCTGACTCATGTTTTAGGAGTGTTGCTGAAAAGTCTGATTCACTGTGCTATCCCCTCTCCACTAACATTTGATGCCTCGGGGTTAAAAGAATGCTCCACTATTAGTCTCAAGATTTTCTTCCAAGCCACTGACATTCATTCTGCAATTTTTGATGCTGCAATTTTGATATTCATACATGCATAAACAATGACATTTATGTTATGGCTGACTGGCTGACAGTGATTGTAGACAGTTTAAGATACTGATTTCAAAGATGTTAAAATGTGAAAAATATATTTCAAACAGTGAAATATAATACATTAAAGTAAGAATGAAGTGAAATCTAGAGGATATCTACCAAAACTGGAAGAACTTAGGTTCAAGTTTAATAGCACTGTGCAGCATGTGGGTTGGAAATCAAAGCCCAAACCCACCTAAAATAGGGAATCTAAAAGGAGATTCCCTCTTCCCCCTATAAAACTGGGTCCCAAAGAGTTACTCTCTCAGTGTAAGGCACATTAGAAATCATCCATTTCTCCACCACAATTATCACCATCAGATGACTACAGCAATAATTGCTCATCTCAAAATTCGGCGCTGAGTCGGGAAAGGGAGAGTATCTCCTCCGAGAACCTGTAACCACAAGCCAGCCCTAATGCAGGTTTGCAGCAGAAACATGTATAACCTAATAAATATTAGAAAAAAAAAATCGTAAGCCAAGAATTAGGATTAAAATAGTCCTAGTACAATGAGGCCCTCAGATGCTCAAAAGCAGCATATCCCTTTGGAGGAACTCACCTATCCCAGGCCTCAAGGAATTTCCAAAGAAAATGTTTTTTAAAAAGTCAGCAGAGTAACAAAGCAAAACAAAAACAAATCGCAAAACCACCTGGAAACAAAGCACCATGAGCAAGAACCAGCAGGAGGCCAGGCATGGTGGCTCACACCAGTAATCCCAGCACTTTGGGAGGCTGAGGCAGGAGGATAGGCCAGGCACCAACAGTCTTTTATAAGAACAGAACCACGATTTTGTTTAGTGAGTAACATGCTAAGCTTAAAATGCTTACTGTTATGGACTGAGTTGTGTTTCCCAGCACACCACCTCTCCCTACTCCCCTCCCCAGCCACCACTGAAATTTATATATTGAAGCCCTAACCAATGTGACTATATTTGGAGATAGGGCTTTTAAGGTTAAATGCGATCATAAGAGTGGGGCCCAAATCCAACAGGACTGGTGTCCTTATAAGAGGAAAAGACGACAGGCGTGGTGGCTCAGCCGGGCACAGTGGCTCACGCCTGTAATCCCAGCACTTTGGGAGGCTGAGGCGGGTGGATCACTTGAGGTCAGGAGTTCAAGGCCAGCCTGGCCAATGTGGTGAAACCCCATCTCTACTAAAAATACAAAAATTAGCCAGGCATGGTGGCAGGCGCCTGTAATCCCAGCTACCTGGGAGGCTGAGGCAGGAGAATTGCTTGAACCTGGGAGGCAGAGGTTGCAGTGAGCCGAGATCGTGCCATTGCACTCCAGCCTGGGGGACAAGAGCGAGACTTTGTCTTAAAAAATAATAATAATGAATAAGAGGAAAAGAAACTAGAAATCTCTTTCTCTTCATGAACAGAGGAGAAGCCATGTGAGTACACAGCGGCAGCAGCTGTCTGCAAGCCAGGAAGAGCGCCTCACCAGAAACTGAATCTGCCAGAACCTTTATCTGGGAGGTGGAGGCTGTGGTGAGCCACAGTACTGCACTCCAGCCAGGGCAATGCAGTGAGACTGTCTTAAAAAAAAAAAAAAATCCAATAAATGAAGATGAATGAATCATATAAACATATTGGAAATAGATTTAAGTCTCTCGCTTAGTTAACTATAACAACATAGTACTCACTAAAATAAGACATCTATGACAAATTAGTGAATGTTATTAATGCAAAGTATATTTGAGATTAGTCATTGCACAAGAAAATTTGAACACCTTGAAATCTTTTTTTATTTTTATTTTTCTGAGACGGAGTCTCACTCTGTCACTCAGGCTAGAGTGTAGTGGTGTGATCTCGGCTTACTGCAACCTCTGCCACCCAGGTTCAAGTGATTCTCCTGCCTCAGCCTCCCGGTAGCTGGGATTACAGGCACCTGACACTGTGCCTGGCTAATTTTTGTAGTTTTAGTAGCGATGGGGTTTCACCATCTTGGCCAGGCTGGTCTTGAACTCCTGACCTCATGATCCACCCACCTCGGCCTCCCAAAGTGCTGGGATTACAGGCATGAGCCACTGTGCCCAGCGGAACACCCTGAAATCTTAAAGTTTATATATGAAAGAAACTTGGTAGAAGTTTTACCAAATTTGACAAAAATCTTAAGAAATTACATGGTATTACCAAAAGGAAGTTCTAAAGATGAAAGAAACTTTTCTAAACAATCAGTAATGAAAATAAATTTCAAACAAGAAGAGAGAAAAGATTGATTTTCTTTCTATTCATGTAAGAGAAAATACCACAAAATCTTGACCAGGTACGGTGACTCACATCTGTAATCCCAGCACTTTGGGAGGCCAACGTACATGGATTGCTTGAGCTCAGTAGTTCAAGACCAGTCTGGGCAACATGGCATGACCCCGCTTCTACAAAAAATACAAAAATAAGCTGAGCTTGGTGGTGTGCATCTGTAGTCCCAGCTACTTGGGAGGCTGAGGTGGGAGGATCACTTGAGCCTGGGAGGTCAAGGCTGCAGTGAGCTGTGATGGTGCCACTGCACTCTAGCCTGGGAGACAGAGTGAAACCTTGTCTCAAAAAAAAAAAAAGAAAGAAAGGAAAAAATACTACAAAATATTGTCATATGATGAAGCAATCAGAATTGCAGGAAGAAAAGTATCACAGAGATGATTCAGGTAATTAATAAAAATATTATGTTGTTTTTCTGGATTTTATAATTTGTGTTCTTGATTTAAAATTTTTTTAACTTGTTATGATTTTTTTCACCCTACATGAAAACTTACTTCTGTATATAATTTTGTACTTATAATTTTATAAATTTATAATTTCACTTTTTTCTTTCTTTTTTTTTTAACAAAAAGAGCCCCCAAATTACATGAGCTTCAGGTCCTACAAAGCCTGGCTCCACTCCTGATGACAGATGAATATAAAAACAAGAGAGCGGAGTACGAGTCTGAGGCGGAGGGAGTCATGGCAGGACAAGCGTTTAGAAAGTTTCTTCCACTCTTTGACCAAGTATTGGTTGAAAGGAGTACTGCTGAAACTGTAACCAAAGGAGGCATTATGCTTCAAGGAAAAGTATTGCAAGCAACAGTAGTCGCTGTTGGATCGTGTTCTAAAGGGTAGAGAGATTCAACCAGTTAGCGTGAAACTTGGAGATAAAGTTCTTCTCCCAGAATATGGAGGCACCAAAGTAGTTCTACAAAGTACAAACTATTAGAGACGGTGACATTCTTGGAAAGTACGTAGACTGAAATAAGTCACTATTGAAATGGCATCAACGTGAAACTGCCCATTCCACTGAAGTTCTGAAATCTTTCATCATGTAAATAATTTCCATATTTCTCTTTTATAATAAACTAATGATAACTAATAAAAAAAACTCACAACATCAGTTGAGGTAAACTTATTAATCATTTCTATAGAAGTTTGAAAATGCACGATAATAAAATTCAACAACCTTCACATTAAAACTAGATATATTTACTATATCTAGTAGTATGCTATAGTAGATATATTTTTGCACATCATGTTGGGGCGTTAAAATAAAAATACAAAGTACAGATAAATTCTACCTAGAGTTAACCAAACTACAAAGTTTCAGGGAACGGTTCCCACAAGACTATCCTCACTTCTGATACAAACCACAAATTTGGGGGGGTCCAAAAACTACCTTCTTTGATAATTCACAAGACTCACAGAGCTCACTGAAAGGTATTACGCTCATGGTTACGGTTTCTTACAGAGAAAAGATACAAATGAAAATCAGCCAAGGTGGCTGTGTAAAATGGTGCAGCCGCTATAAAAAAAATGGTGGTGGTTTCTCAAAAAAAAAAAAAAATTACCGTAGCAAATTCTACTTGGGGTATATTCAAAATAATTGAAAGCAGGTCTCAAAGAGACATTTGCACACCCATGTTCATAGCAGCATTATTCATACTATCTAAAACATAGAAGCAACCCCAAATGTCCACTGACAGAGGAATGGATAAAAACAATGTGGTATATACATACAGTGAAATATTACACAGCCTTAAAAAGAAAGGAAATTCTGACATGCTACAAAATGAATGAACCCTGAGGACATTATCCTAAGTGAAATAAGTCAGTCATATAAAGACAAATGCTGTATGATTCTACTTATTTGAGGCAGAGTAGTCAAAATCATTCAGACAGAAAGTAGAATGGTGTTTGCCAGAGGGTGGAGGAGAGAGAAGAATGGGAAGTTGTATAAAGGGTACAGAGTTTCAATTTTACAAGATGAAAAGAATTATGAAGATGCACAACATTATAAATGTATTTAATACTGCTGAACTGTATACATAAAAATGGTTAAGACAGTACATTTTATGTTATGCATATCTTATTACAATTAAAGAATTTGGCCAGGCGCGGTGGCTGTAATCCCAGAACTTTGAGAGGCAGAGGCAGGCGGATCACCTGAAGTTGGGAGTTCGAGACCAGCCTGACCAACATGGAGAAACCTTGTCTCTACTAAAAGTACAAAATTAGCCGGGCATGGTGGCAGGTGCCTATAATCCCAGTTACTCGGGAGGCTGAGGCAGGAGAATCGCTTGAACCCAGGAGGCAGAGGTTGCAGTGAGCCAAGATTGCACCATTGCAGTCCAGCCTGGGCAACAAGAGTGAAACTCCGTCTCAAAAAAAAAAAAAAAAAAATTGAAAAAATACAGGATCCCCAGTTAAATTTGAATTTCAGACATACTTATGTTAAAAAATAATTCATTGTTTACTGAAATCCAGATTTAATTGGTGTCCTGTATTTACGTGGCAACCGTAAACCCTCCCACTGGAAATAGTAGCTATACACCAAACACAAACATATACATATATAGCCACATATATACCCACACACATAATCTTCTTAAAGACATCAGAAGTGACAAGATAGAAAGGAATTATCAAGTGTGATAACTTCGTTCTGTGTCAACGAAGAGTGTAATTAACATACTCAGAGACAGGAAAATATGACAAATTCATACAATGAGAGGCAAAGAATTTTTTCATACACACTCATAGACCCAGAGTTTGCAGCTTCGGTTCTACGACTTCAGTCATTGGTCAAAGTAAACACAGCACACAAAAAATCTCACTAGTTCTGATCTCAAATAGATTTTCCTGTCCAGTGTACACAAAAATTTCTTTTTTGTTGACAGAGTCTCGCACTGTTGCCCAGGCTGGAATGCAGTGGCATGATCTCGGCTCACTGCAACCTCCACCTCCCGGGTTCAAGTGGTTCTCCTGCCTCAGCATCCTGAGTAGCTGGGACTACAGGTGTGCGCCACCACAGCCAGCTAATCTTTGTATTTTTAGTAGAGACACGGTTTCACAGTGTTGGCCAGGATGGTCTCGATCTCTTGATCTTGTGATCCCCGTCTCGTCTTCCCAAAGTGCTGGGATTACAGGCATGAGCCACTGGCCTCCTGCCACAAAATATTTTATTTGACTTGAACAAGTAGGCAAAGTTTCACAAAAAGAAGAGTCACAAAACATAGTCTATCATCTTTTACCCGACAGATTATATAAACTCCCATCATGTTGACGTCTGTAACCAAACAGGTAGACCACAATATCAGACCCCCAATTGTTGCTATTGTGTCCAGAATTGGTGGGTTCTTGGTCTCACTGACTTCAAGAATGAAGCCGCAGTGGTGAGTGCTACAGTTCTTAAACACTGCGTGGCTGGAGTTTGTTCCTTCTGATGTTCGGATGTGTTCAGAATTTTTCCCTTCTAGTGGATTCGTGGTCTCACTGGCTTCAGGAATGAAGCTGCAAACCTTCATGGTGAGTGTTACAGCTCATAAAGGCAGCATAGACCCAAAAAGTGACAGCCGCAAGATTTATTACAAAGACCAAAAGAACAAAAGCTCCACCACGTGGAAACAGACCCCAGCGGTTTGCCACTGCTGGCTGGGGCAGCCTGCTTTTATTCTCTTATCTGGCCCCACCCACATCCTGCTGATTGGTCCATTTTACAGAGAGCCGATTGGTCTGTTTTACAGAGAGCTCATTGGTCCGTTTTGACAGGGTGCTGATTGGTGTGTTTACAATCCCTGAGCTACATATAAAGATTCTCCAAGTCCCCACCAGATTAGCTAGATACAGCGTGCCGATTGGTGCATCCACAAACCGTGAGCCAGACACAGGGTGCTGATTGGTGTGTTTACAAACCTTGAGCTAGATACAGAGTGCTAATCGGTGTATTTACAATCCCTTAGGTAGACGTAAAAGTTCTCCAAGTCCCCACTAGACTCAGGAGCCCAGCTGGCTTCACCCAGTGGATCCTGCACTGGGGCCACAGGTGGAGCTGCCTGCCAGTCCCACCCCGTGTGCCCGCACTCCTCAGCCCTTGGGCAGTCGATGGGACCGGGCACTGTGGAGCAGGGGTGGCACTCCTCGGGGAGGCTCAGGCCGCGCAGGAGCCCACGGTGGGTGGGGGGGGTGGCGGGGGGTGGTGGGGGTTGGGAGTCAGAGGGGGTGGGGGTTGGGGGTGGGGGGGTGAGGGTTGGGGGTCGGGGGGGCTGGGGGTTGGGGGTCGGGGGAGTGGGGGTTGGGGGTCAGGGTGAGTGGGGAGGCTCAGGCATGGCGGGCTGCAAGTCCCGAGCCCTGCCGGGGAGGCAGCTAAGGCCCGGCGAGAAATCAAGCGCAGCGCCGGTGGGCCAGCACTGCTGGGGGACCCAGCGCACCCTTCGCAGCTGCTGGCCCGCGTGCTAAGCCCCTCACTGCCTGGGGCTGGCCGGATGGCCAGCCACTCCGAGTGCAGGGCCCGCCAAGCCCACACCCACCCGGAACTTTAGCTGGCCCGCAAGCGCGGCACGCAGCCCTGGTTCCCGCCAGTGCCTCGCCCTCCACACCTCCCCGCAAGCCGAGGGAACCGGCTCCAGCCTCGGCCAGCCCAGAGAAGGGCTCCCACCGTGCAGCGGGGGGCTGAAGGGCTCCTCAAGCGCGGCCAGAATGGGCGCAGAGGCCGAGAAGGCACCGAGAGCGAGGGAGGGCTGCCAGCACACTGTCACCTCTCACTATGATCAATTGAGAACAGCTTGTAAACTGTCTGCAAATCAGAAATAGAACCAAGTTTAGCCAAGAACCAAAAACAAAAATAACAACACAGGGTAGGAATAAAGAAAGAGATGGAGCCTAAAGTTATATTTCCACCTGGGATTCATTCCAGGGACCAATAAGATGGTATGCCTGAGCTTAAATATTCCATAAGGCGCACTTCAAGGGCAAAACTCCTTTAATTGTTTCAGGTAAGTGTCCATTTGGAACTTCCATAACAGTCAAGGTATAATATTTAAAAGGTTTAAAATATGCCTTTTACGGAAATAATAGAATGAACCCATGTCAAAAATACATTAACTTACTAATGATAGGACCACAAAACTAATGAAAGTAGTTCCAAGAGTATTGGAGGAAGTGTGTATTTATAGACATGTTATTTTTAAAAAGAATGCTGGATTAAGATTGCTAGGTTAGATACAAAACTGGTAAATGAGTTCCAGAGCAATAAAACTATAACCTTTGGGGTTATCTTTTCCACTGGACAGAAATCTAAAAGTTAACATTTAACTTCACAGATTTGGGCTGTAACAGATGGTAAATAGTAAAGTCAAACACACATTCTCGTAAAGAAGTCAACAATCTTCAGATGGGCGTGTTAAACAGTGCTCTACTAAGACGTTGAAAAGACAGGCTATACTTTCTTTTGCTTATTTCTAAATTTAAAATTTTTTTCTTTTTTTTTTTTTTTTTTTGAGATAGACTCTCACTCTATAACCCAGGCTGAAGTGCAATGGAGCAATCTCAGCTAACTGCAAACTCCGCCTCCTGGGTTCAAGCAAGTCTTCTGCCTCAGCCTCCCAAGTAGCTGGGACTACTTGCGCGTGCCACCACGCCCGGGTAATTTTTGTTTTAGTAGAGATGTTTCACCATGTTGGCCAGGCTGGTCTTTAACTCCTGACCTCAGGTGATCCACCCACATCGGCCTCCCAAAGTGCTGGGATTACAGGCGTAAGACACTGCACCTAGCCTTAATTTTTTTTTCTTTAGAAGAATGTGCTCAATTGATCTTGAGTCCTGCCTTTGTATGCATCTCTCCTATTTAACACTCTACCCTGAGAACTCTAGTTGCCATGGCCTCCCAGTAATCCAGTTCCATCTCTTCAATGCAGGGAGATGTTTAGGTTACACCTAGGTTCCCACTCCCTTCATTCTAGCAACTATTTTCAGGCAGTAAGCTGGGCCAATTGTAGAGCTCTGTTTCTTTCCCATTCATCAGGGTTCACTGTACTCAGTAGCCTAACGTCCAATATCTTAAAAACCATTGTTTCATATATTTAGTCTAGTTTTCCAGTTGCTTCAGTCAAAAGGGTAAATCCATTTCCTATTACTTACTTTATCTTGGCTTCTTTTTCTTGTTTCATTCATTGCACCAGTTAAATCACTCAGTATAACACTGAATAGGTGAGAGCAGACATCATTGCCTTCTTCCTGATTGTACAGGGAGGGCATTAAATCTTTCAACATTTAACACAATATCGATGTAGGTTTTTCATAAATAACTAACCTTAATTTGCTGAGAGTTTACTTATGTTTTCTAAGTGTTGAGATCATAGTTGTTGTTTTTTTTTTATATGCCGTTAATGTGGAAAATTGCATTGATTGGCCTAGAGTGAGTTGGGGAATGTTCTGTTCTCTTTAACTTTCAGCAAGACTTTGTGGGGAATTTGTATTTGCTTTTCTTCCTTAAATGTATGGTAGAATATAATAATAAAGCTATCTGGGACTGGTGTCTTTGTGGGGTTTCTAGCTACAAATCCAAATTATTTAAGTTATGTAGCTATTGAAGTTAACTTCCTCTTGAGTAAATTTTGGTAAGTTTGTCTTTTAAGGTATTTCTTCTAAATTATCTGATTTATTGGCATAAAATTGCTCATAATATTCCCTTAGTGCCTCTTAATATGAGTAATATCTGTAGTTATGTCACTTCTCTCATGTAATTTGTGTCACCTCTAGTTTTTCCTGATCAATCCTGCCAGAGGTTTATCAATTTCATTTATCTTCTAATCAGAAAAAGCCCTTTCATTTCTACTGAGTTTCTTTATTACTTTTGTTTTATACCTCATTGATTTCCACCCTCATCTTTTATTATTTCCTTTTTTCTGCTTATTTTGTTTTATTTGCACCCAGGCTGGAGTGTAAAGGCGCGATCTTGGCTCACTGCAAGCTCCGCCTCCCAGGTTCATACCATTCTCCTGCCTCAGCCTCCCTAGTAGCTGGGACTACAGGCGCCCGCCACCATGCCCAGCTAATTTTTTGTATTTTTAGTAGAGACGGGGTTTCACCGTGGTCTCGATCTCCTGACCTTGTGATCTGCCCACCTCTGCCTCCCAAAGTGCTAGGATTACAGGTGTGATTTATTTGCTCTTTATTTTCTAGTTTCTCAAGGTAGAAGCTGAGATCATTGATTTAAGATCTTCCTTCTTCCTCTTTTTTTTTTTTTTTTTCTGGAGACAGAGTCTCGCTCTGTCGCCCAGGCTGGAGTGCAGTGGCGCAATCTCGGCTCACTGCAAGCTCCGCCTCCCGGGTTCACGCCATTCACCTGCCTCAGCCTCCCAAGGAGCTGGGACTACAGGTGCCCACCACCACACCCGGCTAATTTTTTGTATTTTTAGTAGAGACGGGGTTTCACCATTTTAGCCAGGATAGTTTCGATCTCCTGACCTCCTGATCTGCCCACCTCGGCCTCCCAAAGTGCTGGGATTACAGGTGTGAGCCACTGCGCCCGGCCCCCTTCTTTTCAAATGTATGTATTTATGCTACAAATTTTGCTCTGAATCATGCTTTAACTGTATCCTACAAATTTTGATACGTGTGCTTTCATTTTTCATTCAGTTCAAAATGAGTCCCAACTTCCCTTTTGGTTTCTTTGTTGATACATGGACTGCATAGAAGGATGTTATTTAGTTTCCCAATATTTGTTAATTTCCCAGAGATTGGTTATTACTAACTTTATTGAGGTCACACTTTGAATGATTTTTTTTTTTTTTTTTGAGATGGAGTTTTGTTCTTGTTGCCCAGGCTGGAGTGCAATGGTGCAATCTTGGCTCACTGCAACCTCCACCTCCCGGGTTCAAGTGATTCTCCTGTCTCGGCCTCCCAAGTAGCTCAGATTACAGGCATGTGCCACCATGCCCCGCTAATTTTTTTGTATTTAGTTTCACCATGTTAGGCTGGTTGTGAACTCCTGACCTCAGGTGATCCATCCGCCCTGACCTCCCAAAGTGCTGGGATTACTAATAGGTGTGCACCACCACGCCAGCTATGAGGTCACATTTTGAATGATTTTAATCCTTTTAAATGCATTGATATTTGCTGCCCAGAACTTAGCCTATCTTGATAAAGTCCCTTGTGCACTTGAAAAAAAAGTTTTCTGTTGATGCTGAGTACTGTATAGTTTTTATTTTTAAAAATGTTTATCAAATCCTCTATTTTAAGAAGCATTTTTAATTAATTTATTTTTGCTGCTAGGTACTCTGTAAACATGTTACATCAAGTTGGTTGATAATGTGGTTCAAGTCTTTTACATTCTTATTAATTTTCTACTTAGCAATTATTGAGAGATGCTAAAATCTGACTGTAATTGTGAAAATTGTTTTTCCTCACAGTTCCATCAGGTTTTCCTTTATGTATTCTGAAGCTGTCATTTAGGCAAATGAACATGTAGAATTGTTATGAGTTCTGATTGAATTGACCCTATGATCTCATAAAATATCCCCTTTTCCCTGGCAATATGCTATGTTCTGATACCTACTTTGTCTGATACTAATATAGTTTCATTAGATTTCTTTTTATTACAGGCATATCATTTAATACCATTTGCATTTAACCAATTGTCATTATATTTAGAGTGGTTGTCTTGTAAGCAGCATGTGGTAGGGTCTGTGATGCTAATTGGAGTGTTGGGACAATTCTAACTATTGAAAAGGTCCGTTTTAAATGTACCATCTTGCTATTTGTCTTGTTTGTCCCAGCTTTTTTTCCTTTTTCCTTGTTCCTTTTTTTCAGTCTTTCAGATTGAAGAGAGAGAGAGAGAGAGTGTGTGTGTGTGCATGCGTGCGTGTGTGTGTGTGTTCTGGAGACAAAGTCTCACTCTGTCACCCAGGCTGGAGTGCAGTGGCATGATCTTGGCTCACCGCAACCTCCGTCTCCTGGGTTCAAGCAATTCTCCTGCCTCAGCCTCCCGAGTAGCTGGGATTATAGGCGTGTGCCACCATACCCAGCTATTTTTTGTATTTTTAGTAGAGATGGGGTTTCATCATGTTGGCCAGGCTGGTCTCAAACTCCTGACCTCAGATGATCCACCCACCTCGGCTTCCCGAAGTGCTGGAATTACAGGCATGAGCCACCACACATGGCCTAGACTAAGAATTTTTAATGACTCCGTTAAATCTCCTTGGTTGACTTGTTAGCTTTTCTATTTTTCTTGTGATTACTTCAGGATTTATCATGTACAAGGTGAAAATCTTACAGCATGCCAGGTGCAGTAACTCATGTCTGAAATTCCAGCACTTTGAGAGGCTGATGTGGGAGGCTTACTTGAGGCCAGGAGCTTGAAAGTAGCCTGGGCAACATGGTAAGACCCCATCTCTCCAAAAAAAAAAAAAATCTTACAGCAGTAAGATTTCACTTCCCCCACCTTGGCCTTATTCTATTGTGGTCATGTATTTTACTTCTATACATACATATATAAAATAAATCCCATGATTAATTGTAGTACTTTTTCCTTTAAGCAGTAACTGTTTCACCAAAAAAAAAAAAAATGCTTTTTGTTTTTCATTTTTTTTTGTAGATTCAGACTTCTATCTGGTACCTTTTTCCTTGTCCCTGAAGGACTTAATACTTCTTATAGTATAAGTCTGCTGGTGATGAATTTTTTCAGCTTTTGTATTTCTGGAATAGTCTTTATTTCACCTTTCTTTTCTTTTTTTTTTGGGATGGAGTCTCACTGTCACCCAGGCTAGCGTGCAGTGGTGCGATCTTGGCTCACTGCAACCTCTGCCTCCAGGTTCAAGCAATTCCCCTGCCTCAGCCTCCTGAGTAGCTGAGATTACAGTCATGTGCTACCATGCCTGGCTAATTTTTTGTATTTTTAGTAGAGACGGGGTTTCACCATGTTGATCAGGCTGGTCTCAAACTCCTGACCTTGTGATCCGCCCACCTCAGCCTCCCAAAGTGCTGGGATTACAGGTGTGAGCCACCATACCCGGCTCACCTTTGTTTTTAAGAGATAATTTGGCTGGGTATAGAATTCAAGATTTTTTTTTTCTTTCAATACTTTAAAGATGTAACTCCATTGTTTTCACACCTGCATTGTATCTGATGAGAAATATGCTGTCATCTTTTGGTTTCTCTATCTGTAACATGTCTAATTCCTACTGCCTTTAATATTTCCTCTCAATTTCTGGTTTGAACAATTTTTCAAGTGCTATGTGTCATGATCTTGTTTTCCTTGTCTTCCTTGTGCTTGAGGTCCATTAGACCTGTGGAGGGCTTATAGTTTTCATCAAATTTGAACATTTTTCAGCCATTATTTTTTCAAATCCTTTTTCTCTCCTCCCCTCTCCTTTGGAGACTCCAATTACACACAAATTAGACCGCTAGAGGTTCTCCCACAGTTTACTGGTAACACTATTCATTTTCTTCAGCCTTTTTTCTTTAATTTTGAATAACTTATGTGCCATGTGTTCAAGTTTACTAATCTTTTATTCCACACTCTCTAATGTGCTGTTGATTCTAACAAGTATGTTTTTCATATCAGACACTAAAGTTTGCATTTTCAGAAGTTTGATACTGGTTTTTTTTTTTTTTTTGAGATGGAGTCTCACTGTGTCATCCAGGCTGGAGTGCAGTGGTGCAATCTCAGCTCACTGCAATCTTCGTCTCCTGGGTTCAAGAAATTCTCATGCCTCAGCCTCCCGCATAGCTGGGATTACAGGTGCCCCCCTGCCCCAACCCCCACACCATGCCTAACTTTTGTATTTGTAGTAGAGATGGGGTTTCACCACGTTGGCCAGGCTGGTCTCAAACTCCTGACCTCAAGTGATCCACCTGCCTCAACCTCCCAAAGTGCTGGGATTACAGGCATGAGTCACTGTGTCCAGCCTGATGCCAGTCTTTTCAATCTTTCAATGTTTCAAGCATTCCTCTACTTTCTTGAACATACAGAATATACTTTTAACTAGTTTCAAAATCCTTGTCAATTAATTCTATCATTTGTGTCATTTCCAGGTGTTTGTATTTTTCTCATTGTGGTTGCATTTTTCTGCTTTATTGCATGATTGATAATTTTCAACTGGATACCAGACATTGAATTTCACCTTGTTGGGTGCCAGATATTTTTGCATAATAATATTCTTAATCTTCGTCCCAGTTTCTCTCAAAACTCACATTTAAGCTTTGTTAGGTAACACCAAAGCAAGCTTAGTCTAGGACTAATTTTCTTCCACTATTAATGCAACGTTCTTCTATTTATTTTTCAGACAGGGTCTCACTCTGTTGCCCAGGCTGGAGTACAGTGGCACAATCACAGATCACTGCAGCCTTGACTTCTCTGAGTTCAGGTGATCCTTCCACCTCAGCCTCCTGAGTAGCTGTGACTACAGGTGCATGCCACCACACCTGGCTAATTTTTGTATTTTTTCGTAGAGAAAGGATTTCACCATGTTGCCCAGGCTGGTCTCCAACTTCTAGGCTCAAGTGATCTGCATGCCTTGGCCTCCCAAAGTGCTACGATTACAGGTGTGAACCACTGTACTCGGCCCGCAATGTCCTTTTAAATATTCTATCTGACCCCTTTTGAGGTATGAGGTCTTTCCTCTGTAGCTGGCAGGAATAAAATCTTTTCCTAGTCCTTTGCAAAATGTATGAAAGAAGTGTTTATTTTGCTTCTTTTTGATGTTTACTTCCCTTGCCTGGGTTGTTACCTCACATGCATGTGCTGGTCAACCCTCTGAAGACTCGAGGAGGAAACTGCACATCTCCAGTTCTCTCCTCTCCAGAACTCTTCCCTGAAAACTTTATTTCCTTGGGTTGCTCTATATTCCCAATCCCATCTCAACTCAGGGAGACTCCCCTGTGTTCCACCCAGGTTCCTGCCCACTGCACTGAGGCTTGAGAAAATCTCCTTAGATGTTAAGTTTGATGGATTGTAAGGCTCACTTCATATGGTTCCCTGAGAGAACAACCACTGTCCTGGAATGCCTGGTGTCCTACTGTCTGAAATTTAATTGTTTCATATTTCTTGTTCAAATTTTTTTTTTTTTTTTTGAGACGGAGTTTCACTCTTGTTGCCTAGATTGGAGTGCAATGGTGCGATCTTGGCTCACCACAACCTCCGCCTCCCGGGTTCAAGTGATTCTCCTGCCTCAGCCTCCCGAGTAGCTGGGATTACAGGCATGTGCCACCACGCCCGGCTAATTTTGTATTTTTAGTAGAGATGGGGTTTTACCACGTTGGCCAGGCTGATGTGGAACTCCTGACGTCAGGTGATCCACCCGCCTCGGCCTCCCAAAGTGCTGGGTTACAGCCGTTAGTCACCGTGCCCAGCCAGATGTCTAGTTTAAAAAGTAGACTGTCGTACACAAGTTGTCCAAACATACTTAAAGGTTTTCTAAACCAAAAAGTACGTTCATTAGCCTCAGTAGCCACATTTTAAGTGCTCAATAGCTACATATGGTTAGTGACAACTATATTAAACAGCATAGGCATAGGTCCTTTATGAAGAGTTACAGAATATCTCATTTCCATGGTGATTGTGCTTTATTCGTACACAACACACAAGCACACACATATACATATATATTAAAACATTGCCTAAATCTTTGTAAGCAGATTTCACAACAGGAAGAAGTATGTCAAAATTTCAACTCAGGAATGGACTCAACATACTGATTTTAAAAAACGGTTAAGAGGTATTTAAACCTCAAATACTAATCTCTGAAAAAAGCATAGTTGAAATTCATAGCCAAATTTTTGACATTTCCCTTTCAATAACCTGTCTCCAACAAGTCTATAATCAATTCAATCTATTTGTTTTTCTCTAGGCAAAGTCATAAGACCTTTTCCCCCAGGGTATATACATTCCCAATGTCCTTCTTTTTCTAAATCTTATTTATAATACGTAATAACTATAAAAATGCTGTTATAAAATATAGATACCTGCTCATAGAAATACACTTCATGAGGTATAAAAGATGCACAAAGATGTTTACTGTGGCATAATTTGTAATAATGAAAAAGCTGAGCTTCACAAGGAAATGTATCAAATTATGATTTGTCAACTCAGTGGAATACCATGAACTAAGCTTAGAGGGCAACAGGAAATGACTATTGTAGAAAGCATGATTATGGGTGATATATTTTAAAAAACCCTGATGTCCTGTCTTAACAATGGAATGGGGGAAAAAAGGAACACCCTAGAGTTAAAACAAGGTAGAAAGATTGGAATAGAAAGTACTTTTTCTTTTCTTTAGGTGTCTTAAGGAAATTAACAATAAGAGAAGAAAATGAAATGCCCTCACTGACCTTCCCTCCGGCCTTTCCCGCTGCTAATTCCCTGAAACTGAACTCCAGCCAAGACTTTAGAAGGATCCTATACATAAATGGAATCAGGCTTCAGGTTTCCTCAAGAGGGGGTGGGAAAGTTATGTGTGGAAAGGTCTCAACTAGAAGCCAAGAAAAGATCCATTTGGCAAAAAACCATACACCTTTTCAAAAAGAATGACCCAAAAAATTATTTCTAGTCCAAAATTTTGTTAAAATTTTAAAAATTCATAAGACAGAAAATATGGGACTTCCCAGCCCAATATTCAGGCACACGATGTGAATCTCAGTAACTGCCTAAAGCAAAGATAGTAACAATGTGTTATGGGACTGAGAACTAAAAGTATGGCGAAAAGAGCACAAAGAGGGCCGGGCACAGTGGCTCATGCCTGTAATCTCAATACTTTGGGAGGCTGAGGCAGGAGGATCACTTGAGCCCAGGAGATTGAGACCAACCTGGGAAACACAGAGAGACCCCATCTCTACACACACACACACAAAACCCCAAAAAACAAAACAATTAGCTAGGCATGGTGGTGCATGCCTGTAGTCCTAGCTATAGGGGAGGCCAAGGCAGGAGGATCACTTGAGTCAGGAGTTCAAGGCTGCACTGAGCTATGATTGTGCCATTGCACTCCAGCCTAGGAGACAGAGCAAGATTCTGTCTCTTAAAACAAACAGCAACAACAAAAATGCACAATGAAGGGAGGAATTGGAGGTATAAGGTTCTCATAGCATACATGGAATGTTAAAATACTACTGAAAGCAGACTGGGCATGGTGGCTCATGCCTGTAATCCCAACACTTTGGAAGGCCAAGGCAGGTGTATCACCTGAGGTCAGCGGTTCAAGACGAGCCTAGCCAACATGGTGAAACCCCATCTCTACCAAAAATACAAAAATTAGCTGGGCGTGGTGGTGGACACCTGTAATCCCAGCTACTGAGGAGGCTGAGGCAGGAGAATCATTTGAACCCAGGGGGCAGAGGTTGCAGTGAGCTGAGATCGTGCCACTGCACTCCAGCCTGGGTGACAAGAGCAAAACTCCATCTCAAAAATAAAAACAAAAACAAAACAAAAGTTACTGAAAGTAAACTGTAGTAAGAAAGATGTATACTGTAATCCCTAGGTAATCAAGTAAAAGTCTTTTTAAAAAATGGAGTATTGCTAATAAGTTAACGGTAGATATAAAATGAAATCATAAAGATCATCCAAAGGAAAGCAAAAATTTTGAGGAGAAAAAGAGATGGGGATGGGACAAAGAACAAGTAAGGTGATGTAAAGAATCATTAAGTATCCTTAGTTTTGCCCTACTTGCAAGCTAAGCAAGCCCCCCTCCCCGCATGGTTTCATGGATGCTGGTAGAAGACACATGAAATGTGAGTCAGAGGACAGTTTATTACTCTTATCAAGGACAATATCCAATGTATCAGCATTTTCGTACCAGTTCCCCAGATCCTAATTCTCAAAGGCAATGCAAGGATGGCGAAATGATACTCATGTGCAATGGGCTGTGTTATGAGCAGAAAAACGTTGAATTTGAGGAACACATTTTTTATGCAATGTCTGCCCCATGCTCTGGTGGTACACGCCTGTAATCCCACCTACTTGGGAGGCTGAGGCAGGAGAACCACTTGAACCTGGGAAGTGGAGGTTGCAGTGAGCCGAGATCACACCACTGCCCTTCAGCCTAGGCAACAGAGGGAAATTCCATCTCAAAAAAAAAATAAAAATAATTTTTTTTTAAATAAGACATGTTTTCAATCAGTAACCAAAGCTTCTGCCTTAAGAAACTAGAAAAAGATCAAATTAAACCCAAATAAAGAGATACATAGAAATAATAACAGAATAGATGAAGAATGAAAGTAAAGATACCTCTACAGATCCTACAGGCATTAAAAGGATAAGGGAATATTGTGAACTACTTTGTGCCAATAAATTTAATAGCTTAGATGAAATGGACAAATCCCTTAAAAAACACAACTCCAGCTCCCCTGGGCTATTCTGGGCATACTGCCTATGGGGTACCTCTGCTCTGCAAGGAGCAACAGAATAAAAACACAACTCTCAAAGTTCACTCAAATGGAAGTAGATAACCTGGATAGTCCTAGATCTATTAAAGTAATTGAGTTCATATTTAAAGCCATGAAAACAAACCATGGAGATTGGTAAACTTAGGGGGAGGGAGTTGGAGTATCTGTTTGGAATACAGAGTATTCTTATAGGGTAGTCCTGCGAGATAAGGGTGAAGGGCAGGTTGAAGGCAGATTATTGAAAGTCATGCTAAGGATTTTAATTTCTATTGCACAGGCAAATGTCGTTTTCACTGTATGCTCCCAGCACTTTAGGAGGCCGAGGTGGGTGGATCACCTGAGGTCAGGAGTTCGAGATCAGCCTGGCCAACATGGTGAAACCCTGTCTGTACTAAAAATACAAAAAATTAGTCGGACGTGGTGGCAGGCGCCTGTAATCCCAGCTACTTGGGCGACTGAGGCAGAAGAATCGCTTGAACCCGGGAGGCAGAGGTTGCAGTGAGCCAAGATCTCACCATTGTACTCCAGCCTGGGCAACAAGAGCAAAACTCTTGTCTCAGGGAAAAAAAAAAAAGAGAGACAGAAATGTACTGCATAATCTCATTTATATGTAGACTCTCTAAAAAAGTCAAATATAGATGCTCCTTGACTTATGAAGGGATCACGTCCTAATAAAGCCATTCTAAATTGAAAATATCATAAATTGAAAATAAGAGCTGGGTGCAGTGGCTCACTGCTGTAATCCCAGCTACTTGGGAGGTTGAGGCAGGAGAATCGCTTGAGCCCTGGAGGTGGAGGTTGCAGTGAGCCAAGATTGCACCACTGCACTCTAGCCTACATGAAAGAGCAAGATCTGTCTCAAAAAAAAAAAAAAAGAAAGAAGAAAATAAGGCCAGGTGCAGTGGCTCATGCGTGTAATCCCAACACTTTGGGAGGCGAGACAGGTGGATCACTTGAAGTCAGGAGTTTGAGACCAGCGTGGCCAACATGGTGAAACCCTGTCTCTACTAAAACAAAAAATACAAAAATTAGCTGGGCATGGTGGCAGGTACCTATAATCCCAACTACTCAGGAGGATGAGGCATGAGAATCGCTTGAACCTAGTAGGCAGAGGTTGCAGTGAGCCACGATGGCACCACTGCACTCTAGCCTGGGTGACAGAGTGATACTCCATCTGGAAAAAAAAAGGAAAGAAATTTTTGTTTTTTACTTATTATATATTAAACTTACAATGGGTTTATCTGGGTATAGCCCCATAGTAAGTCGAGGAGTGTACTAAATGTATATTATTTTCTCACCATCTGAAAGTTGAAAAATTGTAAGTTGGAGATCATCTGTACATAGAAATAGAGAACAGTGGTTACCAGGGGCAGGGAGGGGGAGAAATGGGGAATTAAAGGGCAAAAACTGGCAGTTGTGTACAATGAGCGGGTCTAGAGACCTAATGGGCAGCATGAGGACAATAGTTAATAATACTGTATTATATATGAAAAATTTGCTAAGACTGTAGATTTTAAGTACTCTTACCAGACAAAAAAAACAGGTAACTATGGAAGATGACAGGTTAATTTGCCTGACTGTAATAATTATTTCAGTTTTGTATACCTTATAGACAACTTAAGAAAATCTCAAGCAATCTACAAAAAAACACCTACTACAACAAAGAACTGAGCTTAGTAAGGTCACAGGATACAAGGTCAATAAAAACAATTGGAAGTCAAAATTATAAAAACAGTACCATTTATAGTGGCATCAAAAATATAAAACAGCCAGGTACAGTGGCTCATGCCTGCAATCCCAACAGTTTGGGAGGCCAAGGCAGGGCAATCACTTGAACCCAGAAGTTTGAGACCAGCCTAGGCAACATGGTGAAACCCTTCCTCTACTAAAAATACAAAAAATTAGCTGGGCATGGTGGCACGCAGCTGTAGTCCCAGCTACTTGGGAGGCTGAGGTGGGAGAATCACCTGAGCCTGAGAAGTCAAGGCTGCAGTGCGCCATGACCCCACCGCTGCACTCCAGCCTTGTCAACAAGAGTGACACTGTCTCAAAAAAAGAAAAAAAAGAGAAATACTCACGAAGGGATAAACCTAACAAAATGTGGTAAAGCTGAAAACTACAAAATACTGATGAGAGAAACAGAAGAAAAATCCAAATAAATGGGGAGATATACCATATTCACCACTGGAAGACAATATTGTTTTCACTTGTTTGCTTTGAGATGGATTTTCGCTCTTGTTGCCCAGGCTGGAGTGCAGTAGCTCGATTTCAGCTCACTGCAACCTCCACCTCCCAGGTTCAAGCAATTCTCCTGTCTCAGCCTCCCGAGTAGGTGGGATTACAGGCACACACCACCACCACCACGATCGACTAATTTTTTTGTATTTTTAGTAGAGATGGGGTTTCACCATGTTGGCCAGGCTGGTCTTGAACTCCTGACCTCAGGTGATCCACCTGCCTCAGCTTCCCAAAGTGCTGGGATTACAGGCGTGAGCCACTGCACCCAGCCAACAATATTGTTAGGATGACAATTTTCCCCAAAATGCTTAATAGAGTTAATCAATCTCAACCAAAATCCCAGGTTGTTTTTGTTTTTTAAAGAAATCAATAAACTGATTCTAAAATCCAAATGGAAAGGCAAAGACCTTAGAATAGCCAAAATACTTTGAAAAGGAAGAACACAATTGGAGAATTCAAATTACCCGATGCCAAAGTTTACTATAAAGCTAAAGTAATCAAGACAATGTGGTATCATTAAAACGACAGACCTATAGGTCAACGAAACAGTAAGAGAATCCAGAAAAATACCCACATATATGGTCAATTGGTTTTGAAAAAAGGTACTAAGGCAATTCAATGAAAACCAATAGCCTTAAACAAATGGTTCTGGAATAACTGATCATCCATATGCAAAAAAATGAACCGTAATCCATAACTCACACCATTATTTTAAAAATTAACCCAAAATGTATCATAAATGTAAAAATATAAGAATTTTAAAAGAGGTCAGGTGTGGTGGCTCACGCCTGTAATCTTAGCATTTTGGGAGGCCAACGCGGGTGGACTGCCTGAGCTCACGAGTTTGAGACCAGCCTGGGCAACACGGTAAAACTCCGTCTCTACTAAAATATAAAAAATAAGCCAGGTGTGGCGGTGTGTGCCTGTAGTCCCAGCTACTCGGGAGACTGAGGCAGGAGAATTGCTTGAACCAGGGAGGTGGAAGTTGCAGTGAGCTGAGATTGCGCCACTGCACTCCAGCCTGGGCGACAGAGTGAGACTCTGTCTCCAAAAAAAAAAGAAATAATAAAAACATAAAACTTGTGTTCTCTTTTTTTTTTTTTTGAGACAAGTTCTCACTCTGTTTCTAAGGCTAGAGTGCAGTGACATGATCTCAGCTCACTGTAGCCTCGACTTTCCAGGTTCAAGTGATCCTCCCACCTCAGCCCCCCAGACTTCAGTCCCCCAGGTAGCTGGGACTACAGGTGTGCACCACCGTGCCCAGCCAGCTAAATTTTGTAGAGATGGGGTTTCACCATGTTGTCCAGGCTAAAACTTGTGTTCTTTAAAGATATTATAGAGAAATGAAGACAAGCCGCAGACCAGCAGAAAATATTTGCAAAACACCTGATAAGGAACTTTTCATCCAGAAGAACCCTCCCAACACAAAAAAAGGAAATCAAACAACCCAATTTTTAAAAATCAGCAAAAAGTGTTAAGAGATACTTCACCAAAGAAATATGTGATGTCAAATAAGCACATGAAAAGACACACAAAATCATTTGTCGCAGGAAAATGACAATTAAAACAATGAGATACTGCTATTCATCTATTAGCATGGAGAAAAAACAAAACCAAAAAATAAATCTGACAATACCAAGTGTTGGTGAGGATACAGAGCAACTAAAACTCTTTTTTTTTTTTTTGGAGACAGATCTCACTCTGTCTCCAGGTTAAGTGCAGTGGCGGCATGATCTTGGCTCACTGCAACCTCTGCCTCCTGGGTTCAAGTGATTCTCCTGCCTCAGCCTCCCAAGCCAAGTAGCTGGGACTACAGGCATGTGTCACCACACCCAGCTAATTTTTTTATTTTTAGTAGAGACAGAGTTTCACCGTGTTAGCCAGGATGGTCTCGATCTCCTGACCTTGTGATCCGCCCACCTCAGCCTCCCAAAGTGCTGGGATGACAGGCGTGAGCCACCGCACCTGGCTGTAATGTTTACTTTCTTGATCTGCCCACCTTGGCCTTGCAAAGTGCTGGGATTACAGGTGTGAGCCGCGGTGCCTGGCTGCAACCAGAACTCTTAACTAGTGGGCATGCAAAATGGTGCCACCACTTTCAAAAACAGTCTGAGAACCTCTCACAAAGTTAAACACAACTAATCATTTGACCTAACCATCACATTCCTAGATATTCATCCAAACAAGTTCAAAGGCTTATAAAAGGCCTACACATAAATTTTACTTTATGCAAAATTGCCCTAACTAAACTGTAAACATCCTTTATGTCAACTTTTTTTTTTTTTTTTTTTTGAGATAGAGTCTTGCTCCTTTGCCCCCAGTCTGGACTGCAGTGGCACAATCTTAGCTTACTGCAACCACCGCCTCCCCAGTTCAAGCGATTCTCCTGCCTCAGCCTCCCAAGTAGCTGGGATTACAGCCACCCACCACCACTCCCAGCTATTTTTTTTTTATTTATTTTTAGTTGAGACAGGGTTTCACCATGTTGGCTAGGCTTGTTTTGAACTCCTGACCTCAAGTGATCCACCTGCCTTGGCCTCCTAGAATGTGCTAGGATTACAGGTGTGAGCCACAGTGCCCAGCCTAATGTCAACAATTAATACTTAATCAACAAAAGTACATCCATATAAAGAAATATTAATCAGTAACTAAATGGAACAAACTATTGATACATGCAAGAAACTAATAAATCTCAAAAGCATTGTATGGGCCGAGCGTGGTGGCTCATGCCTGTAATCCCAGCACTTTGGAAGGCTGAGGCGGGCGGATCACTTGAGGTCAGGATTTCGAGACCAGCCTGGCCAAAATGGTGAAACCCCCATCTTTACTAAAAATACAAAAATCAGCCTGATGTGGTGGCATGTGCCTGCTATTCTAGCTACTCAGGAGGCTGAGGCAGGAGAATTGTTTGAACCTGGGAGGCGGAGGTTTCAGTAAGCCGAGACTGCATCACTGCACTCCAGCCTGGGAAACAGAGTGAGACTGTCAAAAAATAAAAAAAAATTGTATGAAGGAAGCTAGATACAAAAGGCTACATATTATAAGATTTCATTTATATAACATTCGGAAAAATATAATACTATAGAGTCGGAAATCAGGTCAGTGGTTACTAGGAGCTGTGGGTGAGTGAGACAGGTTGACTGTAAAGGGGCCTAGGGCAACATTTGAGATCATAGGAATATTGTATATTTTGACTGTGGTTAACGGTTACATGACTGTATACACTTGTCAGAAATCATCAAAGTATATACGTAAAAAGCATGAGTTTTGGTACCTATAAATTATACTTTAATAAGCTTGCCTAAATAAACAAAACTGATCCTCAAAATTGTAATTTCTTATCTTGCTCTTTGTGGAACAGAAGCTTGAGTTTACCTTTTCCCCACACATATTCCTAGATAAATCATTTAAACTATAAATCATTTTCATTTGTAACAAATACTTTCCAAGGATTTTTGGGGCCCGATAAGGTACTTTATATGTACTATCTCATTAAGTTATTCCAACAGCCCTATGAAACTGAGGTTGAGAGGTATGGGTAATTATAAAGTTGGGATTTAAACCCAGGTATGTTGGACTGGGTTTAAATGTCTCAATGTCATCTTTCCCTCTGTACTGCACTGTGCCACCAAATCTCCAAAGACAGACTGAATTTTATATTCTTCATGGTGCCTAGCATATAATAATATCCAATAAAAGCTAACAATGGTAAGAACTAAAATATATCCACAAAAACTGAGTCCTCTATCAAGTTCAGGATCTAAAGAAGTCGGCTTTTCTAAAGAAAATACTCCATCACCCATTCCATCCCTACTGTCTACCATATCTCTGATTCAGCAATCAGTTCATCAGGAAGAAGTATTCATTTGTTCTTTCTTCCCAGTTCCCCTCTACAATTTCCCTGCCCAGCAAAACACCTTTATCTCAGGATGGCCCTGGGGACACAGCTAATCTCTTAGCACTCCAGAGACAGCAGTTTCTATGGACATAAAATGAAGATCCAGATCATCTTTCCCAGGAATTCTTTTCTTTTTTTTTTTTTTTGAGACAGTCTTGCTCTGTCACCCAGGCTGGAGTGCAATGGTGGCGTGATCTCAGCTCACTGCAACCTCTGCCTCCTGGGTTCAAGCAATTCTCCTGCCTCAGCCTCCTGAGTAGCTGGGATTACAGGCGCCCACCACCACACCCAGCTAATTTTTGTATTTTTAGTAGAGACGGGGTTTCACCATGTTGGTCAGGCTGGTCTGGAACTCCTGACCTCGTGATCCGCTTGCCTCGGGCTCCCAAAGTGCTGGGATTATAGGCGTTGAGCCATTGTGTCCGGCTGAATTATTTTCTTAATTAGAGGAGGGAGTAATATTTACTGGTTTACTGAGTGAAATCAGTTGCATCACTTCTTCATTTGTATTCCCCCGTACAGTCCAAGATTATCACTTCAACTGCCAACTTTTTCAAGGATTTAGCATTTAACAATTCTTCATTGGACACATGATCCCCTTCTAAGATTAAAAGGTTCTGAAGAGAGGGACTCCTGGTCTGAAGCTGTAATAGTTATAATGCATTAGTCTGTAAGTAACACAACTCAACCCAAGCTGGTTTAAACAATAGGAAAATTTATTATCTCGCATAATAAGTTTGTTGTTAAGGCAGTTCCGGTATTGATTAATTCAGTGGTTTAATAGTCACTAAGGTATAGGGTTTTTTTTTCTACTCCAGCATCCTTAGGATGTTGGCAATTCTTTCATACTAGCATCACAATGAGCCTTTCAGGTTTTTTCTTTTTTTTTTTTTTTTGAGCCAGAGTCTCACTCTGTCGCCCAGGCTGGAGTACAGTAGAGCAATGTTAGCTCACTGCAACCTCTGCCTCCTGGGTTCAAGTGATTCTCCTGCCTCAGCCTCCCAAGTAACTGAGACTACAGGCGTGCACCACCATGCCTGGCTAATTTTTTGTAGTTTTAGTAGAGATGGGGTTTCACCATGTTAGGCTGGTCTCGAACTCCTGATCTCAGATGATCCACCCACCTCAGCCTCCCAAAGTGCTAGGATTACAGGCATGAGCCATGGCCCCTGATTGAGACTTTCATTTTTATTAAAACTGCTGCCTGATGGTTGGCTGGTATAAAGAAAACAATTTTCTCATGTGTTCTTTAGAAGGCAATTTAGAAGTATCTACAGAATTTTTTTAAATGTACATATCCTTTGATTTAGCAATTGCACTTGTAACAATTCATCTCACAGAAACTTGTAAGTAGACACAAACAGGTATAAAGATGTACATTACAAAAACTCTTTATAACAGCAAGAGATTGGAAAGACCCTAGAATATCCATAAATACGGGGCTGATTAAATTGGGAGAGCATACAATGGAGAATGTCACAGCTATTTAACAAGGAATTATGTCCAAGTTTTACTGGCAAGAGCCAAGCTGCGGAGTATGTGCGTATAAAGAGTAAAAATGTGGGGAGTGACATCCAGCAAGATGGCAGAATAGGAAGTCTCAGACTCCAGTCCCTGACACCTCCAGAAAGTTCAACTAGCAACTATCCACAGACTAGAATATCTTTTTGAAAACCCCAATATTTGGAAACAAGCCTAAAACACGTATGGTCCAAAGGACTGATTGAAAATTGAATTAGAGGGTTAGGGAGATACACTTTCACTTCGACCATGCCACCCCTTCCCCAAGCTAGCACACCACCCCGGGGAGAGAATTTCCTTGGGCCCATGGTTTCTACAGGAGAAAAGAGGGCTGAAGGCAGTCACACCACTTCCCCAGCATTCTGAAGTGCTTCTCAGGAAGCTCAACCTAGTCCTACCTCAAAAGGAACAGTGGGGATAATGACACAGCTAGACTGCCTGTTCAGGGCTGAGGCAGGAGAGAATCACTTGACCCCAGGAGGTTGAGGCTGCAGTGAGCCAAGGTGGTGCCACTGCACTCCAGCCTGAGTGACAAAGTGAGACCCTGTATCAAAAAAAAAGAAAAGAAAAAATGTATAATATTGCTAATCATTAGGGGAACACAAATTAAAACCACAATGAGATATCATCTCACACTTGCCAGAATGGCTATTATCAAAAAAAGGTTAAGTGTTGCAGAAGATGTGGAGAAAACAGAAAACGTATATATCATTGGTGGTAATGTAAATTAGAAGAACCATTATGAAAAACTGTATGGAGATCTGAAGTCAGTTTGTCAAAGTCATATCCACACTCCCATGTTTATTGCAACACTATTCACAATACCAAGTTATGGAATCAACCTAAGTGCTCATCAACAGAGGAATCAATGGCTGGTGCAGTGGCTCACACCTGTAATCCCAACATTTTGGGAGGCCAAGGCAGGAGGATGGATTGATCCCAGGAGTTTGCAGGACCAGCCTGGAGCAACACGGCAAAACCCTGTCTCTATAAAAAAATACAAAAAGAAAATTAGCCAGGTGTGGTGGTACACACCTGTAGTCCCAGCTACTCAGAAGGCTGAGGTGGAAGGAACACCTGAGTCCAGGAGTTTGAGGCTGCAGTTAGCTGTAGTCATGCCATTGTACTACAGCCTTGGCAACAGAGGAAGACCCTGTCTCAAACAAACAAACAAACAACAGATGAATGGATAAAGAAAATGTGTTATATATACGTGATGAAATAATACTCAGCCTTAAAAAAGGAAATTCTGCCATTTGAAACAATGTGAAGGAATTGGAGAACATTATGCAAGAAAAAATAAGCCAGGCACAGGAAGACAAATTCTCACAAGTGAAATTTAAAACCACTGAACTCATAGAGGCTGAGAACAGTGGTTACAAAGGCTGGAGAGTGAGCAGAATGGTGTGGTAACGGTAAATGGGTACAAAATCTCAGTTAAGCCAGGCACAGTGGGTAACATAGTGAGAACTGGTCTCTTTAAAAAGATGTCAGAAGGCTGTGTGCAGTGGCTCAGCCCTATACCCCGAGGCGGGGGGATTACTTGAGGTCAGGGCTTTGAGACCAGCCTGGCCAACACGGTGAAACCCTGTCTCTACTAAAAATACAAAAATTAGCTGGATGTGGTGGTGCACACCTGTAATCCCAGCTACTCGGGAGGCTGAGGCAGGACAATCACTTGAACATGGGAGGCAGAGGTCGCAGCGAGCTGAGATTGCGCCACTGCACTCCAGCCTGAGTGACAGAGTGAGACTGTCTCAAACAAACAAACAAAAAAAAGATATGAGACAGAGAAATAAGAAGTAAGTCTTTGATACCTATCATACATCATTACAAATGTAGTTCATAAAAGTGTATCGAACATTTCAAAACTGCTAACTTTCGAATGTTCTCACCATAAAAAAAAGGTGTTTGAAGCGATGAATATGTTAATTAGCTTGATTTAATTATTTTACATTGTATTCATAAATGTAACATCACTTTGTGCTCCATAAATAAGTACTATTTTAAGGCCGGGTGCGATGGCTCATGCCTGTAATCCCCGCACTTTGAGGGGCTGAGGCAGGCAGATCACTTGAGGTTAGGAGTTTGAAACCAGCCTGGCCAACATGGCGAAACCCCATCTCTAATAAAAATATAAAAATTAGCTGGGTGTGGTGGTGGGCACCTGTAATCCCAGCTATTAGGGAGGCTGAGACATGAGAACCGCTTGAACCCAAGGGGTGGATGTTGCAGTGAGCAGAGATCGTGCCACTGCACTCCAGTCTGGGCAAGAGTGAGACTTTGTCTCAAAAAAAAAAAAAAAAAAGTACTATTATAAACTGTCTATTTATAAGAAAAACTACAGTTTGAATATCCTTTACCCAAAATGTTTGGGACCAGAAGTGTTTCACACTCAGGTTTTTTCAGATTTTGAAATATTTGCATTATACTTACCCGTTAATCATCCCAAAACTGAAAATCCAAAATCCAAAATTCTCCAATGAGCATTTCCTTTGAGTGTCATGTCGGCTCTCAAAAAAACTTCAGATTTTGGAGCATGTCAGATTTTGGATTTGGGATACTCAACTGTAAAAACAAGAAAAAGAGAAAAACCCTCTCCAAAGTAAAAATACCTAAGACACCGAAAAGGCAATAGAGGTAAAAATAGATAAAATGAACATCAAAATTAAAAAACTTCTTTGCATCAAAGGACCCAATTAATGGAGGGAAAAAAGGCAATCTATGGAATGGGAGAAAACATCACATATTTGATAAGAGGTTAATATCCCAAATATACAAAGAACTACAATTCAACAACAAAAAGCTAAATAACCTGTTTTAAAATGGGCGAAGGATTTGAATAGACACTTCTCCATCTGAATAGCCAATAAACATGAAAAGATACTTAACATCAAGTAATTGTTAGGGAAATACAAATCAAAACCACAATGATACTATTTCATACCCATTAGAATGGTGGCTATCAAAACAACCAGGAAAGTGTCAGCAAAAATATGGAGAAACTGGAACCCTATCCACTGCTAGTGAAAATGTGAAATGGTGAAACTGCTATGAAAAATAGTAGGGCGGTTCCTCAAAAATTTAAAAACAAAATTAGCATATGATCTAGCAATTCTACTTCTAGGTATATATCTAAAAGAACTGAAAACATGTTCTCAAAGAGATGTTTGTATACCCATGGTCATAGCAATATTCTTCACTGTAGGCAAAGATGGAAGCAACCCAGATGGTGCATCAATGGACGAATAAACAAAATGTGAAATGTGGATACAATGGAATATTATTCAGCCTCAAAAAGAAAGAAAGAGGCTGGGCATGGTGGCTCACGCCTGTAATCCCAGCACTTGGAAGGCTGAGGCGGGTGGATCACTTGGGTCTGGTGGATCACTTGAGGCCAGGAGTTCCAAGACCAGTCTGGCTAACACAGTGAAACCTTGTCTCTACTAAATGTATGAAAAAATTAGCCAGGCATGGTGGCACCCATCTGTAGTCCAAGCTACATAGGAGGCTGAGGCACGAGAATCACTTGAACCTGGGAGGTGGAAGTTGCAGTGAACCGAGATCGCATCACTGCACTCCAGCCTGGGTGACGGAGCGAGACTCTGTCTTCATCCTGTGTCTCCCCAAAAAAACGGAAAAAAAAAAATTCTGACATTTTCTATAACATGAATGAAGCTTGGTGACATTATGCTAAATAAAATAAGCCAGTCACAGACAAATACTGCATGATCCTATTATATTAAGTACTTAGAACAGAAAAAATCATAGAGACAGAAAGGAAGAAGAATGGTGATTGCCAGGGGATTAGGGAAAATGTAGAGTTAATAGGTACAGAGTTTCAGTCCTGCAAGATGAAAAGTTCTGGAGATTAGTTGCACAATGTGAATATACTTAACACTACTGAACTGAACACTTAAAAATGGTTAAGATGGTAAACATATATTATGTGTACTTTACCACAATTCAAAACAATTTATTCTTTTGAGACAGGATCTCACTGTCACCCAGGCTGGAATGCAGTGGCATAAACATAGCTCACTGTAGCCTCCCTCAACCTCCTAGGCACAAGTAATCCTCTTGCCTCAACCTCTGAAGCAGCTGGGACCACAGCCATAACTGTCTTTTTTTAAATTTATTTTTTATAGAAATGGGGTTTCACAGGCCAGGCGCAGTGGCTCACACCTATAATCCCAGCACTTTTTAGGAGGCCGAGGCGGTGGACCACCTGAAGTCGGGGGTTCGAGACCAGCCTGACCAACATGGAGAAACCCCATCTCTACTAAAATTACAAAAAAACAGCCAGGCATGGTGGTGCATGCCTGTAATCCCAGCTACTTGGGAGGCTGAGGCAAGAGAATTGCTTGAACCCTGGAGGTGGAGGTTGTGGTGAGCCGAGATCATGCCATTGCACTCCAGCCTGGGCAACAAGAGCCAAACTCCGTCTCAAAAATAAAAAAAAAAAGAAAAAAAGAAATGGGGTCTCACCATGTTGCCTAGGCTGGTCTCAAACTTCTAAGCTCATGTGATCCTCCTGCCTCAGCCTCCCAAAGTGCTGGGATTACAGGTGTAAGCCACTGCACTCAACGTTAAACCAATTTTTTAAAAAAGGAATACCAAAATGATAAACAAAACAACCTATACCTATTAGTATGAAGTTTAGAAGGGTAAGTATCTAACTCTTAACAGTGGTCATCTAAGGAGAATACTAGTAGGAAAAGGAGCAATTTTTTTTTCTATTTCTATATACTGTTTGGATTTTGATCATAAAAATGTACTAAGCTAATACTTTTAAATTTTTAATAATTCCATCGGATATAACTTTTAAGTTAATCTCCAGGTACTAATAGACTTAAGTTCTCAAGCTACCTTAAAAATAAAGTTTTGCTGGGCGCAGTGGCTCACACCTGTAATCCCAGCACTTTGGGAGGCTGAACCAGGAGGATTGCTTGACCTCAGGAGTTTGAGACTAGCCTGGGCAACACGGTACAATCCCATCTTTACAAAAAAAAATTAAAAATTAGACCTAGATGTAGCTTCTCTACTCCCTCTCAAATCTCTGCCTGGTTTGGATCAGCTGCCTCCACTCTTGCCTCTACCATGTTCATCAGGGTGACCCAGAAGTCCTGCAAGGTATCCACCTCTGGTCCCTGGGTCTTCAGCAGTTGCTTCTACATGAGTAGGCCCAATGCTGCATTAGCTACTCAAGGCTCTCCCAAGTGGGCAGCAGCAGTGCTTCTGGGGTGGCCTGGGTCTGAGTGGAGGCTATAGCAGGGCCAGTGGTAATGGGGAACATCACAGCCATCATGGTGAACCAGAGCCTGCTGAGCCCCCTTAAGCTGGAGATGAAACCGAACATGTGTACCCAGGAGAAAGAGCAGATCAAGACTCTTAACAGTAAGTTTGCCTCCATCACTGACACAATACAGCTCCTGGAGCAGCAGAACAAGATGCTGGAGAGCAAGTGTAGCCTCCAGTAGCAGCAGAAGATGGCACGGAGCAACATGGACAACATGCTTGAGAGCTACATCAACAACCTTCAGCAGCAGCTGTACATTCTGGGCCAGGAGCAGCTGAAGCTGGAGGCAGGGCTTGGCAACATGGAGGGGCTGCTGGAGGACTTCAAGAGTAAGTGTGAGGATGAGATCAGTAAGTGTACAGAGATGGACAATGAATTTGTCTTCATCAAGAAGTTTATGGACAAAGCTTACATGAACAATGTAGAGCTGGAGTCTTGCATGGAAGGGCTGACTGACGAGATCAATTTCATCAGGCAGCTGTATGAAGAGGAGATCCAGGAGCTGCAGTCCCAGATCTTGGACACATCTGTGGTCCTGTCCATGAACAACAGCCACTCCACGGACACAGACAGCATCACCACTGAGGTCAAGGACCAGTACGAGATCGCCAACTGCAGCTGGGCCAGGCCGAGAACATATACCAGATCAAGTACGAGGAACTGCAGACACTGGCTGGGAAGCATGAGGATGATGTGTTGCATGAAGACGAAAATCTCTGAAATGAACCAGAACATCAGCCGGCTCCAGGCTGAAACTGAGAGCCTCAAAGGCCAGACGACTTCCCTGGAGGGTGCCATCACGAATGCCAACCAGCGTGAGGAGCCGCCATTAAGGACAGCAATGCAGCTGGGTGCAGTGGCTCGCCTCTGTTAATCCCAGTACTTTGGGAGGCCGAGGCAGATGGATTATTTGAGGCCAGGAGTTCGAGACCAGCCTGGGCAACATAGCAAAGTCCTCTAACAAAAATACAAAAATTAGCCAGTCTTGGCTGGGCGTGGTGGCTCACGCTTGTAATCCCAGCACTTTGGGAGGCCGAGGCGGGCGGATCATGAGGTCAGGAGATCGAGACCACGGTGAAACCCCGTCTCTACTAAAAATACAAAAAAATTAGCCGGGCGTGGTGGCGGGCGCCTGTAGTCCCAGCTACTCGGAGAGGCTGAGGCAGGAGAATGGCGTGAACCCGGGAGGCGGAGCTTGCAGTGAGCCGAGATTGCGCCACTGCACTCCAGCCTGGGCGACAGAGCGAGACTCCGTCTCAAAAAAAAAAAAAAAAAAAAAATTAGCCAGTCTTATAACCCAGTCTCAAAAAAATAAATAAAAATTTAAAAACAATTTTTTTTTTTTAAAGACACCACCCCCCAAACTGGTGTACTAGGAGCTGAGGAATGTCAAGCTGGCCCTGGACACAGAGGTTGCCACCTACATGAAGCTGCTGGAGGGCAACAAGAGCAGGCTGGAGTCTGGGATGCAGAACATAAGTATATATAGAAAGACCACCAGTGGCTGCTCAGGTGCACTGAGCTTGGCCTATGGGGCCTCACAAGCCCTGGCCTCAGCTATGGATAGGCTTGGCTTTGGGTCTGGCAGGTGCTCTAGCTCCTTCAGCTGCACCAGCTTCTCCAGGGTTCCTCCAATGCCGTGGTTGTGAAGAAAACAGAGACGTGAGATGGGAAGCTGGTGTCCAAGTCCTCTGATGTCCTGCCCAAGTAAATGGCCATGGCAGCCCCTCCCAGCCCATCCCTTCCTGTGGATGCCCCAGAGCCTGTGGAAGAGGCCACTGTGCAGGGGAGCATAGGGAACAGAATAGAACATAGCCTCACCTAAGTGAGGCTCAGTCCTAGCTCTCAGCCCACTCATGGAGGGAGTTTATTGCCTGGGGTACCCCCCTGGCCCATGACTCCAGCTATAAAACAATTTGTTTCTTGTTTTTTCCAAAATAAAGCCTCAACTACCTCTGCCATTAAAAAAAAAAAAATTGCCAGGCTTGGTGGTGTGTGCCTGTGGTCCCAGCTACTTGAGGGGCTTAAGTGGGAGAAATGCTTGAGCCTAGGAGGTCAAGGTTATAGTGAACTATGATTGTGCCACTGCACTCCAGCCTGGGCAACAGAGCAAGACTATCTCAACAATAAAGTTCTAACAAGCATTTCCTCACAAAAGCATGAATGAGTAGACAGTTTAGTTAAGGAAAATGCCTGTGTTATCCAGTTAACCTGAGATGCTATTAGGCTTACCCCACCATGACACTTCCCAGCCCATAATGCCTTAATCCAAATTAGAGGTACACTCTCTAATCCTGAAACTGTTGACAAGTGTGATATGACAAGAGTTGGCACCCCAAAGCACAATATCCTGTGATTTTCAAACTTTTCCTTCTGCCTACCTATTACTAATTGAACAGCAGGCCCGCATCAGCACTTTTCCTTCAGAGCCTGATTCTCTATTCCTCCCACCCCCCACTTCAAGAATGCTATGAGGGTTAGGGGTGTCTATCAAGACACCTTCAGCAACCAAAAGCCGTTCCAGAAAAGCTGACATAACCCAGGGCAGCCAACAAGAGCAGCTTCCCAGCAGGATGGTTTAGTAACCTTAATGAGGCAGAGAGCAACGCCTCCCGTAAATTCTGGTTGGAAGAAACGATCTAGAGATGGTGGAAAAGTACAACTTAAAAAGCAAACACCACAGGCTCCAGTAGAGCAGGAAAGCAAGCAGGGATTTCTAAATACAGAGCTCAATTGTAAGAGTTCACTGTACCTTAATTCTCACTATCATCGTTTGCTCTGTCAAAAATAGAACCTTCCATGTCTTGATCCATTCAGAATAAGCCACAGCAGGCACAGCTCTGCTTCCACAGGGCAGCCAGGTCAGAAAGGCCACACAGGGAAATGGAAAAGGCAGCCAGCAGGTTTTCTTAGAGATTATACTCCTCTGGGCTTTTATCCTTCTTCCCAGCTATTCTGGTGCCAAGAAAGCTGCAGGGAGGTCTTTGCTCTGCTCTGAAAAAGCTTCAATTCAATCTTTTCACCAGCAGGGCTGAAGCAGTCTCAGGGCTGTAACTCCCTCTGCTGCCCAATGTTTTCTTTGCATGTTGTGATCAGTTTAATTTCAAACTCAAATGTTAAAAGAACTAATGCAGCCCTTTATTTCAAAATATAATCAAAAGAGCATGAGTTCAGACAAGAGGAATATAGATGGAATGCACGGTTCAAAGCTGGATACACTTCTGCATTCACCTACAAATCTCCTCTATCTCAGAAAGGATTTCTTTTATTTAGTTTCATGAAAAGTCTCCTTCACAGGCATGTAGAAAAGCAGGAGCCAGACTTCTTGGTCCTTCCTCACCCATCCTTAGTAACAACATTGTCTTTAGCAGAACTTAAGGCAGGCCTTATTCATCTTTCAAGATCCAATTTAAATAGCACTTAGAAAGAGGCATTAAAATACCTATTTACCAGTCTGTTTCACTGTATTGATTCAACACGTGTCTAACTAACAGCAGATGCTCACTATCTAACAGAATTCTAACTAGAACCATGTGCGATACTGGGGGAAGGGAAACCTGTCCACATAAGAATTTAATCAGCAATCACTGGGGGAAGAACCAAAATTCTTAAGAGATAAGAATAAGAGACAGGTGTGTTTCTCCAACATACCATTATTCTGCCTAACAATTTGCCTACCAGCTGTGCTTGTGGTCCTTTTCAGATTACCAATCTCAGTCTCTTTCCTGTAAACTCTTAACTGATTTTTAATGTACTTGAAAAGCACTTCATTCTTTCCCTATACCTAAATACTTCTCACATTCTGATCTTAGTGATAAAATTCACAAAGACCTCACAGTGACTCAATGAGAGTGTTGAGCAATACTGACTCTATTAAATAATGTACCCAACCTATTTAGGTTAGAAACTCTGGTATTCCAGCATCCAGAACTAGAAGTGATGAAGACATTTGTTAGTGCAATAACCCTTATTTATTTTTCTGAACCCTCCCCTTCTCCACCTCCCAATACTGGAAGCTTACCTGTCAGGCAGAATTCCTAATCTGCCTCAAAATCTACAGGTCCAAGCTCTGCGAATACCAACTGCTCAAGGCAACTGCCACCCTTCAGAAAACTAAAGTAAATACCAACAATGAATGGTGTTACTGTGTAAAAAGTCTCTACTGCTGAACAGTAAGAAGCAATGTAAATTTTTTAATACAAACAATCCCACAGTATTTATTGCCATCTTGTAATAACATAAGGGTAATCAAAACAATATGAATAAATGTTCATATTGGACAAAGGACATCTAAAAACAAACTGTATCCTTCTCAACAATTTCTCACTTCATTGATCATTTCTAGTTGGAGACACTTTGTAGCAGAGTAATATTATCTCCTTTTAGCATGATCCGACCTGCAACACAAAAACAACAAAAAGCTATTAATAGCCACACACTCAGATGTTTTACTCTCAGAATCTTGTATCCAGTTTTTGAACAATATTTTGAAAATGCTTTCTTATAAAAATATGTGAACATTTTCAAGTGTCCATATAGTGAAAGGCTTTCTGGCTCCATTAGAATACATTTATCTTTTCAACAAACTAACATAGGTAGATGGTATTTCATGACAAGTATCATTTCTATGGACTAAGTCAACTCAACAGGCCTCATACAACATTTCCCAATGCTGAGTTTATAAAAGTTTGGAAATGAGTCGTATGTCAAGTTTGGGAAATACAGCATATTATAACTCCATTCTTAAAGCTGTTAGTATATTAAAGACTCCACCCTATCTCTACTAAAAATACAAAATTAGCGGAGCCTGGTGGCGCATGCCTGTAATCCCAGCTACTTGGGAGGCTGAGGCAGGAGAATTGCTTGAATCTGGGAGGCGGAGGTTGCAGTGAGCCAAGATGGCACCACTGCACTCCAGCCTGGGCAACAAGAGCAAAACTCGTCTCCAAAAAAAAAAAAAAAAAAAAAGACTCCACCCTACGATAAACAAACCTGTTTTACCCAAAATTTCCTAAAGTTATTTAAGACAATACTTTTCTGAGAAATTTATAAACATCTTCAGGAACACTGGTGTTCACTGGTAGAACAGTTTGAGACATGTTGATCAACTCCAACAGTAATTAAACTGTTCTACTTTCCCAGGCTTCTGCAGGTATTAATAATATTCTATTCTACAGGATAAATACGACCATGGGAATTCAACAGTTGGTAAATAATTTATAAATAATATGACCTCAGTAAGGCTAAGCTTGCCCGTCCTGGCAAGACATCTTTAAATCTAAAAAACCCAGCTGGGTATGGTAGCTCACACCTATAATCCCAACACTTTGGGAGGCCAAGGTGGGTGGAATGCCTGAGCTTAGGATTCGAGACCAGCCTGGACAACACGGTGAAACCCCATCTTCTACTAAAATACAAAAAATTAGCCAGGTGTGGTGGCATGCACCTGTAATCCCAGTTACTTGGGAGGCTGAGGCAGGAGAATCGCTTGAACCCAGAAGGTGGGGGTTGCAGTGAGCCGAGATTGTGCCATGGCACTCAAGCCTGGGAGACAGAGCGAGACTCCGTCTCCAAAAAAATAAATAAATAAATAAAAATAAATCTAAAAAACCCAGGCTTTCATAAAAATAGTCTAAGCAGGAAGCAGCCAGCTAAACACCATAATGCTTCTCAGAATCTACTTTCCACATATCTAGTACAGGTTCAAGAGAATCCTGAGGGTCTAAAAGAGAGACACCTGAAATCCACCACTGATAAAAGTATTAGTGAGCATTTAACAAATGAAGACAAAATGCCTAAATAAACCTCAAGTGAATGGGATGTTAACAGAAATGATTCAGTGTGTCTTGATGAAACCGTGAATCCTAAGAACATTCATTAACTGGGTTAAGAAATACCATTCATTGCCAGGCTTAGTGGCACACACATGTGATCCCAGCATTTGGGAGGCCGAGGCAGGCGGATTGCCTGAGCTCAGAAGTTAGAGACCTGCCTGGGCAACACAGTGAAACCCCGTCTCTACTAAAACACAAAAAATCAGCCAGGCGTGGTGGTGCACGCCTGTAGTCCCAGCTATTCGGGAGTCTGAGGCAGGAGAATTGCTTGAACCCAGGAGGCAGAGGTTGCAGTGAGCCAAAATCGCGTCATTACACTCCAGCCTGGGCAACAGAGTGAGACTCTGTCTCCAAAAACAGAAGAAAGAAAGAAATACCATTCATTGTTCAAATATTTTTTAGTTTCTATTATGTGCCAGGTATTGAGTTAGGTACTGAGCACACTAGGGATCAAAAAAGGCATGACTCATGCACTTATGGTGAAGCATCTGATAACAGGAGAGACATTAATAAAATAATCTCAATAATAAAGGTTTTACTACAAGCTCAGGGAGCACATAATCCCGCCTTCCCCCATCCCCAGCAAAACCAAATTAAACTCTGAACTTTTTAGAGCAGGGCTTCCTAACCCCTGGGCCACAGACCAGTACCAGTCCTGGTCCCTGTTAGAAACTGGGTCACACAGCAAGAGGTGAGCAGTGGGCGAGGTGGCGGAGCTTCATCTGTATTTACAGCCACTCCCCATCACTAGTATTCCCACCTGGGCTCTGCCTCCTGTCAGATCAGTGGAGGCCTTAGATTCTCATAGGAGCGCGAAACCTATTGTGAACTGGGCAGAGGGATCTAGGATGCGCACTCCTTATGAGAACCTAATGCCTGATGATCCGTCACTGTCTCCCATCACCCCCAGATGGGACTGTCTAGTTGTGGGAAAACAGGCTCAGGGCTCCCATTGATTCTACATGATGGTGAGTTGTATAATTATTTCATTATATATTACAACGTAATAATAATAAAGTGCACTATAAATGTAATGTGCTTGAATCATCTGAAAACCATCCCCCACACCCCAGTCCACAGAAAAATTGTCTTCCACAAAGCTGGTCCCTGGTGCCAAAATGGTTGGGGACTGCTGTCTTTTTTTTTGAGACGGAGTCTCGCTGTGTCGCCCAGGCTGGAGCGCAGTGGCGCGATCTCAGCTCACTGCAAGCTCCGCCTCCCAGGTTTGTGCCATTCTCCTGCCCCAGCCTCCCGAGTAGCTGGGACTACATGTGCCCGCCACCACGCCCAGCTAATTTTTATTTATTTATTTTTTTTAAGTAGAGACAGGGTTTCACCGTGTTAGCCAGGATGGTCTCGAATTCCTGACCTCGTAATCCACCCGCCTCGGCCTCCCAAAGTGCTGGGATTATAGGCGTGAGCTACTGCGCCCGGCCTAGGGGACCACTGTCTTAAAAGAAGTGATATTTGGTCTGAGCTCTACAGACACAAGGAATATCATATACAAAGATTAATGATTGGGCAAATCTGCAGATTCAAAGAACTGAAATAAGACAAGTGTTGCTAAAGCTCAGAAAGTGAAGCACAGTGATACGAGATGAGCAGACGGAGGTAAGACTAGATCATGAAGATCATTAGATTTGCAGAATCATTAGATTTTTTTTTAATCCTTAACAGCAACAGGAAGTCATTGCAGTATTTCAAGCAAAGGGATGACATGTTCAGACTGGTGTTTTTAAAAGATGACTGAGGCTTGGAAAGCAAACTGGAGGTAGCTGCAGAGAAATCAATTAGTAAGCTGAACTGGAAACTGGTGCCATTCAATAAGGCAGGAAATAATACAATAGCTCTAAACAGTGTGAGTTGGAATTGAGTTTGCTTTCTGATATGCTGACTTTAAGAAGCCTTTGAAACATTCAAGTAAAAATGGTGAACGGGCCCAGACAAACAAATTTGGGAGTCAGTATATATAGACGGTAATTGAAGCTGTACTCCAGTACCTAGGCAGACAATACTGAATGACAGGAGGGCCTAGAACCAAGCCTGGAGCAGCTCATTTAGTGACTGGGTCCCAAAGAATGAATATACAAGTTTGAAAACTAGCCAGAAGTGAAAAATAAAAACCCAAGTATAATATCGTAGAGCCAAGGTGTGATACTGCAAAATATTTATTTGGTCTTCAATCCCATACAACTCCTAAAATCCTTAGAATCTCTAAGGTGTTGCCTTTTTGTATGCTAATGATTGACTGACGGCCAGCAGCCCCTACGTTTCAGCATGGGAGCTGCTCACTGAAAGGACCAAGGCATTAGTGATGTTGGACTTTCAGCCCCACCCTCCAACCGGGGGAGGAGGAGAGGAGCTGAAGGTTAAGCTGATCACCAATGGCCAATTTAATCAGTCATGCCTACATAATGAAGCTTACATAAAAACTGAAAACAATGGGGTTCTGATAGCTCAACATGTGGAGGTTCCCAGAGAGTGGTGAGCTTGCAGAGGGCACAAAAGCTTTGCATCCCTTCCTATATGCCTTGCCCTATGCATCTCTTCATCTGTATTTTTTGTAATATTCTTTATAATAAACCAGTAAATTTAAGTGTTTCCCCGAGTTCTGTGAGCTGCTCTAGCAAATTAATCAAACCAACGAAGGGGTCATGGGACCCAGTTTATAGCCAGTCAGTAAGAAGCACAGGTAAAACAATCTCGAGCTGACAATTAGCATCTGGTGGAGGGTTGAGGGGCACGGAAGGCAATCTCGGGGATTGAGCCCTCATCCTCCGGGAACTGACGCTATCTCCAGGTAGATAGTGTTAGAACTGAACTGAACTTGATGACTCTGAGCTGATGTCCACTGCCGAACTGATTGCTTGCTTGGTGTGTGGGGAAATATGCCCACACATCTGGTCACGGATGTCCTGTGTTAATTATTGTCAACTGAGGAAACAGAAAAATCTACTTGGGTTTTTCCCCCCCATTCAGACAAGGGAACAAAGCGCTTTAAGGAGGGAGTGGCCAACAGTGCCAAATGCTGTTGAGAGTTTAATAAAATGAGGATTAGTACTAATCATTAGATTTAATATCACTAGTCTTTGGTTCCCTTGGTGAGAGCTCTCCGGGTAGAGAAGCCAAAATGGAGTGTGGTGAGGAGTGAGTAGTAGAGGATGATTTCAAAAGTGTACTACTACTCTGAATAATAACTTCTCAAATGCAAAATAAATTCAAACATGAACTGAGTTGCAGGTCACTGAATTCTGCAAGTGAATAAAACATTTCTAGAATTCCGTAAGACCACTTCTATCCTTACCCAGTTGTTTTCTTGACTTTGTTTTAGAATGAATCTCTTCTGCATCATCTAATACAAGGTTCATATACTCATCAAAACCCTAGAAAAATAAACAAACTGTTATCTTCAAAGAAAATCATATCCAAACCATTTTAAATGAGTATACCTATGCAGATAAAAACTCCAACTAACTTCAAAGATTCACTCATCTCAAGCCCCACCCCACCTTCCACCCAAAGTTTTTTTTTTTTTTTGATAAAGGATCTCACTTTGTCTTCCAGGCTAGAGTGCAGTGGTGTGACCTTGGCTCACTGCAGCTGGACCTCCTGGGTTCAAGCAATTCTTCTGCCTCAGCCCCCCCGCAAGTAGCTGGGACTACAGGGTGCACCACCATGCCTAGCTACTTTTTCTATTTTTGGTAGAAACAGGGTTTCATCATGTTGCCCAGGCTGGTCTCGAACTCTGGAGCTAAAGTGATTCATCATGCTCAGCCTAAGTGCTAGGATTACAGGCGTGAGCCACCTTGCCCAACAAAATATTTAAAAATTAGCTGGACATGGTGGTGTATGCCTATAGTCCCAGCTACTAGAGGTTGAGGTGGAAGAATCACTTGAGCCAAGGAGTTCAAGATTGCAGTGGGCTATGAGAGCACCTGGGTGACAGAGCCGGACCCCAACTTAAAAAAAAAAAAATAATAATACTTAGGGTAGCCTGCTATCCCAGAAGCCTTATTTAACTAACCCCACTGAGCTCTATTCAGGTATCACCTAACCCACAACAAATAACCCCACCGTCCCTAATTTCATTTATTTTGTCCCCTCTCTCCATACTAACATTGTTGCTCAATGTTTTTTTCGAATAATTTTTAAAATTAATTTTTAGCCAGGTGTTGTGGCTCATGCCTGTAATCCCAAGACTTTGAGAGGCTAAGGTGGGAGAATCACTTGAGCCTAGGAGTTTGAGACCAGCCTGGGCAACACAGTGAGACCTCATCTCTATAAAAAATAAAAATTTAGCAGGCGGTGATGGTGCACGCTTCTGATCCTAGCTACTTGGGCGGCTGAGGCAGGAGGACTACTTGAGCCCAGGAGGTTGAGGCTGCAACGAGCCATGATTGTGCCACTGCACTCCAGCCTAAGCAACAGAACAAGGCCCTTCCTCAAAAATAAAATACAAATTTTCTTCTCAACATAGACAGAGGAAAGAAAATGAATTAAAAGTTAATTTTCCCTATTAAAAACTACCCAATCCTTATCTATCAACAATGAAAAAAGGCTAAACAGTGGCCCCTGAAAAACTTTCCTTAAGTTGGATCTTTGGCTTTTTATACACTGTTCTGGCTAGCCACTTTCTGTGAAGTCTTTTTCTATGACCAAACTGCTATGAGATAAAATCGCCTGGATACTCACAATGATACAGCCTTCTATCCGCATATTCACCTGCTCATAGAGCCACACCTGAATCCGCGATCTCTGAAATAATCATAAAAGTTGAAACGTTAAAAAAAAAAAAAGAAAAATAGGGCGGGCGCGGTGGCTCACACCTGTAATCCCAGCACTTTGGGAGGCCGAGGCAGGTGGATCGCAAGGTCAAGAGATAGAGACCATCCTCGCTAACACGGTGAAACCCCATCTCTACTAAAAATACAAAAAAAATTAGCTGGGCGTGGTGGCGCACGCCTGTAGTCCCAGCTATTCGGGACGCTGAAGCAGGAGAATCGCTTGAACCCGGGAGGCAGAGGTTGCAGTGAGCTGAGATTGCGCCACTGCACTCCAGCCTGGGCAGTGAGACTCCGTCTCAAAAAAAAAAAAAAGAAAGGAAAAGAAAAGGTGCCTCGATTCACACCTGTAATTCCCGCACTTTGGGATGCCAAAGCAGAATAATTTGCTTTGTGGCCAGGTGTTCAATATAAGCCTGCGCAACATTAAGCAAGATCTCCCCGCCCACCCACCCCCCGCCACCTCCCCCCAAAATTGAGGTATAAAAAACCTAACCATTTTGGTCAAACGACAAGAGAAATATGGCTCCTAAAAAAACTGTGATGGGCCGGGCGCGGTGGCTCACGCTTGTAATCCCAGCACTTTGGGAGGCCGAGGCGGATGGATCACGAGGTCAGGAGATCGAGACCACAGTGAAACCCCGTCTCTACTAAAAATACAAAAAAAATTAGCCGGGCGTGGTGGCGGGCGCCTGTAGTCCCAGCTACTCGGAGAGGCTGAGGCAGGAGAATGGCGTGAACCCGGGAGGCGGAGCTTGCAGTGAGCCGAGATCGGGCCACTGCACTCCAGCCTGGGTGATAGAGCAAGACTCCGTCTCAAAAAAAAAAAAAAAAAACTGTGATGAATGTAAGTCAAAAGTTTTAACTAATTAGCCCATATCTAAGAATTATTCACAAATAATAATAACCTCAAAGAGAATTTTCATTTAATAAGTTCTATATTGGAACTGTATAAGCTAATAATTTTCTTGTGATTTTGGGACTCAATATTTCTTACTGCTTCTGGTCTCAATCTATTTAGAGTGAAAGTTTTTGACAGCATAGAACAAAGCAGTAATTTCTAATGACCAAGGGCTTATCTTCTGCAGCAAAATCCAGTTCCAAAACAAAGCTTTCTCATGTCACATACCTAACAACCAGGACAGGAGCCCTCAATTCAGGTGGTTAAAAATTATTATCACGGCCGGGCGCGGTGGCTCACGCTTGTAATCCCAGCACTTTGGGAGGCCGAGGCGGGCGGATCACGAGGTCAGGAGATCCAGACCACGGTGAAACCCCGTCTCTACTAAAAATACAAAAAAAATTAGCCAGGCGTGGTGGCGGGCGCCTGTAGTCCCAGCTACTCGGAGAGGCTGAGGCAGGAGAATGGCGTGAACCCAGGAGGCGGAGCTTGCAGTGAGCCGAGATCGCGCCACTGCACTCCAGCCTGGGCGACAGAGCGAGACTCCGTCTCAAAAAAAAAAAAAATTATTATCACCTGAAATTAATGTTTTTCAGTTGTGTTGTCACACTATAAAATTTAAGTTGCTAAAATTTCCCCCGAAGGAAAGCAGCTGCCACTAAATTCCTCTGAAGCTACCCCTTCTCTCTTCCTTTTTTCGTCTTTAAGTTTTCCCACAGGTATTAAACACACCACCTCTTGACATGGTTTAAGTTGGTTGGGTTTTTCTTCCAATGTTTCATCCTAAAGGGGAGAGGTTCCAATGTTCTAGCCATAATCACTACTAACAAAACTACTGATGCCCAAATACCATGGTCAAGTCTGCTAAATATACTTTTTGGAATTAAAAAGTATTTTTGATCTTGCAAAGTAATGATACAATTCTTTGCATGTTGGGAAGTGGCATGGATACACACCACTTCACATTAGTGCTTTCTCAGTACTCCTTCCCCTCAATTACCCTCCAATCTCCAGTTACATCTAATTCTAATTCTAGAACACAGCGATCGCTCAGGTTAACACAAAAAACTAAATCAGTTCACCCCTTATTTAAAAAGTAGTTACAAAACAAGAAACTTACGTACATTTTGTAAGTATCTGAAGATGAGGTTCTGCACCACAGTGGCTAAGGAAAAAATACAAAAGCAGCATACTCTGCTTCCTGAAACAACTGGACGACCCTGTTCCCGTCTCACCTTTGTTTACTAAACGCGAGGTCTGGTGCTTACGCAAACAAGTGCCCAGGCTGGGCATTCATTAGGGGTCTTCTAAAGACTAAAGAACATCCCTCCACTTTCATTCCCCTGGAGTTTCCCAAAACTGTTAACTCCCGTTTTCACTCCGTCCCTAAAGTTCTCTTCCCTCCTTTCGCCGCCTCCATTCCTGCATTCCCCACTGCAGGGGTCCACCCAAGACCACCTCCCTACCATCACGGTTCTTCAACTACCCGCGCTTTCTTCCAGTCTTGGTAGCCCCGGAGGCTCATGGGATGTGGATCCGTACTACGCTATCCCAGGCCTGCTCTCAGCCTGCGCCTTCGCACCCCGTATTCTGGCCCGAACCTCCTAGTCCTGACATCCTGCGTAGGATACGATGGGCTGCACCATAACCTTCTGCACTTTCTGGCCCTGGCCACGGTACGCCATGGTGGAATTTCACAAAGAGCACACTCGCACGCTGCCTCTGAGAGCAACTTCCGGAATAAAGAACCGGAAGCGGAAGTGTGTGAAGGTCACGCGGCGACATGGGCGGCTCCTGGGAAATGCCCCTCTAGCCACGAAGTCACGTTTCTCCGCTGCATGGCCTCCGAGGGAGGCCAAACTGAGGCGTCTGTGCTGTGGAAGGTGGGCCGGTCCTACAGCGCCACCTGGAGGGAGGCGGGAGGAGGTGCCTTCGGTTGTATGGTTGTATGGTGGCCGTGGCCGGAGGAGTGCCGTCCTGTCTCCAATTTCTTTTCTTTTTCTTTTCTTTTCTTTTCTTTTCTTTTCTTTTCTTTTCTTTTCTTTTCTTTTCTTTTCTTTTCTTTTTTCTTTTCTTCTCTTTTCTTCTTTTTTCTTTTCTTTTCTTTTTCTTTTTTTTTTTGAGGCAAAGTCTCGCTCTGTCGCCCAGGCTGGAGTGCAGTGGCGCGATTTCAGCTCACTGCAACCTCCGCCTCCCGGGTTCAAACGATTCTCCTGCCTCAGCCTCCCGAGTAGCTGGGACTACAGGCGCCTGCCACCACGTCCGACTAATTTTTTGTGTTTTTAGTACAGACGGGGTTTCACCATGTTGGCCAGGATGGTCTCGATCTCCTGACCTCATGATCCGCCCGCCTCGGCCTCCCAAAGTGCTGGGATTACAGGCGTGAGTCACAGCGCCCGGCCCGTATCTCCATTTTCTGAGTTAGCTTGAAAAGCCAAAATCGTCCCACTGTGTATCTCTATGTGTAAAATGAGTTAATTTCGTGCCTTTCCTAAAGCCTATTTTGCTGGAGTTTAGGCTTGATAGCAGCGTTGTGGTGGAAAGGGTAGGGCGGCAAGGAGCCCAAACTTCAGGCCTCTCACCTCTGGCAGTCAGCCAGGGGCGGTCTGCATTCCAAAGCCAGACGCCTGGTTCGCTCCAGTTATGGATTTAACTCTCATCTATTTCGTGGAGAGTTACTGTTCAGGTGGCACCTGAGGGTGGCGATTTACCATGAAGACGCTGAAATCCACATGCTGGGCGCAAATCCAGCTCTTTTAGAGTTGGGTGACCAAGGATAAATTACTCAGCCTCGCCATGTCTTGGCTTAGTTTCCAAAACGGAGATTAAAGATTAACTTTGCTCAGGGGCGTGAAGATTCAATGAAATAATTGTCTATGTGTGCACACAGTTAGGCGTCAGCCAGTGTCAGAAGATGTCCTTCCCTGGATAACACAGCTACTAAATGGAGGAGCTGGAATTTGTAAGTGTGCCTGACCCCAAAGTCCACCTACCTTTCCATTGTGTCATGGCTTGTGGCCTGGCAGAGATTTCATTTAATTGGCATACACGTTATAGAGGAGGAAACTGAAGTTTAGACTTTTGAAAGGACTTGCCTAAGGGAACACAGATTAGGGCAAATGGCAGAATCAAAATCAGCTTTTCTGAGGGCTTCTGTTTAATGGGGATAATAGTAATGACGACTTCAGAAAGGGGTTGAGTTGAAAGTGATTTTTAAACTACACAAAGCGGCCAGGCTCACGCCTGTAATCCCAGCATTTTGGGAGGCCAAGGCAGGTGGATCACCTGAGGTCAGGAGTTCGAGACCAGCCTGGGCAACATGGTGAAACCTTGTCTGTACTAAAAATACAAAAATTAGCCATGCATGGTAGCACACGCCTGTAATCCCAGGTACTTGGGAGACTGAGACAAGAGAATTGCTTGAACCCAGGAGGCAGAGGTTGCAGTGAGCCGAGATCATGCCACTGCACTCCAGCCTTGGTAACAGAGCGAGACTCCGTCTCAAAAAAATAAATAAGAATAAATAAATAAACTACACAAAGCTAGCAAATGCATGGGATAGCTATTTCCTTTAAAAAAATTTCAGCCAGGGCTGGGCATAGTGGCTCATGCCTGTAAATCCCAGCACTTTGGGAGGCTGAGGCGAGCAGATCACAAGGTCAGGAGTTCGAGACCAGCCTGGCCAATATGGTGAAACCCCATCTCTATTAAAAATACAAAAATTAGCCGGGCGTAGTGGCGGGTGCCTGTAGTCCCATCTACTCAGGAGGCTGAGGCAGGAGAATTGCTTGAATCTAGGAGGCGGAGGTTGCAATGAGCCGAGATCACGCCACTGCACTCCAGCCTGGGTGACAGAGCAAGACTCCATCTCAAAAAAAAAAAAAAAATTTCAACCAGGTGCGCTAGCTCATGCCTGTAATCCCAGCATTTTGAGAAGCAGAAGCAGGGGGCTTGCTTGAGCCCAGGAGTTCAAGACCAGCCTAAGCAACATAATGAGACCTTGGCTCTATAAAAAATTTAAAAATTAGCCGAGCCTGATGGTGCATGCCTGTAGTCCCAGCTACTCTGGAGGCTGAAGCAGGAGAATCTCTTGAACCTGAGAGGCAGAGGTTGCAGTAAGCAGAGATCATGCCACTGCACTCCAGCCTGAGCAACAGAGCAAGGCCCTGTCAAAAAAAAAAAAAAAAAAAAAAAAAAAAAAGATTCCCTAGCTGGGTTTTGTGGCATGGCCTGTATTCCCAAGAACTAAGGGAGGCTGAGGTAGTAGGAGTGCTTGAGCCTAGGAGTTCAAGAGTGCAGTGAGCTATAATGGCACCTATAAATAGACACTACACTCCAGCCTGGGCAACATAGTGAGACCCAGTCTTTAAAAAAATCATCCCCCCATCCAAACCCAATAGAGTGTCATGTTGTCTGACTTGAAGACAGCGTGTTTATTTATTTTTCCCCACTGCCCTCCCCCTCTTTTTTTTAGACAGGATCTGATATGGCACAGGCTGACGTGCAGTGGTGCATTCTCAGCTCACTGCAACCTCCCCACCAGGGCTCACGCGATACTCCCATCTCAGCCTCTGGAATAGCTAGGACCACAGGTGTGCACCACCACACCTGGCTAACTTTTTGTATTTTTAGTAGAGATGGGGTTTTGCTATATTGGCCAGGCTGGTCTTGAACTCCTGGCCTCAAGTGATTCTCCTGCCTTGGCCTCCCAAAGTGCTAGGATTACATGTGTTAGCTGAACCCGGTCAGGATTATTTTCAAATCCAAGTACATGATGTCTTTTTATTTGTTCAAACTTTCCTTTGAATCTTTCAAAAGTTTTTGGTTGTCTTCATATAGACCTTGTGATTTCTTAAGTTCAACCTTAGATATGTCATCTCTCTTGTTCTTAAAAATTCTATCTTTTCCTCAATTGTATGCTCTAGCTAGTTTTTAGGGGAAAAAAAGAATGATAAATGCAACTACATAAAAATAAAATTTTGCATGACTAAAAAGTGAAAATAAAGTCAAAACATCTGGGAAAAATATGTTTGCATTACATCTGAAAAATGACTAATTTTACTAATATGTAGAGTTCCTGAAAAAGAATGCTATTCTGGTCTTTATTGATGTGTAAGAAATATTCCAAAACTTAGCCGGGCGCGGTGGCTCACGCCTGTAATCCCAGCACTTTGGGAGGCTGAGGCGGGTGGATCACGAGGTCAGGAGATCGAGACCACGGTGAAACCCCGTCTCTACTAAAAATACAAAAAAATTAGCCGGGCGTGGTGGCAGGCGCCTGTAGTCCCAGCTACTCGGAGAGGCTGAGGCAGGAGAATGACGTGAACCCGGGAGGCGGAGCTTGCAGTGAGCCGAGATTGCGCCACTGCACTCCAGCCTGGGTGACAGGGCAAGACTCCGTCTCAAAAAAAAAAAAAAAAAAAAAAATCCAAAACTTAGAAGCTTAAAATAGCAACCATTTTGTTATAATTCATGACTTCATGGGTCAGGAATTTGGGCAGGTTCTCAGCTGGGTGATTCTTCTGCTCCACAAGACACATCTACGGCTTTGGTGTGTATCTTTGGAAGACTGGCTTCAGCTGGGTCCCTATCTCTATGTAGTCTCAGCCCTCACCACATGGTTTCTCTAGAAGGGTAGTATCCTTTCTTATATGGGGGATTAGGGGTCTAGGAAACCAAGGCTGAAGCTACCAGCACTTTTTTTTTTTTGAGACAGAGTCTCATTCTGTCGCCAGGCTAGAGTGCAGTGGCGCAATCTTGGCCCACTGCAACCTCTGATTCCTGGCTTCAAGTGATTCTCCTACCTCAGCCTCCCGAGTAGCTGGGATTACAGGCATGCACCACCACACCCGGCTAATTTTTGTATTTTTAGTAGAGACGGGGTTTCACCATGTTGGCCAGGATGGTCTTGATCTCCTGACCTCTTGATCCACCCGCCTTCACCTCCCAAAGTGCTGGGATTACAGGTGTGAACCACTGCGCCCAGCTGCTCTACCAGCACTTTTAAAAGCCAAGCCTGGGCCGGGCACGGTGGCTCACTCTTGTAATCCCAGCACCTTGGGAGGCTGAGGCCAGATTACCCGAGGTCAGGAGTTCAAGACCAGCCTGGCCAACATGGCGAAACCCCATCTCTACTAAAAATACAAAAATTAACTGGGTGTGGTGGTGGGCGCCTGTGATCCCAGCTACTCAGGAGGCTGATGCAGAATTGCTTGAACCCAGGAGGTGGAGGTTGCAGTGAGTGGAGATCACGCCATTGCACTCCAGCCTGGGCGACACAGCAAGACTCCGTCTCAAAAAAAAAAAAGACCCAAAATTAAAATTGGCAATGGATGTGAGCATCAGTTTGTAGCAAAGGAAATAGGAATAGTCTTTAAACATGAAAAGGTGCCCAGCTTCACTCATAACAGAAAGGCTACATTCAGAATGTCTGTCACAAAAGAAAAAAGAAAGGCAAACCAAACTACACTGAAGTACTATTTCCCTTATTAGATTGGAAATGATGAAAAAATAGTGGTACTGTAAATTATTAAGCTCTATTTCTAGGTACTTATCCTCCATACAAACTTACATGTGTGGTATAATGTAATCATCACAACATCGTTTAAAATACCAAGATGGGAAGCAACCTAAATGTCTGTCAATAAGGACTATTATAAATTACTGCATCTTCATAGGGTGTAATTCTATGCAACTGTTATTAAGATTAAAGGTCTTTGTGTCCCGATATGAAATGATATCCAGTATGCATGATGAGAAAAAAGCAAGGTATAATATGCTTGAGATTTACTTCAAAATAACTCAGTGGAGCCAGCAGGGCCAGATCTCAGATAAGGCAAGCCTAAGGATTTAGCATAATTGTAGGAATCACAATCACATGTGCAAATACAAGCCTTGAAAAGTGACTACCTCCTTAAATTGTGCCCAAGTACCTTGCTTGCCTCACCCTCAGCCCAGCCAAGTACGTCAGAATAGGGGGTGATGGATAGTTGGTATGGTAAAGAAGAAAGAGGGTTGGCCATGAATCTGCAATTGTTGAAACTGGGTGATTATGTGTTTATTATACTTTAATTCTAAATACATTTGAAATTTTCTTTAATAAAAAAGGCAGGGTTCAGAATGTCATGTGTTTTACGCATGATATTGTATGGAAGTGTATTCACTTACACATGGCTAAAGTATCTCTGGAAGAATACCCGAGACACAGATAATGCAAAGTACTATGAAACATTTGTTTCCTTTTGTTATTGCAACTACTCATGTTCTTGTAAAACTTCATGACACACCTGAGATATCTGCAAAGTGGGCTTGAGAATCACTGGCTCAAATGAACATACCTCTGAGAAAGGAGTCTGCCAAACCTCCCAAATATTTCAGAACATTCTTCCTCTCAGCTTGAAGTTTCTTTCATCCCAACCAGAAGCTTCACAACTTGCTGAATGGCTGTGATTAACTATTCTTTACCATGTCACAGATTCAGACTCTGCAACATTTTAGCAGTTAAATCCAACCAAATCTAAATACCTTAGTAACAGACTCTCTCAGTAAACATAAATCCAAAAAAATTTTTTTTGAGATGGAGTCTTGCCCTATTGCTCAGGCTGGAGTGCAGTGGTGATTGCTCTCGGCTCACTGTAACCTCCGCCTTCCAGGTTCACACAATTCTCCTGCCTCAGCCTCCCAAGCAGCTGGGATTACAAGTGCATGCCACCCCACCCGGCTAATTTTTTTTTTTTTTAATTTTTTTTGCATACAAAAACAATAAACATTTTCTAAAAATACATACAAACAAAAAGATGCGTATCAAACATATTAGGAAAGTTGCACATGGGAAGTCAGGGAATAGAAATGGGGGTGGGAGTTAAAATAAATGAGAGAGGGACTTTATATGGATCAGTGATAATAACTCAATCCTCTATTTGACAAAGAAGAGGGAGAAGGAAGAGGAAGAAAAAGAAAGTGGGATAAAGGATCAGAAAGGGAGGAAAATAGAAAAAATTAGAGTATGACTCCAGGGTAGACCTGTTTTGTTGTCATTGAGTTGGTTGGTTGGTTTGTCTGTTGTATTCTTCATGTTTCGCCAAGTTGGCCAGACTGGTCTCGAACTCCTAGCCTGAAGTGATCAACCCGCCTCGCCCCCCAGAGTGCCGGGACCACAGGCGTGAGCCACCACGTCCAGCCCCCACATTGCTTCTGGCCTCCGTGGTAGACCTCCCAGACGGAGCAGCCAGGCAGAGGAGCTCCTCACTTCTACCCAGACACGGGGCGGCCGGGCAGAGGGGCTCCTCACTTCCCAGACGGGGCGGCCAGGCAGAGACGCTCCTCACTTCTTCCCAGACGATAGGTGGCCGGGCAGAGGCGCTCCTCACTTCCCAGACGATGGGTGGTCGGGCAGAGGTGCTCCCCACTTCCCAGACGATGGGTGGCCGGGCAGAGGCGCTCCTCACTTCCCAGACGGTGGGTGGCCTGGCAGAGGCGCTCCTCACTTCCCAGACGATGCCACCCGGCTAATTTTTTTGTACTTTTAGTGAAGATGGGGTTTTGCCATGTTGGCCAGGTTGGTCTCAAACTTCTGACCTCAGGTGATCCACCCACCTCGGCCTCCCAAAGTGCTGGGATTACAGGCGTGAGCCACCGTACCCAGCCAAAATTACTTTTTTTAAATGTAAAACTAAATTCTGGATTGCTGTTCTTATTTAGGGTCATTACTTACTTTTTGCCCACCTTATTGAACAATGTTAAGAGAATGGTCAAGGATTTTTATTGTGCTCATGCCCCTTAACTAATATCATTTTGCAAATTCAAAATAAATTGCGGTTTGGAGTTAATTATTAATTATTAATGCAGTTAAATGTCTGGGTTGTAGGAACTTTCAAAGAGTTATTGAGCAGCTTCATAAAGTCAAGATTTTAAAAAACACTCTTGAAAAGATCTACTAATCAAACCCAATGGCACATAATATATAAACATACTGACCCTGAAACTTCAGTGGGGGAATAGTCATCTTTAATGTACTGTATAATTTAGTGTCAAAATGAGTATGTGAATTGAAGATACACAATAAATACTCAATAAATGTTAGCTAATTTAAGTGTTACCTATTAAGCAGTTACAACTGGAGACCATGTATTTCCTGTTGCTACAGCCAAATTCAAAGCAATCAAATACTTTACAGAACTGCAGAATCGTTGGCTGGGCGTGGTGGCTCACACCTGTAATCCCAGCACTTTGGGAGGCCGAGGAAGGCATATTACTTGAGGTCAGGGGTTCCAGACCAGCCTGGCCAACATGGTGAAATCCTGTCTCCGCTAAAAATACAAAAATTAGCCAGGTGTGGTGGTGCAACCCTGTAATCCCAGCTACTGAGGAGGCTGAGGCAGAAGAATCGCTTGAAACTGGGAGGCAAGAGTTGCAGTGAGCCAAGATCGTGCCACTCTGCATTCTAGCCTGGGCAACAGAGTGAGACTCTGTCTCAAAAAAAAAACACCCTGCAGAATTATTCTGGCAAAATAAAGCCACCATTTTAGAAAAGGATCATGGAACTCTGATCAATATATTAATAGATCAAGCTTTGTTACTGCAGTTGTAATTATTAAACATCAGTCTTATCTTTCAAATACTGATCAAGATGAAAACACACTATGTTCTAGCTTTAAAGAAGAACCACTGAGATTTAGGGTTAAGGCTAGAACTTTAGGAATTATTATCTTGAGATAAAATATATGAAACATAAAACTATCTTCATTATTTCTGGCTATAACCAAACTGGAACATTTGGGCCCTTTTCTTACTGTTATAATGAAAAACTATCACTCAAAACTATAGTCTTTTGCTTTTTGTGAAAAGTTGATTCAACTTGTTGGGACGACTTTTAGACTAATAGGAAAAATCTATGTTCTTTGGTAGCTAACAAACATATGCTTTCCCACAATTTTAAAAATTGGCCGGGCGCGGTGGCTCACGCTTGTAATCCCAGCACTTTGGGAGGCCGAGGCGGGCGGATCACGAGGTCAGGAGATCGAGACCACGGTGAAACCCCGTCCCTACTAAAAAAATACAAAAAATTAGCCGGGCGTGGTGGCGGGCGCCTGTAGTCCCAGCTACTCGGAGAGGCTGAGGCAGGAGAATGGCGTGAACCCGGGAGGCGGAGCTTGCAGTGAGCCGAGATCGCGCCACTGCACTCCAGCCTGGGCGAAAGAGCAAGACTCCGTCTCAAAAAAAAAAAAAAAAAAAAAAAAAAAAATTGGCACACATATTAAGAAACCTGGACTTCCGTAAATTAAATTTCTTATCTGCTGCACCTTATGCTTGAAAATTCCAAATCGTTGACTCTAAAGATCAAGTTTATTCATTTATTTATTTTTTATCAGCCTCTTGAGCCAGAGTAGGCCCAGAGAGACTCCCTAAGATCACTTTTAAACCCTCCCTCCTTTTAAAAACTTAATGGCATTGCTTGAGTTACAATACTAAGGAGTAAGTATCTGTGTCAGAAAAAAAATCCTCACATTATAATAATATAAATTCTTACCTAAAGCATATGCAGCTAAAACTGAGCAAACTTGTAAATTTGGCAATATATCCAGGTGAAAGGTTCCTAAGCCAAATAATAACTGAAATTCGGGCACTTACACGAAAGGCCAATAGCATTCTGATTGGGGTCTCTTGTCAAGGTGGATCCTAGGCTGATATGATGATGTAAGATTACTTAGCTCACAACATCAAGACTTTCCTACATCAGTTTTATTTAAAACACAAACAAGTATTTCTCTTTCTGTAAGGGCAAATGGTTCAAATAATGCAGAACATGAAACATTGACTAATACAAGTGCTTTAAATATGAAACAAAATTATTTTTTAAAAAAGCAAAAGAATAAAGAATATATACAAAAGGGACCTGGAATCTGTAAGCTGATTCCAAAAACGAAATAAGTAGAAAATCCGTGGTGAAACCTGAACATTCTACCCCTGCTTTGGAGAAGGGCTATCATACAACATTCAGTCAGCTGAAGATGGATTGGTAGAGGTGTGTCTATACATAAATTTCAAGTCATTTTTGCTTGTGCAGAATCATCTCAATCTTCCCAAGACTGAATGGGCAGTCCTGTGGCTTTCTTCCTTTTCCATATTCCCAACAAGGCTACGTGAAGTTCAACTCTTGATGAGCCGCTTACAACAGCAGTTCCTTAGGAGCCAACATGACAGGTGGGTCAGATTTCCCTATGAGAAACAAAACTGGCCACCTACAGCAAAATATCAAAATGGGTAAGTCCTTCCTTCCTCCTCCTCCTGATTATATACAACATATCTCCTTTCAAGACTCTTATTCCCATCATGCTTATTCCTTCACAAATCTAAACCTTGAGGTGATATGAAGGAAACCAACATCAAGAAAAGAAAACTCAATTCAGAAATGAAGAAAACTGGCAGGTATACAATACACCCCCAGAGCATCTCAATATCCCTGGCACAGTACAATTCAGTGTACTGCTATAGCCCATAGATAAATATTGGCAGCTTGAATAAGCTCATTTTTTCCCTCAGGTGGTTAAAGGCCACCAAATAAATACTGGGCAACAGGGGTTTGTTGGGAGAGTTAGAAATAAAAAATTAACCAAATTTTGTCCCTGTGTTAATTCAATGCCAGTAAGGAGGCAAGTACTGAAGAAGAAAAGGGACAATTTTCATACTAAAAAAGAATTCCTCTAATCATGTCACCATCTCATATAATGAAATCCAGGGAATCCCAGAAATAGAAAATTAGTTTCAGGGGACCCCTGAGGCACTTTAAAGCCTTTTAAAAAATTACAGTAATAATAAATTAGATATTGCTCTTCAGAGGCTAACAGAGCAGCAGAAGCATCAAGATCAGGTCCAAAGAGTTATGCCCACATTACAGGCTTCCTGAGCTGCTCAGCCCTCTTTAAAGCTTAGTTGAATCTCTAAATACCTTTAAAAAGACATACAATTTAACACAGACTGAGTGGGTATTTTTGTTTAGTGGTAGCATAAAATTTGGTCCTTAATGGTAGCAGCTGTCTTCATCCATTTCAAACTCAGGGAATATTAAGTACATCAAGACAATACATAAAGAATACAACAAAGGAGAAAAACGCCAAAACTGACAAACACCTCAAGGAGTCACTAAGTTCACTTGCACCCTTTCACTTGATCTCCCTCTCAGTCTCTTTTTTGTGGAGAGAAGGGTATGACAAAACTTTTTTCTCATCATTGGGTATGATAAACAATGGCATCGAATGGACAAAATGGTTATAAAGTAACTTTAAAAATCTGACCCCAAGGAATCCAGGACACATACAGATAATTCAGAGGTATACTGATTTGGGGCAAATTCTAGACTAAAGAAATGATCATCTCAGGTAAATGTTACAATAGATGAAACTAAGTCCAGTTTTTTGGCGATTTTTTTTTTAAAGTGTCCTCACTACCACCTTCAGCTATCAATCATTTCTGATAGCTCAAGCAGAAGGTCATCTTCATCCTTCCCAGGATCCAGGTCAATCTCAGCTTCCAATTTGCCTCCTGAAATCTCCCATATTAGTTTCTCAAAATCATCCTCCACAGAGAGTGGGGGCTTTCCTGTTGAGGCAGAGCTGAGTCGGCGAGTTTTCACGCTCATTTGGGATGAGGAAGGGCCAGACACCTCTGGGGGTGAGGAATCTGAAGAGGACTGGGTTGGAGGCAGCACAAGACTGTAAGAAAAAAAAGATTATTAGAAAACTGCCCTTTTTTCAATAGTTGGCTGAATCACCTAGTCTCATGGACACAAAGAGTGAGCAAAAATTTGTTTCTAAGAACATACATAAAGAAATAATTCTTTTACTGATTTGGGATCAAGCATTTTTTTTTTTTGAGGCAGTCTCCCTTTGTCACCCAGGCTGGAGTGTAGTGGTACAATCATGGCTCACTCCAGCCTCGACCTTCTGGGCTCAAGCGATCATTCTGCCTCCGCCTCCCAAGTAGACGGGTCTACAGGTGTGTGTCACCATGTGATTTTTTTTTTTTTTATTTCTTTGATTTTTATTAGAGACAAGACCTCACTATGTTGTCCAGGCTGGTCTTGAACTCCTGAGCTCAAGTGATTCTCCAGCCCCAGTCTCCCAAAGTGTTGGGATTACAGGCATAAGCCGCCTTGCCTGGCCAGCACCAAGCACTTTTATAACTCAAAGTAGGTGTTAAAGACATCTTTCAGGGGCTGGGCATGGTAGCTCACACCTGTAATCCCAGCACTTTGGGAGGACGAGGAAGGTGGATCACTTGAGCTCAGGACTTTGAGACCACCCTGGACAATGCGGCAAAACCCTGTCACTACTAAAAATACAAAAATTAGCTAGGCCTTGTGGCAGGCACCTGTAATCCCAGCTACTTGGGAGGCTGAGGCAGGAGAATTGCTTGAACCTGGGAAGTGGAGGTTGCAGTGAGCAGAGACTGTGCCACTGCACTCCAGTCTGGGTGACACAGTGAGATGCTGCCTCAAACAAAAAAACAAAAAACATCTGTTAGGTAATATAGCAAAATGTAAACAATGGCACCAAAGAAGAAAGCAACCCTAAATTTTCATACTTTCTTGCAATTAATTTGAAGTGCAACAGATTTATTTGAATGTTGCTAAAGTTATTTATCAGTGTTATTCTCTAGAGAGCCTAAACAATAACAGGGGCCTGGAGTCTGTTAAGAAAGAATTACAAAGCATTACCTGTCTCTAGGATTTTCTACTTCAGGCACAGTGACTGATTTGTCCTCAGAGACAAGCGGGACAACAGCCTACAAAAGGAAGAGTCAGGTAATTCAGTGAGAGTCAGGCTTTTTAATTTGAGCATATTCATTTTCTTTTGCTGCCTTCTTAGAATTGTGGCTATGATTCTTTAAGCCTGTGAATCTAAGAATCGATAATCTAAAGGTTGAGTATATAAATAAGCAAAATACCTTGCCACCTAAAAATTAGCTTTTAAAAAATCCTGTCCTGCTACTTCACAAATATCAAACTGTAAGTATAAAATACAGTAGTAACCCAAATTACTAAAATGCTAGGAAATGCCAGGAAGTGATATACACAAGATAGAATGCTAATGGAGAGTTAGTCTTTCCTGCTTTCCTACCACACAGAATGAAACACCACAAAGTGAATATACTTCTTACCACAGCTGCCTTTTTGGCTGGGGGTTCCTGTAGGACACTGCTGGAGCTGAGTGGCTTCACAGCGGCAATGACAGCAGGGTGCATCTCCACTGCCTTACGTTTTGGGGCCAATTTGGGGGATGACACAACTTTAACCACAGATGGCTTCACGTTCACTTTGGGTTTAGCTACAAAGGGCAGAAAATATCTGATAAGCAGTGAGAATAAACTCTTTTAAATGGAGAATAATTCAGAATAAAATATCAAAACTCCTTCAGTACTAGAAATACCACAAATAATTTATTTAAAAAGAGACTGAAAATGATTCAAAGGCAATTTGTGGTCACATGGTGGTCACTACAGGTGGTCACCATGTAGATATAATACCACTTAAATTTGTTACCATTCCTCTATTCCTTGTTTTTATTCAATACCAGAGGAAAGATGCACCATAGAAAGTTTTACACAAAGCTTTTTAAATAGCAATTTTAAATTCTGAGAAAAGAATTCATCTCGTTTTGCCTTTGTATAAAAATATCAGAAATATTACTATCTACCTGTGGATAGAAGGCAAATGAAATTCAACCCAGTTGTTGCCAGGAAGTTACTGGCAACAACTGGGTTGAATTTGGTAATTTTGATAACCTAAAGCAATACACACTATAGAAATACTTGCCTTTACCCCTTTTTTCCAAGGTCTGTGCTGCACATTTCACATTCAATACTGAGTCTCCAATCCCTGAGGTTTCTACCTCCACCTTCTGGGATGACTTTGTGGGAAGCCGCTTGGTCAGGTGCCGTGTGATTCCTGGCACAGCAGTGAGCACTGGTTTCTCTGCCACTTGGGTATTACAAGAGGCTACATCTCCCCGAAGAGGTGTCAAGACTGATTTTTCCCTCTCCTGCTGTTTCTGCATGTGCTTCTCTCTCATGGTCTCACATCTCTTGACTTGAATTTTAGTGATGTCAACTCTTGTGGTCTCACCTGAAGCCTGTGGATAAATTTGAATGACAGAATTAAAATCTGGTACCTATAATAACCTGTATGATATAAGTACCAGGCCAACATCGAAGTTAAGCAGAATCTCACATGATCCAGAATCTGAGAGAAAAGCTCTTTATTTGATGTTAAATAGAAAATACCCTGTTAAAGATGAAATATTAGAATTACAGATGTATGGAATAATAAAAAACCCAGATTCCACAGGCTAGACAACCATGACTCTAAGTCAAATACTAATGATTCCTAAATAATCAAAGACTTGCACAAAGATTTATGTACAAAGATATTATTTTATTTATAATTGTGTAAAACAAAATCTGAATGTCCAGAAAAAGACTGTATTTGTATAACGGAGAATCATGTGGTCAGTAAAAACAAACTTCTTGAAGAATTATTAACATGGTAAAGTTAAAGCAGGCTGTAAAATGATACACTGTAGAGTTCTCGATTATGTTCTAAACATGGGTTTAACATTAAACAAATTCACATGCATGCATATATAAACAAAAAGGTCGAAGAAGGCCAAGTGTGGTGGCTCACACGTGTAATCCCAACACTTTGGGAGGCCAAGGCAGGTGGATCACTTGAGGCCAGAAGTTTGAGACCACTCTGGTCAACATGGAGAAACCCTGTCTCTACTAAAAATACAAAAATTAGTCAGGCTTGGTGGTGCATGCCTTTGATCCCAGCTACATGGGAGGCTGAGGCACAAGAATAGCTTGAACCCAGGAGGCAAAGGTTGCAGTGAACCGAGATCATGCCACTGCACTCCAGCCTGGGCAACACAGCGAGACTGAAAAAGCTCGAAGAAATCCATGGAAAAGATAATGATGGTTACATCTGAGTTGTATATTTTTAGAGTTTGTTCATTTTTAAAAAAAATAAAATTCCCGACTTTTGTATGATGCATAGCATTAGAAAACACTCAGTTAAAAAAATATTAATGGCCAATTCAACAAAAAACTTTATTTTTTGTATCTTTAGTAAAGACGGGGTTTCACCATGTTAGCCAGGATGGTCTCGATCTCCTGACCTCAAGATCCACCCGCCTCGGCCTCCCAAAGTGCTGGGATTACAGGCGTGAGCCACTGCGCCCGGCAAACAAAAAAACTTTAAAAGGGCAGCAAATACTGATATACATAGAACTATAGGAAATTCTCATAAGAAATTGTAAGGAAAAAGAAAGACTGTTTACCTAATATATGAGTGAAGTACTTAGAAATTTACTGTAAGGTAAAACTACCAATTATCTAGCCTTTGTTTGCCATGAACAAAACCATACAATGATCTTAAATTTACCTCTTTAGCTTCTGTTCTAATACTGCTCTGAGAATCAACTTCATTTCCTTCCTGAAGGTTCTTCTCTTCTTTTATCCCTATATTCACATTAAAGACATCATTAGTTATTTTATTTAAGCTGCAACTTCATGATAGATATGTTAAACAAAACTTTATTTAACGAAAGTAGTAAGGACAAATAAAATTACAGATAAAGCCCATCTGTGCTCCTAAAGTCTCAAAATACACATTAAAATAGCAAAGGTTGGCTGGGCATAGTGGCTTACACCTGTAATCCCAGCACTTTGGGACACTGAAGCGAGCAGATCACACTTGAGGTGAGGAGTTTGAGACTAGCCTGGCCAAGGTGCTGAAATCCCATCTCTATTAAAAATACAAAAATTAGCGAGGTGTGGTGGCGCATGCCTGTAGCCCCAGCTACTCGGGAGGCTGAGGCAGGAGAATCGCTTGAACCTAGGAAGTGGAGGCTACAGTGAGCCAAGATCACGCCACTGCACTGCAGCCTGGGTGACAGAGTGAGACTCTGTCTCAAAAATAAAATAAAACAAAATAGCAAAGGTCTACATAGCACTATTGAAAAACTTCATTTAATTCAGTGTTTTCAATGTTATCTGAGTAAAGAAAGGTTGTCAAACAACTCCTAGGGAGATCCCATGGAACACTCCTCTGGAATATTATGTGGGGACGTGGTACTAGAGACCAAGTTCTCGTTACCTGTTCTTTTGGTGATTCGCAGCAGCCGCCTTGCCCCTGGAGTGGCCTCATGTTGAGATGGGGAGCTGGTGCTGCTCTCAGAGCTCTGCTGCACCCTCAGTGCCTTCTCCAGTTTAATTTCTTCCAGCGTCTTGATGTGCACCTCCTGCATAGACTTTGTTTTACCTGCAGGCTCCTCTGATTGTCCTTTGCTGGCAACAATGGGTGGCAAAACAACTGTTTTTTTAATTTCACTATCAGTCTTTAGCTTGATGCAAGTTGTATCCTTTTTGCTTTTTTGTCTCTCTGCTTCCTGCTGCCGATGTTTTTTTTCAGCCAGGACCTCAGAGAAGGTTTTGATACGGATAGTGGAGGAGCTTCTTGCTCCTGAAGTAGAGTCATCAGTTTTTGAAGGTCCTTCTGTCTTGAGTTTAGTTTGCAATTCTCCACGTTTCTGACTGGCTCTTTCAAGAAGAATTTCTTCTAATGTCTTCACATGGATCTCACCAACTTTATTAACTTTCTCTGTTTTCATAGGAGAAAAACATGTCATTATACTTGAAGTTCATCTCTTACTGACTTATGATCTCTCTATTCTTGGATCAAGACAGTCCAACAGAGAGCTATCATTTAAGCAGGCAATTAAAAGGATCAAAAGGGTAACATTATTTCTTTTCTTTCTTTTTTTTAAGATAGAGTCTCACTCTGTTACCCAGGCTGGAGTGCAGTGGTATAATCTCAGCTCACTGCAACCTCTGCCTCCCAGGGTTCAAGTGATTCTCCTGCCTCAGCCTCCTAAGTAGCTGGGACTACAGGCACCCACCACCAAGCCCAGCTAATTGTTTCTATTTCAATTTTAGATTACTGCAAGTTCCAGGCAGTGGTCCTCAAGGAAAACTCTTTGGAGGCAAAAATTGATTTGTATTTCTATTCAGAGCTTATTCTTCAGAAACTGAAAGCCATTTATTAGTTGGATAAATTTGTCATTATAAATCTTAACAAAAATAGCAATAAATTCTTCATTAACTTATGGCTATAAACATATAATGAACACTGGGCTAGAAATACAATGGTAAGCAAAATAAAATCTCCACATGTAATTTACAGTCTAACAGATCAATAATTAAACAAGCTATAGGTACGGTAATGATAACTGCTTTGATAAGGGAGGTATAATGCTATAAAAGGACACAGCAGGAACACCTACGCTTGTCTACAAGGAAATGATATTAAATTTAAAGGATAAAAAGAAGGTAAAACAGGTGACAAGATAGAAGAAAAATGCAGAAGGCCCAGAAATTCGCATGCCACTGAAGAGCTATTTTCAATGATACATTAATTGTTCTACATCTGTCTAAACTGAAGAGCAAATGTCACACTTCACAGACAGAACCATTCTCATTACTGAAGGGCTAAGAAAATAAATAATGAAAAGAGATAGTGCTATGAAATAAATGATAATTTGGAGATCATACACATATATATGTAATCACTGAATAACAGCTTTTAACGACCCCCCACCCCAAAAAAAAAATTATATCCTTTCAAAATCTTTTTTGTTTTTTTTGGTAGAGACAAGGTCTTGCCATGTGGCCCAGGCTAGTCTACAAACTCCCGGCTTCAAGTGATCCTTCTGCCTCAGCCAATCAAAGTGCTGGGATTACAGGTGTGAGCCACCATACCCAATCTGAAATCTTTTTTTTTTTTTTTTTTTTTTTTTTTTGAGACGGAGTCTCGCTCTGTCGCCCAGGCTGGAGTGCAGTGGCGCAGTCTCGGCTCACTGCAAGCTCCGCCTCCCGGGTTCACGCCATTCTCCTGCCTCAGCCTCTCCGAGTAGCTGGGACTACAGGCGTCCGCCACTACGCCCGGCTAATTTTTTTTGTATTTTTAGCAGAGACGAGGTTTCAGCGTGGTCTCGATCTCCTGACCTCATGATCCGCCCGCCTCGGCCTCCCAAAGTGCTGGGATTACAAGCGTGAGCCACTGAGCCCGGCCCCTGAAATCTTAAATAAACTGTGTTCTGTCTCACTTTCCAAGCTCTTGAGTATACTATTCCCTCTACTTGGAGTATTCCCTGATGATCTCATTTCTCTTGATACCTGTGTTTTTTTTTGTTTGTTTTCTTTTTTTTTTTTTTGAGACAGAGTTTTGCTCTGTTGCCCAGGCTGGAGTGTGCAGTTGTGTCGTCTTGACTCACTGCAACCTACACCTCCTGGGTTCAAGTGATTCTCTGCCTCAGCCTCCGGAGTAGCTGGGCCTGCAGGCGCCCACAACCACGCCTGGCTAATTTTTGTATTTTTTTGTAGAGACAGGGTTTTGCCATGTTGGCCAGGCTGGTCTCAAAACTCCTGGTCTCAAGGGATTTGCCTGCCTGGCCTCCCAAGGTGCTGGGATTACAGGCGTGAGCCACCACGCTGGACCTGGTTAGTTTCCACTGAATTCAGCTTAAAACCTGATATCCTCCAATTTAGTTTTTCTGATCAGAGCACTGAACACTCAGTACACTATAATTGCCTGTTAACTTCAACCACACTAAAGACTTCATGAGAACAACAACTATATTTAGGTACCTGCAATATTGCAAAGGAAGCACTCACTTACTGAATTATTTCTTCAAGTTCTTTAATAAAAAATTGCAAATTCTTTCAATCCAAGGTGGCAAACATTTCAAAATTACCACTCCAAGAAAGTACAACATGAATGGTGACACAGAGGCCCTGTTTCTCTCCCCTACCAAAACTTCATTGAAATGATAAAACATTAAAAATAAATCCACACTAGCAATGAGAAATAAGGATGTCACTGGCAGAGCATACATCTTGCAGAATTTCTAAAACAGAAAGCAGATGTCTGAATTTACAGAAAAATGGAAAAATAATAGTTAAAACCACAGGCTGAGTTCTGTTCCACCCAATACAGTCAAAGGAAACTGCCAAACTTGGGTTAACTAATATTAAAAGCAACGGTGGGATGTGACATAACCATTAGGGTAGAAATTTAAGGACCGCCTACAGAACAGTTGGGCCAGTCATGACCTCCTCCTGAGACCTGCTCCCTAAAAAGAGGCAAGTTTGCCCACGAAGAGCACATTATGAAGATGTTGGGGCTGGAGAGAAGTAAAGCGTGAAAATCCCAAGCTTTCACAATACCAAGCAGAAAAAGGGGAGGGAGGAGGGATAAAAGTAAACAGCAAATCTGAAAAAGGAAAAAAGTTGTTTCCACTCAGAAAATAAAGTCTTACTGCAGCAATTGTATGAGCCCCCAGACTTCCCATCTTCAGTCCATACAAGCTGCCTGTTAGTACACCCTCTCCATTTAGCCAGACGTAAATTAAGTCTCCCAGTCAGGAGAGAGGACAACTTGGGGAAAGGGTCTTTAAAATGAAAGGAAACCCAAGCCAGGTACTTACAACTGTGGAAAAACAACAATATTTAAGATAAACCAAAATAAATAAAAAGAAGTGGTTAAGCAGCCAAAATCATACACAAACTTTTTAAAATAAAAATAAAGATTTGAATTAGAAGTATCAGAGCAGGCCAGGTGCAGTGACTCACACCTGTAATCCCAGCACTTTGGGAGGCCGAGGCAGGCAGCTCACTTGAGGTCAGGAGTTGGAGACTAGCCTGGCCAACATGGTGAAACCCCGTCTCTACTAAAAATAGAAGTTAGCCAGGTGTGATTGCGCATGCCTGTAATCCCAGTTACTTGGAAGGCTGAGACAGGAGAATCGCTTTAACCTGGGAGGCAGAGGTTGCAGTGAGCTGAGGTCGTGCCACTGCACTCCAGCCTGGATGAAAGTGAGACTGTCTCAAACAAAAAAATAAATAAATAAATAAAAAATAAAGGCGGGCGGGGTGGCTCACGCCTGTAATCCCAGCACTTTGGAAGGCCAAATTGGGCAGATCACCTGAGGTCAGGAGTTCGAGACCAGCCTGACCAACATGGAGAAGCCCCGTTTCTACTAAAAATACAAAATTAGCCGGGCGTGGTAGCGCATGCCTGTAATCCCAGCTACTCGGAAGGGTGAGGCAGGAGAATCACTTGAATCTGGGAGGCAGAGGTTGCAGTGAGCCGAGATCGCACCATTGCACTCCAGCCTGGGCAACAAGAGCGAAACTCCATCTCATAAAAAAAGAAGAAATCCCAGGCTGAGAATAAAGAAAAAAAAATAAGAGAACAAAGAAAGTTCTTGAAAAATAAAAATACAAGTGCCAAAATAAATTCATGTGAAGGACTGGATAATAAAGATAAGGCTGGCCCCAAATCAGCCATTTAAAAAGGCATAGGCAAAGTATATATAGCCCATATGGCCACCACCTAATTTTGTAAATGAAGTTTTGCTGGAACACACCAGCAGTCATTCATTTACATATTGCATACATATGCATATGGCTGCTTTCACTCTACAATGGCAGAGTGGGGTAGCTGCAATACTGTGGATTGCAAAGTTATTTATATCTGACCCTTTACAGAAAAAAATTGTCAATTCCTTGTCTAAAAAATAAAGTTGAACAAAGCTCACAAAAGGTTAGCCAAAAACAAAGAAGCAAAAAGTATAAAGAGACATGCAGGCATATGTCCCAAAGTTCCAACATCTATCTAATACAAATTTCACAAGGAGAAAACAAAAAGAAATGTGGAGCAGTCATACTCAAAAGAAATTAATGTTTTCTAGAGCTAAAGAAGACAAATCTTTAGATTCAAAGGGCCCACTGAATCAGTATTTATGTATTTACTGAATCAGTATTTATGATAAATACGGATTATCATAAATACTGATTTAGCAGAATGAACAAAAATGATCCAGGTTTGATCCACAACAGTGAACCTGCGGCATACTAGGGAGAGATAAAACCTAGAAATCTCTGAATAACTCAGGTTGCATACAACAGAATAAAAATGTCCAACATCGGACTCCCTTTTTATGATGCTAATATAACTTTAACATCCAAATCAGATAAGGATGGGGGATAAAAAGTAACCTAACGTGGCTAACACCATTCATAAATAGAGATGTAAAAATATAAAATTTTTAAAAGCCTCAAACTGAATCCAGCAAGGTATTAAAAAAAAAAAAGATGGAAGGCTGAATACATGGATGTTCATTTTATTATTCCTTAAACTGCACATATATATACTTATGTAGTTATATTTCATAATTTAAAAAATTTAAAAATTATAACACAGGAAGAATATAAAGAAAACCCCAATACCCAGATGACACCAATTTTATTTATATTCTGGTGTATTTTTGAAGATTTTTTAAAGGCATATGTTTATATCTTTACAAAATTAGAATAATCTCATACATATGCATGTTTCTCCTGAGAATAAGTTTCTATAGTAAGAAAATAAACTTAAAAAAAAAAAAAAAGATTCTTATGTTGCCCTAAATCAGGTCAAAAGTGGTATGCGCTCTTTGTTATCTTTTTTCACTTGATACAATGCAAGTTGATTTTTCCATATCATTGTTGTTCAGCATTTGACTTTTCATGACAGCAATTATTTTAGCACATAACTATCATAATTTTATCTAAACCCTTTTTGTTGTATATTTAAATTGTTTCTAATTTCCCACTATTTAGCCGGGTGAGGTGGCTCATGCCTGTAATCCCAGGATTTTGGGAGGCTGAGGCAGGTGGATCACCTGAGGTCAGGAGTTTGAGACCAGCCTGACCAACATGGTGAAACCCCGTCTCTACTAAAAATACAAATATTAGCGAGGCGTGGTGGCATACACCTGTAATCCTAGCAACTCGGGAGGCTGAGGCAGGGGAATTGCTTGAACCCAGGAGGTGGAGGTTGCAGTGAGCTGAGACCTCGCCATTTAACTCCAGCCTGGGCAACAAGAGCAAAACTCTGTCTCAAAAATAAATAAATAAATAAATAATTTCCTACTATTAATGCTATGATGAACAATCATTTTACCATCTCTAAGCACAAAAAAGGAATTGATCCCGGTTGAGTCTGAGTTGACTTGATCAATTACTTAAAAAACAAACAGAACTACAAAAGAACAAAAATCAAAAGCCCTAGCAAGCAACAGGTAAATCTGAGAAAAAGCAAAGGCTCTTACAGCAAAGAAAAAAATAATCAGAATCTGGTCTTAGGATTTACTTACCTGTTACGTCCTCATTATTTGGATCAGCTGACATGCCTAATCGCTCCTTAAGAGACTTGGAAACTTGAGCTGTGAAAAGAAAGATTTTCAAAAATCCAAAGTTGAACAGAAACTTTTTACAGCTTAAATACAGGTTTGCTGGGCATGGTGGCACACACCTGTAATCCCAGAACTTTGGGAGGCCAAGGCAGGCTGATCACTTGAGGTCAGGGGTTCAAGGCCGGCCTGGCCAACATGGTGAAACCCCATCTCTACTAAAAATGCAAAAATTAGCCGGGCGCAGTGGCTCACGCCTGTAATCCCAGCACTTTGGGAGGCTGAGGTGGGTGGATCACTTGAGGTCAGGAGTTCAAGACCAGCCCAGCCAACATGGTGAAACCCATCTCTACTAAAAAAAAAAAAAAAAAAAAAAAATTAGCCAGGCATGGTGGCAGGTGCCTGTAATCCCAGCTACTCAGGAGGCTGAGGCAGGAGAATCGTTTGAACCTGGGAGGTGGAGGTTGCAGTGAGCTGAGATCGTGCCACTGGACTCCGACTCCAACCTGGGTGACAAGAGTGAGACTCTATCTCAAAAAAATAAAAAAATAAAAAGAAAGATTTAAAAAAATCAAAAGTTGAACAGAGAGTTTTTACAAGTTAAATACAGGTTTGTTGGGCATGTTGGCACACATCTGTAATCCCAGCACTTTGGGAAGCTGAGGCAGGTGGATAACCTGAGGTTTGAGACCAGCCTGGCCAACACAGTAAAACCTCATCTCTACTAAAAATAGAAAAATTAGCCGGGCATGGTGGCGTGTGCTTGTAATTCTAGCTACTAGGGAGGCTGAGGCAGGAGAATTACTTGAACCCGGGAGGCAGAGGTTTCAGTGAGCCAAGATCGCACCACTGTACTCTAGCCTGGGCCACAGAGATTCTGTATTTAAAAAAAAAAAAAAAAAAAGTTAAAATGTTCTTCTCCACAGAACAGATTTATGTCAATCATAGATTCCCTAGAGTACTCTGGAAAGCTTAAAACATGCCAGGCGTGGTGGCTCACACCTATAATCCCAATACTTTGGGAGGCCGAGGCGGGCAGATCACCTGAGGTCAGGAGTTCGAGACCAGCCTGGCCAACATGGTGAAACCCCATCTCTACTAAAAATACAAAAATTAGTCGGGTATGGTGGTGCATGCCTGTAATCTCAGCTACTCTGGAGGCTGAGACAGGAGAATCGTTTGAACCCAGGAGGCGGAGGTTGGGGTGAGCTGAGATAGTGCTACCGCACTCCAGTCTGGGCGACAGAGTGAGACTCTGTCTCAAAAAACAAAAATACCAAAAGAAACAAAGAAAAACGTACTTTATATCTGAAAAGCAAAAACTACTGAATTAAAGGAAATAATTTTGTTATCGTAGAGCCTTCTAAAACCTTATTGTCATTGAAAGAATTTTTCCTCCAAGTAAATTTAAAATATGCTCCTTAGTTATGAAAATCTTCAATATGATCGATACACAAGGAGGAAAGGAATGTGGCAAAGAAGGTTAACTTTTGCTTGCTCTGAGGATGCAAGAAAACCTCCAAACAGGAACGTCTACTCATCAAAGTCCCTTGGGCAAGGGGAAAAATTAAAAGAAGTTTCTTATTTCAAAGAAAGTTAAAACCAAACACAATGAGAAGGAAAAAAACACCTATTCTTTAATAATTTAACGCCAGTGTTTCACTGCAAGTCATATAAGCGGAAAAAACATAAATCTAACCTTGGCTTTTTGCTCTCCTTCAACTATAAAGAATTCTAATTCCCTGAGGGGCGCAATAGTGCATTCCTGTACTCCCAGCTACTTGGGAGGCTGAAGAAGGATGGCTTGAGGCCAGAAATTTGAATCCAGCCTAGGCAACACAGTGAAACCCTGTCTTTAAACAAACAAAACAAAACAAAAATCTAACTCCCAGCTATCTCTTGATTTAGTCCACATGTCTCCAAATCAACTTCCAAAATACCAAATCTATGCCACTACCTCGTCTTATCTAGATTATTTTAACAGCCTGCCACCTCATCTCCAGGCCAGCATGCTTGCCCCCTTCTAATCTGTCTCCATATTGCAGGCAAGGTAATGGTTTTAAAATGCACATTTGAGCCTGTGATCCTTGTTTCTAATTTTTTTTTTTTTTTTTTGAGATGGAGTCTCACTCGGTCACCCAGGCTAGAGTGCAGTGATGATTGATCTTGGCTCACTGTAACCTCCGCCTTCCAGGTTCACACAATTCTCCTGCCTCAGCCTCCCAAGTAGCTGGGATTACAGGTGCGTGCTACACCGCCCGGCTAATTTTTTTGTATTTTTAGTAAATATGGGGTTTTGCCATGTTGGCCAGGCTGGTCTTGAACTTCTGACCTCAGGTGATCCACCCACCTCGGCCTCCCAAAGTACTGGGATTACAGGCATGACCTACCGTGCCCGGCCTGTTTATAACCTTTCAATGGGTTGTTACTATCTTAGAATAAGTCCAAACTTTCTAACACGGCTTAAAGACTATATTATGATCTAGTCACCACACTCTTCAGCCCATTTCTATGTTTCAGCCATATGCAGTTCCTTGAGCACACCACTCTTAGCTCTGCCTTTGCAGGAGTTATTCTCTCTGCCTGAGACACAGCCTCTGGCTCTCGAACTTCACCTGACTAATATCTAACTCATGTCTTAGGTCTAAACTTTAACATAACTTCTTCTGTGAACCTTCCCCTAACAGATGGTAATAACAGGTGCCTCTCCTACATGTTACCATAACACTGTGTACTTTTCTCTGTCACAAAATTTATCACATTTATAAGTATTCCTACCTGCCATTTATACTATAAGCTCCTGAGGAGTGTGACGGTGTTTTTTTCAATGGTGTCTACCCAGAATCTAGCAGAGTAAGGATTAAATGTTTGTTGAGTGAATAATATAACAAATACAAGATAACCTATTACCTGAACAAAAGAATGAAAAACCCTAGCTGTTAGTATTACAAGACACAAGTGTCACAATTATATACACACACAAAGTATGTAAGAACACAGGTACCTTTCTTTGGTGTTTTGTCAATGTTAGTTTCTGGAGTTTCAACTTTCTTCCCTAGCCTCTGTGCCAGGCTACGCTTTAATGGAGGATCACTGTCACCGCCTATAAAGAGGGAGAACTTAGTTTAAGATTTCAGTCAATCTTCAGCAAGGTCAAGAAACACAAACAAAAACAGACAACATAGCATAATTCTATTAAGTGTTCTGCATACATATGGCGTGTTTGTTCATCAGCTTCCTTAGAGTTCAATGTTAGAAACATAAAAATGTGGTAGAAAGAAGAGGTAAGGAAGGCAAGGTGCAGTGGCTCAGGCCTGTAATCTCAGCACTTTGGGAGGTCAAGGCAGGAGGATCACTTAAGGCCAGGAGTTCGAGACCAGCCTGGACAACACAGCAAGACCTTGTCTCTAAAACAATTAAAATAAAAAATAGTCAGGCATGGTGGCACACACCTGTGGTCCCAGCTACTTAGGAGGCTGAAGCAGGAGGATCACTTGAGCCCAGGAGGTAGAAAGGCCACAGTGAGCTATGATCATAATAATCATAATACTACACTCTAGCCTGGGCGATACAGCAAGGCCCCATTCTCAAGAAAAAAAAAAAAGAGAGAGACAAGGAGAAGAACAAAAAATTAGAATGCACAAACATTTACCAAATAAATTAACTGACCAAACCTACAAATGAAAGGTCATAAACCCTGGTTGAGATTAAAGTTCAGAATTAGAAATGTGAAAAATTTTCATGTACAAAAGAACTTTTTTTTTTTTTTTTTTTTGAGACAGGATCTCACTATGTCACCCAGGCTGGAGTGCAGTGGTACAATCTCAGCTCACTGCAACCTCCACCTCCTAGGCTCAAGCGATCCTCCCACCTCAGCCTCCCAAGTAGCTGGACTATAGGCACATGCCATGCCTGCTTAATTTTTGTATTTTTAGTAGAGACAAGTGTTTGCCATGTTGCCCAGGCTGGTTTTGAACTCCTGAGCTCAGGTGATCTGCCCACTTCAGCCTCCAAATGCTAGGATTACAGCACTATGCCAGGCCCCCCCAAAAATCTTAACTGGTCAGCTGCTGAATTAAGTACATGCATACAGGATGAGAAAGACAGGTTAAGAATTATTAAATTTTAAGTTTTTTAGTATGAAGACTTTAAGAGCCACATAACCCCTCTCTCTCCAATTCTAGAAAAGAAATCTAAGGTTCTGAAATATTCTGTATCTCACCCAAGTCATCAACTAGTTAGTGATACAGCCAAGACCTAAATCAAGTTTCCTAATTCTAGTTGCTTTCTTTTTGAGACGGAGTCTCATTCTTTTGCCCAGGCTGGAGTGCAGTGGCATGATCTCAGCTCACTGCCACCTCCGCCTCCTGGGTTCAAGTGATTCTCCTACCTCAGCCTCCCAAGTAGCTGGGATTACAGGCACAGGCCACCATGCCTGGCTGATTTTTGTATTTTTGGTGGAGACTTTTTTGTAGTAGAGATGTTTGTATTTTTAGTAGTTTCACCATGTTGATCAGGCCGGTCTCGAACTCCTGACCTCATGATCCACCTGCCTCGGCCTCTCAAAGTGCTGGGATTACAGGCATAAGCTACCGCGCCCAGCCTTCCAGTTTTATTACACTGTTCAATACAAGTTGTTTAAAAGTCACCAGTTTTTAAAAACGGTTTTTTAGATTGCTTGACTGAAGTTACATTGTTTGCAAGGTACCAAAGCTTCAAAAGTCCCTACACAGAGTATGATTGTTTCTCTCCCCTCATTTATAATTTAAATATAAAACAATCACAAAGTTTATATGTATGCTGATGTTAAAATAGCTCATTCCTATATTTTAAGAACTTTTAATTATTACTTTTAGAGACAGGGTCTTGCTGTGTTGCCCAGACTGGACTCAAACTCCTGGGCTCAAGGGATCCTCCAACCTCAGCTGCCCCCACGCAGGTGGGACGACAGGCACGCACCACCATACCTGGCTTAGTATTAATTTATTCTACCTAAAATTTCTAGATCAGCTTTATCCAAGCTGAAAGTCTTATTATTTTGGAACCCTGGTTTGGTTTGTACTCTAAATACATGCTGAGATATTAAAATACTGCTCTTAGCTCTCCCCACCATCTTGAATCCTGTGGAGGCCTCCTGGGAACAGGACTTCTTAAAGGAAGTATGTCTGGAAGGCTGTGGTCCAAGGGCTTTTTTGCTGGCTATAAGTGGGGTCTCCGGAAAAAAAGGGAGCACATAGCTTTTCTTAAAATTGAAGGTGTTTATGCCCCAGATGAAACAGAATTCTATTTGGGCAAGAGATCTGCTTATGTATACAAAGCAAAGAACAACACAGTGACTCCTGGTGGCAAACCAAACAAAACCAGAGTCATCTGGGGAAAGGTAACTCAGGCCCATGGAAACGGTGGTGTGGTTCATGCCAAATTCCAAAGCAATCTTCCTGCTAATGCTATTGGACACAGAATCTGAGTGACGCTGTACACCACAAGGGTTTAAACTAATGAAAAGTCAGTAAAAGTGGATTTGTGCTATTGTAAATAAATAAACAAAAATAAAATACTGCTCTTAAAATCTAGAACTGGTATTGTTTCTTGATTTACAGCTAGAAGAGATTTCTAAAGACTGCCTCATTTCTGTCTCTCCTAAGCTCTTTTTGTAAATGACTGTATAACGTGTAATGTATTCATCTGACTATAACCTTGGGCAAGTTATTTAACCCTTCCTGAGTTTGAGCTCAGTGCAGAAAATATTTACTGATATCAAGTGCCAAGCATTGTGCATGGTTTACTCATGGTTGCTGAGGATTCGATGAGAATTTACATAATGTGCCAGGCGCGGTGGCTCACGCTTGTAATCCCAGCACTTTGGGGGGCCAAGGCGGGCGGATCACGAGGTCAGGAGATCGAGACCACAGTGAAACCCTGTCTCTACTAAAAATACAAAAAATTAGCCGGGCGTGGTGGCAGGCGCCTGTAGTCCCAGCTACTTGGAGAGGCTGAGGCAGGAGAATGGCGTGAACCCGGGAGGCGGAGCTTGCAGTGAGCCCAGATCGCGCCACTGCACTCCAGCCTGGGCGACAGCAAGACACTCCGTCTCAAAAAAAAAAAAAAAAAAACTTTATAACTTCAATAAAAGGTATAATGCACTCATGAAAACATGAGGAATTTATAAGTGCTTTCAGCCAATACAGGGGCACCAATAACAAAGATCTGTATAAAGAGAGTTTGGAGAAGCTATCATGTTAATGCACAAACAAGCAGAAAAGAAAAGATATACACAAAATTTATCTTACCTGCTGAAAATTTTCGTTTCCCCAGTCTCTCAGTAAGACTCAATCTAACCAAAGGTTCTTCTCCTGAAATGGCAAAAGCAGAATTTCTCTATCCTTAGACAATTTTTCTGTATTCAGTAACTACTAATGGGTACAAAGTATGTTCTGGTATTAGTGTGAACCCACCCAGAAAGTCTCTTGAAAATCAGGTCTCAGTCTTAAGGAAGGCCATTACATCAAAAAAAAAAAAAAAAAAAACCCAAAACCTATTAATAATAAACAGCCAAACATACAGCCTAAACAGAAGCAATAGCACAGTACTAATTATTATTATTATTTTGATGATAATAATAGACTCTTGCTCTGTCACTCAGGCTGGAGTGCAGTGGCACCATCTTGGCTCACCGCAACCTCCACCTCCTGGGTTCAAGCAATTCTCCTGTCTCAGCCTCCCGAGTAGCTGGGACTACTGTGCACACTACCACGCCTGGTTTTTTTTGTTTGTTTCTTTGTTTTTTTTTTTTGAGACAGAGTCTCACTTTGTTGCCCAGGCTAGAGTGCAGTGGCCCGATCTCGGCTCACTGCAATCTCCACCTCCCAGGTTCAAGCGATTCTCCTGCCTCAGCCTGAGTAGCTGGGATTACAGGCATGCACCACCATGCCCGGCTAAATTTTGTATTTTTAGTAGAGACAGGGTTTCACCACGTTGGTCAGGCTGGTCTCGAATTTCTGACCTTGTGGTCTGCCCGTCTCGGCCTCCCAAAGTGCCAGGATGACAGGCGTGAGCCACCACACCCGGCCTAATTTTTGTATTTTTAGTAGAGACAGGGTTTCACCATGTTGGCCAGGCTGGTCTTGAACTCCTGGCCTCAAGCGATCCACCCACCTCGGCCTCCCAAAGTGCTGGGATTATACATGTAAGCCACTGCGCATGGCCTAGCATAGTACTAATTATTAATAGCAGTCGAGTATAAGACAGATTGTATTCTTAACCAATTGGTTATAAAGCTGAAACTATCCTTTTGCTTATGCACTTTGATATGTTAAATGAAACTGTACTCTACTCCAATGTTAACTCTCCAATATAACTATCCCTGATCATCTCAGGAAGAAGTGAGCTCTCTTTCTTCTAATTCTTTGTTGTTTGAATTGCACAAACATTTAAATGTATCTATATCTATAATTCCTTATTAGGCTTAAAATTATTAAGTGAAAATACTTTATTACAGGCCGAGTGTGGTGACTAACACCTATAATCCCAGCAATTTGGGAGGCTGAGGCGGGCAGATGATTTGAGGTCAGCAGTTCGAGACCAGTGTGGCCAACATGGTGAAACCCCGTTTCTACCAAAAACACAAAAATTAGCCAGGCATGGTGGCGTGTGCCTATAATCCCTGCTACTGGGGAGGCTGAGGCAGGAGAATCACTTGAACCTGCGAGGCGGAGGTTGTAGTGAGTGGAGATCGCACCACTGCACTTTAGCCTGGGCGACAGAGCAAGACTCCATCTAAAAAAAAAAAAAAATTTAATGGCCAAGCACGGTGGCTCACGCCTGTAATCCCAGCACTTTGGGAGGCCGAGGTGGGCGGATCACCTGAGGTCGGGAGTTTGAGACCAGCCAGACTAACATGGAGAAATCCTGTCTCTACTAAAAATACAAAAAAAACAGCCGAGCTTGGTGGCACATGCCTATAATCCCAACTACTCGGGAGGCTGAGGCAGGAAAATTGCTTGAACCCAGAAGACAGAGGTTGCGGTGAGCCGAGATCGTGCCATTGCACTCCAGCCTAGGCAACAGGAGTGCAACTCTGTCTCAAAAAAAGAAATAAACAAAAAACTTTATAATAGTTCTTTAGTCACATGGGAAGCCAATAAATGTATTGAGTGGATATAAACAGTAAATGGAAAAATATATGTGAGGGCTGCTCGAAAAAGAATTTCAACCTTTTAAATATTAGAGTTGAATGTACCAACTTTTCATCTTTATATCTCATCAGCATACTAACAAATTCCTGAAAATTCATCAAAGGTAAAAGATACCCAAGGATTTTGCATTCCCAATTATATACAAGTAGAGGCTTGACAACTCTAAGACCTATCTATACCTTACCTTGTTTGGTGGAGAGAGTTACTGTCCTCACCACAGTCCTGACATTTTCTTTTTCAGGACCTGGAACGGGCTCAGGGTGGAGTAAAAGACTGGAAACTCCCGAAGAACCCTCTGAATAAGGCAAGTCAAAGAACAGCAAATAATTTATAGATAATAATGCTATCGCAAGTCAAAAACTTTGTTTTTGTAACCAGTTAAGTCCAATACAGACTGATATTATGACTATAAGCCAATCAGCCTTTCTGTATCTGTTTGCCTACAGTCAAACGGGGTAGTGGTGAGGGGAGCCTTGGGCGTGATGTGAAAACAAAATACAAAATTATTTTGAGTGACTTAGGCACCCAAACTACTTTTATTTACCAATAAGGCTAATATTTACCAATAAGGCTAATATTATTCTAAAATTAACCTCAGAGGTACACTAGCCATCAGGTGTATCAATCCAATCTATTCTATTTAAATTTAATCATCTGAAAACACAGCTCCAAGGTTCCTATAAAGCAAGCCTTAAAACAAGGTTCTTAGAACCACTTCTCTCTACATATACTACACTTCACACTATAAAATTTAAGGCTGGAGGCTGGGCGTGGTGGATTACCTGAGGTCGGGAGTTCGAGACCAGACTAACCAACATGGAGAAACCCTATCTTTACTAAAAATACAAAATTACCTAGGCGTGGTGGCGCGTGCCTGTAATCCCAGCTACTCGGGAGGCTGAGGCAGGAGAATAGCTTGAACCGGGAGGTGGAGGTTGCGGTGAGCAAACATTGTGCCACCACACTCCAGCCTGGGTAACAAAAGCAAAACTCTGTCTCAAAAAAAAAAAAAAAAAAAAAAAAAAATTGGGGGTTGGAAATACAGAGCAACCAGGCTTACGTAAGCTACAGAAGAAAATCCTAGCAGCTCTTGAGGAAGAACTCTTCTACTAGAAAATGAAGTTTTTCCTTTTTTTTCTTTTTTTTTTTTTTGAGACGGAGTCTCGCTTTTTCACCCAGGCTGGAGTGCAATGGCTCAATCTCGGCTCACTGCAAGCTCCGCCTCCTGGGTTCACGCTATTCTCCTGCCTCAGCCTCTCCGAGTAGCTGGGACTACAGGCGCCCGCCACCATGCCCGGCTAATTTTTTGTATTTTTAGTAGAGACGGGGTTTCACTGTGGTCTCGATCTCCTGACCTCGTGATCCGCCCGCCTCGGCCTCCCAAAGTGCTGGGATTACAAGCGTGAGCCACCACACCCGGCCTCCTTTTTTTTTCTTGTTTTGAGACTAAGTCTTGCTCTGTCGCCAGGCTGGAATACAATGGTGCGATCTCAGCTCACTGCAACCTCCGCCTCCTGGGTTCAAGCGATTCTCATGCCTCAGCCTCCCGAGTAGCTGGGACTACAGGCGCATGCCACCATGCCTGGCTAATTTTTTGTTTTAGTAGAGACGGCGTTTCACCATGTTGCCCAGGATGGTCTGGATCTCCCAACCTCATCATTCGCCCTCCTCAGCCTCCCAAAGTGCTGGGATTACGGGCGTGAGCCACCATGCCCAGCCTTTCCTCTCTTAATATAATTTCTTTTTAACCACTATAAGAACTTACAGAATTAATATAGTTCTTATATGATGCTCTTTAGAGCTATATTTTTCAAGATATACAGGTTCTTTCAGATTCTTTATTGCACCCAGCTCTGAACAGTTCGGGACTGAAACACAGCTGCAGTGAATTAAAAGTAACCACAATTTAAATAAGTCTGTGTTTTACTTCAAACAGGCCATGGAAATGAAAATCTATTTGCTCATTTTGGCTGTTGCTTCTAGAAGCGTCCTTAGTATTCTTCCCTAGCAACATACAACCATCCATGCCAAAACGTGATGACTTACCACCTTGCTTCTTAGATTTTTCCTTCATTTTCTTTGACTTAATTTCCTCAAGAGTTTTTATTCCAAAATTCAAACATTCACCTGAAAATCCAAATAGAAATTTTATGAGGAACTAGGGCCTTTTCATCTTTGTATTTTATCTGTACATAGCAGGCATTTATTTTTGAATAAATGATCAACAGAAACTAAGTATAGGTAAGTATGTGTGTAGCATGGGAAAAAGAAGAGGGAGGTCAATGATTGTGAACTAAATTTCAAAGGTAGTTTCAACAGTGCTGTAAGAGGCACCAATCTAGCCTCTTCTTACCTTGCTTTATATTGACTGCAGGTTTCCGGACGGAAGTCACTCGTAATCCATTGTGAACTTCAGGAGTTGGTTGCAGGGTAGGTGTTTTGGTTTCATCACCTTCCTCAGAAAACTGATCTATATATCAACATTTAAGGCAAATTCACAATTAAAAATAAACCTATAGCTTTAATCCTGATTCTGCCCAATTCACTACGTGACCCTATTTATTTGCCTTAAAGAAGGAGCCAGACAGAACTTACCATCATCATCTTCATCATCATCTGCAGCATTAATTACAACTGGTGGATGCGTGGGGCTAGGAACATTTTCGGAACTTTCTACTTTCATAACGCTCCGCAGCTGAGGGGAAGGATTGGACTGGACAGACAATTTGTTCTGCTGAACTGAAAGTTGGCTAGCCTTCACTTCCTCTTCTGGTGACTCAGGCACAGTGGGCAACACAGCTAAATGCACAAAATCAGCCATAAATTAAAAACAAAAGATACCACCCCACTTTACCAAAAATTCCTGACCACCTATGAAAAGTATAGTGTATTTATCTTATGAGCATTTATGTCTTTTCACTAAATTTCCTCATTTAAGTTCTAAAGTCCCAGGGAGGGAAAAAATGTGCTTTTAGCTAATTAACTCTCCACTAACTCTCCACTGTACATAAACACAAAGTGGGCACTCAAAACAGAATAAACAGAAGACTAGAAGAAGCACAGTACCTGCTCACAAATTCTAGACCTTTAATTTTAATAGTGCAATTCTAGGCTTTTTGCTCAGCAAAGAAGTAGCTTCTAAGACCAAGCATATGACACTTACTTGAACCAAACCAGAAAGGAATAAGTCTACTTTTTTCCCTTAAATTGAGGTAAAAAGATGTAGCCATCAAATTTTAATCACGTAGCAACTGTGGCTTTTAAATGGCCAATTCCACTTTTAAGTTACTTTAAAATGGACTTTAGGAATAACTACTAGCTTTTTAGTTTTATTTTAGATTATAGTCTAGAGTAAGGTTGGCAAATATTTTCTGTACAGAGCCAGTTAATAATTTAGGCTTTGTGGGCCATATGGTTTCTGTCTCAACTACTCAATTCTATAGCACTAGCACAAAACTGGTAATAGAAAATATGTAAATGAATGGGCAAGGCTGTATTCCAATAAAACTTATTTTACAAAACAGGCAGAGGACCAGTTTTGCCAACCTTTGACCTAGAAAATCAAATTTATTTTGAAAACGTTTATGGGTCTGATAAGAATATGAGAAATGAAGTAAGCATAATAACTTAAATGGCATGCCAAGATATATAATGGTTCTATGGTCATGGATAAATCATTTAACCTTAATAAGATTCGGTTCACTCATCTATAAAGTGGAAATAATTCTGCTATTTCACAAGACTGAAAGGAGCCAATGTCTGAAAAGTACTGTTGTGCGGTGTGCATAATAGGTGTTCATTTGATATTCTTTTAAAATTAAAAACTGATCTCACTTTTGCTCGGAGGTAGGAAAAGGCCATCAACATATCGTCCTCTATTATGATGGAAAGCGCAGTTTAATTTTTGACATCCTGTTGGCTGATTTTCCCAATAACAAGGAATTTCACTGCGTTTTTTCTGTAAGAGGGAAAAATACATTGCTTTCAAATGAAACAGTGATACGTGTATTAACGTGGTAGTTTGTTTTCTAGACAAAGTTCATACAGGGTTCAAAAATCCGAGGCATGTGAGATGAGATGATTTTTAGAAGGAAGAGAGATTGCTGAAAATAACATAACTTAGGCATGATGGAGAGCTGAATGGAGCAGGAGAGTAGTTTATGTTATTCTTTCCCTTTTTACCCTCATCCTGGAACCCCTAAAATGTCTATACTTAATTTAGAGAAGCAGGATGATACAGTAGTTTATGAAATGAAAGATAACGGTCTGAATCTCTATTACGCTACTTATTGACCAGGTGGCCTTGGACAATTCATGCCTCTAAGCCTCACTTTCCTTAGATATAAAACGGGAATAAATGGTTTCTTATGAAGATTACATAAAATAATGTATATAAAGCACTAAGCACATAGGTCAAACTCAATAAACTGTAGTTATTACTTAAAGTTGAGAGTTCAAGGGTTTGAGAAAATTCTTCCCATTCACGAATTCTCAAAGTAAGGCACATGTAACAACACACTAAGGATGTTAGGTATTGTTAGGTATCCTTCCCAAGTCACCTTTTTTTTTTTTTTTTTGAGACAGAGTCTTGCTCTGTCACCCAGGCTGGAGTGCAGTGGCACGATCTCCGCTCACTGCAAGCTCCACCTCCCGGGTTCACGCCATTCTCCTGCCTCAGCCTCCCGAGTAGCTGGGACTACAGGTGCCTGCCACCATGCCCGGCTAATTTTTTTTGTATATTTAGTAGAGATGGGGTTTCACCATGTTAGCCAGGATGGTCTTGATCTCCTGACCTCATGATCCACCCACCTCAGCCTCCCAAAGTGCTGGGATTACAGGTGTGAGCCACTGCGCCCGGCCAGTCACCTTACTTTAATAAAGGAAAACTGGGAGGAAAAAAAAAAAAAGGAATACCTGTGTATCTAGAATAGAATAAACTGCTGAATCATAGGACATATGTCCAAGAAAAATATATACATTAGTTCTCCAACAGCTGTGTATAAGCAATGTTCACAGCAATATTATTTTCAATAGCTCTATAATTTTGCAAACCCATGTGTACATCAATACTAGAATGGATAAAGAAACCGTAAAGTATTCATACAACAGAATGTCATCTAGTAATGAGAAGGAAAAAACCATTGCTATACTCAATGCCACAGATGTGAAATGAAAGAAGCCAGACACAAGAGTGCATACTATATGATTCCGTTTATGAAAAGACCAAAACAGTCAAAACTTCTCCATGGTAGAGTAGTTGGGATGGTGATCAGCTTTGGGGATGTGGTTAGTAACAAGGGGATGAAGGGGAAGATAGATTACTGCTAATACTCTATTTCTTGAACTAGGTGCTGATCAAATAAGTATAATCACTCTAGGAAAATTCTTCAAGTTGTAAGATTACGATTTTGCACTTTTCTAGATACATTTTTTTTTTTTTTTTTTTTTTTTTTGAGACGGAGTCTTTCTCTGTCCCCCAGGCTGGAGTGTGGTGGCGCGATCTCAGCTCACCGCAACCTCCACCTCCTGGGTTCACGCCATTCTCCTGCCTCAGCCTCCCGAGTAGCTGGGACCACAGGCGCCCGCCAACACGCCCGGCTAATTTTTTTGTATTTTTTAGTAGAGACGGGGTTTCACCGTGTTAGCCAGGATGGTCTCGATCTCCTGACCTCGTGATCCACCCGCCTCGGCCTCCCAAAGTGCTGGGATTACAGGCTTGAGCCACCGCGCCCGGCCTCTAGATACATTTTAATAGTTCAAAAAAGGGGAAAAAAAAGACATGAGAAGTACTCCCAAAAAGTAACTAACCTCCAATGAACTGCATTATGTCGAATCTCTAATCATCATAAACAGCCTACGGTTTAAAATTCCAGGAAAAAACACCAGCATTGAAATTTAAGAATATGGAGAAGAGAGAGAAACAATAACCATTACAAAAAGATGCTTAAATGTATCAAAAATGGCAAAGTTCAAAATCTACTATATTGAGAGACTGACAAAATTCAATTATACACTGTTTTCAGGGATGTGGAAGAATCAGGCAGTCTCAAACACATAATGGAAATGTAAATTTGCTCCACATCTCTGAAAGGTGATTTGGCAAAATCAGTTTTTTAAAAGTATGTTCTAAGTTTATGTCATATGCATAATTACCTATTAATATTTTTAAAAGTATATTTTTAAAGTATTAATTAATTAATTAATATTATTAATATTTTTTAAAAGTATAATATTTTTTAAAAGTATAGGCTACTGTGGGCACACTGCCTATAGAGTAGCCCTGCTCCATAAGGAGTGGTAAAAATAAAGTAAAAATAAAAGTACAGCAAATATCGTTACTTTCAAAGAACTAGACAGAATGTATTAGTCCTCTGTCACACCCGAAAGGTAGATGTAATAGCTACCACTGTTTTTTAGACAGGAACAACAATTATTCAATTCTTCCTTTCTCAAGGCAGAACCTAACGCCAATCTTCCTTGTTCCCACGCCTGCCTTTGCTTAAATTTTACATCTTTCCTGTAAGCAATTTTCAAATTACTGAATGACTTCTGTAACAGTATCTTCTATACACAGAAGTCACATGACATTTATTTGATCTGTTTAATACATTTGCTAGATTCTGTTTCTAATTGAAAAGTAATACATGTGCAACGAAGACAACTTGGAAAATGGAAATACATGCCAATTATGCTATTACTCAAAGAGAATCACTTATTTTGGTATGAATTCTTTTTACTTGTAAAAAAAATCACAAGTGACTATGTGCATACTAAAAAGAAAGGTATTCCATGTAATTCTGTACATGTTTCCTTAGTAATATCCTCCGCATGCCAGGTGTGGTGGCTCACGCCTATAATCTCAACACTTTGGGAGGCCAAGGTGGGTTGATCACCTGAGGTCAGGAGCCTGACCAACGTGGTGAAACCCCGTCTCTACTAAAAAATACAAAAATTAGCTGGGCATGGTGGAGGGCGCCTGTAGTCCCAGCTATGCAGAAGGCTGAGACAGGAGAATTGCTTGAACCCAGGAGGTGGAGGTTTCAGTGAGCCAAGATGGAGCCACTGCACTCCAGCCTGGGCGACAAAGTGAGACTCCGTCTCAAAAAAAAAAAAAACAAAAAACAAAAACAAAAACAAAAAAACATCCTCCACAGTAATATTTCTCCTACATAATTATGTCTTCACATTTTTAACAGTAATACAGCACATGATCCAAAGATAAAACAGTTGATTCTCATTATTTGCAGTAGTTATGTTCTATAAAGTCACTAGGAACACTGAATTAGTAAATACTAAACCATTTTTCCTAAGGGAAATAGAGTTGGGTTCCTGTGAGCCTCTGGTCACATTTTCATCAACTAATCAATACATAACTTTGTTTTGGGTGCATTTAATATTGTTCATTCATTAATATGAAACGCAAGACAAATAGCACTATAACGCACACTTGAACAAAGCTTATATAACATCTATTTTCTTTTTTTTTTTTTTTTTTTTGAGATGGAGTCTCGCTCTGTCGCCCAGGTTGGAGTGCAGTGGCACAATCTCGGCTCACTGAAACCTCCACCTCCCAGGTTCAAGCAATTCTCCTGCCTCAGCCTCCCGAGTAGCTGGGATTATAGGCACGTGCCACCATGCCCGGCTAACTTTTTTGTATTTTTAGTAGAGACAGGGTTTCACCATGTTGTCCAGGCTGGTCTCGAACTCCTGAGATGATCTGCCTGCCTCCGCCTCCCAAAGTGCTGGGATTATAGGCGTGAGCCACCACATCCAGCCTAACAATCTATTTTCTCTATAAGACACATCACAGCTTTCTTCTACTCAGCAACACTACAAAGCACTTCAGCAATAGGCCTAGGAGCCATTTTAAGCAGCACCACCACCAACCAAAAGCCATGGAACCAAACAGATCATGAAAAGGACACTTGTTTACAGTATCAGAAGAAGGCAGAGCTCTGTTCCACCTCACCTGGAAATGTGACTCAATTTCTGAACCAATGTGACACATGTCAGATGACTCAAACTTTTTGCTGCTCTGAACATGTCTACGAATGACCAAGTACTGATTTGGGGGTTATAAATTTTAGCAAGTAAGCAAATTTGCAAATACGGAACCAATAAATAATGAAAATGAATCGCACACAGAAGGGGTACACGGTAAAAAGACTCCTTCTCATCCCTGTCACCTTCTCATAGCCACTGTTGTTAAGTTTCACCTTTATACTTCCAGAGATTTTTAAAATTCATATGCAAGTGAAAAACAAATATAAATTATTTTCCCTCTTTTTTTTTTAATTTTTTTATTTTGAGATGGGAGTCTCACTGTGTAGCCCAGGCTGGAGTACAGTGATGTCATCTCGGCTCACTGCAATCTCCACCTCCCGGGTTCAAGAGATTCTCCTGCCTCAACCTCCTGAGTAGCTGGGACTACAGGGCTGTGTCACCACGCCCGGCTAATTTTTGTAATTTGAGTAGAGACGGGGTTTCACTGTGTTGGCCAGCTGGTCTCAAACTCCTGACCTCAGGTGATCCAGCTGCCTCAGCCTCCCAAAGTGCTGGGATTACAGGCGTGAGCCAAGGCGCCCAGCTTCCCTCTCCTTTTTTAACCCATCTTGCTCTTCACCTTAGGTTTTTCACTTGACAATATATCCTGATTATTTCCATATCAGTAAATTAGATTCCCCTTTAAAATTTTTTGTTAACAGCTACCTGGCACTCCACAGTTTGAATGCAGCAAAACTTTATTTTAAATGAAGAATAGTTAGGTTATTTCCAGTATCTTACTATTACAAATTGCTACAATAAGTAATTCTGCACACATCTTATTTTGCAGGTAAATACCTATGTGTAAAAAGTATAAGCATTTAGTTCTTTCAGGCAATACAGCCAATAAGCCTCAGTGCAGAAAAGAGTTAACATAGCAGCTCTGAGACTACTATCCTTAGAAACGCCTGCTTGCAAGGCTTGCTCTTGGCTAGCATCTGGGACCTTGGCTTTTAGATGCTCCAAGTTAACTGGTAAGTGGGGGAGGGAGAAGGCTCAGTATGCCTAGACTGTTTGTACAAACAATATGGTTAATGCTGAACATCTGCCTTCCTTCTGGGAGTCTGGAATTTGGGTACATGTTTGGTAAAGAGTGCCTATATGGCTAGCATCAATGAAAATCCTGGATGCTGAGTCTCTAATGGATTTCCCTGGGCAAGAACACCACACATGCATTGCTGCATTTTCATGACTGGGAGAAGAGTGCGCTCTGTGTCACCCCTAAAGGGAGTGGGCATAAAAAAACAGGCACACGGATTCTTCCAGATTCCTCCAGTGTCTTTTTCTCTTATGATCTGACAGTGTGTCTTTACTCTATAGCTGTAATAAATCTCAACTCCGAATACATCCTAGAGAATCTCTAAATGAAGAGATGCTCCTGGAGACACTGACATACCCTCCATAGGAGCTGTGCCAATATACACTCCACTAACAATGTTACAACATGACTTTTCATGTTATAACATAAAATATAAAAGCTGCAGAGTACTCCTTTATCAATTTATTTGATATCTGCTGCTATTTGCAAGATAGGTAGCTTAGAATGTAGTTAAGAGACAAGAAATATGAAACCAGACTGGAGTAGCTGACCCCAGGCATATGAACTGCATATTTAGTCTCTAACAATTCAGTCCAAAGTCATTAGATGGGGTTGAGGAAGACAGGCATTCAGATGGGAGAAGGGAAGGACATGGTGGCCCAGGGCAGGGTATTGGAGTCTGACTGAGAATATGAAGGTATCCACATGACCACAGGGAACTGGCATAGGGTGTTGGAACCCACGGAGGGTTGGAGGGTTAAGAGGACATATGCATGAAAGGGTACCCTGACAAGTGTTGAGCCTGAGCAGGGTTAGCACTGTCTCTGTGAAGAAGAGATCCCAATGTAGGATGAAGAATATATACTCATGTAGGGTCAGTCTAGAATGGCATCAAAGACCAAGTGGGGTGAGGAAGGCAGGGTATTCCCAAGGGAACCTGGTACAGAGTTGGAGTATGTGCACAGGGTCAGGACAGCATCTCACATGGGAGGGCCGCTCAGCACAAAGTATCACAGCCTAAGGGTGAGAAAACAGTATCCATTATAGGGATCAGGTTGGGGGTCAAAAGTAGGATGTTGGGGTCCAAGTAGGGTGAAAAAGAGGTCCCTACGGTGAAGCAAGCAGGGAGGCTTAGCACAGGGTACTAGAGTTGAAACATGGTGAGAAAGGTGTCCTTGGGGAGAAGCTTTGTGTGTCATGTCAGAGCCTGAGAGGAACGGAAAGGCTGTGACACAACATTGGTTTTTATACTAGGAGACTGATCAAATAAATAAAAATATTATGAACAATGAAAACCAAGTTTCTCACTTCCGGAGAAGAGTTACAGGTATGGAAAAGGAGAAGCCTAGACTAAGTCCTGTGGCACTGATGAACTGGAAGCATCTGTATGAACTCATAATTTTTAATACCATGTATCTATTAAATACATAGGGCCAGGCACGGTGGCTCACGCCTGTAATCCCAGGACTTTGGGAGGCCAAGGCGGGTGGATCATGAGGTCAGCAGATCGAGACCATCCTGGCTAACACAGTGAAACCCCATCTCTACTAAAAGTACAAAAAATTAGCTGGGCGTGGTGGCGGGCACCTGTAATCCCAGCTACTCGGGAGGCTGAAACAGGAGAATGGTGTGAACCCAGGAGGCAGAGCTTGCAGTCAGCCGAGATTGCGTAGTCACTGCACTCCAGCCTGGGTGACACAGTAAGACTCCGTGTCAAAAGAAAAAAAAAAAAAACCATAATGATGTAAATGTCTGTTAAGTGTATACATTTATATATTCCTTAGCTCTGTCCACTGAGGACCTGAAAGTGATGACACTCTAGGAGCAGCCCAAATCTTAACTTCTATATACTATTCTTCACTAAAAGAAACAAGGCCACCTTGGATAAATGGCCGAATCCACGGCTGAAGTAGGAAAAGTACAGAATGAGCCTGGAAAATCTTGTCAGGCCAAAAAGCAGAGATGCTCAAAGAATGATGGAAACATCAAAAGGACACAAAAATCAGTTTGAAAGGCTCCTACTGGCCAAATCTGGGTCAATCTGAGCATAAAAGTAATGATAGTAACAGAGTATGACACATTGATTAAAATAGAAAACCACATGTATTAGTCCATTTTCACATTGCTATAAAGAACTACCTGAGACTGGGTAATTTATTCAAAAAAAAGAAAAAAGGTTTAACTAACTCACAGTTGTGCATGGCTGCGGAGGCCTCAGGAAACTTATAATTATGGCAGGAGGTGAAGAGGACGCAAGACACAAACAAGTCTTACATGGCAGAAAGAGAGTGCAAGCAAAGGGAGTCCCATACTTTTAAACCATCATATCTCATGCGAACGCACTCACTATCATGAGAATATCGTGGGGGAAACTGCCCCCATGATCCAATCACCTCCCATCAGGTCCCTCCCTTAACACATGGGGATTACAATAGAGGTGAGATTCAGGTGAGGATACAGAGCCAAACCGTATCACCACAAGTTTGCATTAATTCACATAAATAACGGGGAAAAAGTTGAAGTCTGATGAGAAATGGGTTAAAGGGTCTAAAAGTACCTCTCCACAAAATATTTATTAATTACAAAAAGAAAGCCTTTATAATGAAGCAATCCGGCAGATACCATCTTAATCAAGTGATCAAAGTTAACATCATCAGTAATGAGAAAATTAAAACTGTGTGCCACGGGATGATATGCAACAAAAATACCATTCGCCAGGCATGGCTCACACCTGTAATCTCAGCACTTCGGGAGGCTGAGGCAGTTGGATAACTTGAGGCCAACAATATGAGACCAGCCTGGCCAACATCGCGAAACCCCTTGTCTACTAAAACACACAAAAAATTAGACGGGTGTGGTGATGCATGCCCGTTGTCCCAGCTACTCGAGAGGCTGAGGCACAAAATCACATGAACTCAGGAGGCAGAGGTCGCAGTGAGCTGAGATCACACCACTGCACTCCAGCCTGGGTAACAGCGTGCGACTCTTGTGTGTGTCTCTCTCTCTCTCTCTCTCTCTCTCTATATATATATATATAATTTGTGATATTCCTGCTAAACATATATAATCTTAATTTAGTAATGAGGGGGAATACAAACAAACCCAAATTGAAGAACATTCTTAAAAACAATTTCCCTATAGCTACCATAAGTGTTAAGGGCAATGAAACGCAAGGCAGGACTGAGCAACTGCTCTCAACAGAAGGAGACAAAACGAGTCGTGACAACTATGTGCAACACTTGAATTTGGACTTGTTTTTTTTTTTTCTTGAGATGGAGTCTCGCCCTGTCACCCAGACCAGAGTGGAGTGGTGCAATCTCGGCTCAACGCAACCTCTGCCTCCCAGGTTCAAGCGATTCTCCTGCTTCAGTCTCCTGAATAGCTGGGATTACAGGCGCGTGCCACCACACCCAGCTAATTTTTGTATTTTTAGTAGAGATAGGCTTTCACCATGTTGGTCAGGCTGGTCTCGAACTCCTGATCTCGTGATTCACCCATCTCGGCCTAGTAAAGTGCTGGGATTACAGGCATGAGCAACTGCGTCCAGCCTGGACTTGCTCTTTCTAAAATACAAGGTATTAAAATAAAACTGGCAAAATTTGAGTGAGATCAAAGGATTAAATGACGGTAATATATCAATGTTAATCTTTTTAAAAAAATTGTTGGAGTCGGCCGGGCGCTGTGGCTCATGCCTATAATCCCAGCACTTTGGGAGGCCGAGGCAAGTGGATCACCAGAGGTCAGGAGCTCGAGACCAGCCTGACCAGCATGGCAAAACCCCATCTCTACTAAAAATACAGAATTAGCTGGGCATGGTGGTGCATGCCTGTAATTCCAGCTACTCGGGAAGCTGAGGCAGGAGAACTGCTTGAACTAGGGAGGTGGAGGTTACACTAAGCTGAGACCGTGCTATTGCACTCCAGCCTGGGCAACAAGAGCAAAACTCTGTCTCAAAAAAAAAAAAAAGAAAAAAAAAATTGGAGTCAGCTGGGCACGGTGGCTCACGCATGTAATCCCAGCACTTTGGGAGGCCAAAGTGGGTAAATCACCTGAAGTCAGGAGTTCGAGCCCAGCCTGGCCTCCATGGTAAAACTCCGTCTCTACTAAAAATACAAAAATTAGCCAGCCATGGTGGCAGGCACCTGTAATCCCAGCTACTCAGGAGGCTGAGGCAGGAGAATTGCTTGAACCTGGGAGGCGGAGGTTGCCGTGAGCAGAGATTGCACCACTGCACTCCAGCCTGGGCGACAGAGTGAGACTCCATTTCAAAAAAAAAAAAAAAAAAGAAAAAGAAAAAATTGCATAGAGGAAAGTTGTGTATATATACACACACATATACATACGTATATATACACGTGTATATGTGTGTGTGTGTGTGTGTGTATATAAATATATATATATTTTTTTGAGACGGAGTGTTGCTCTGTCACCAGGCTGGAGTGCAGTGGTGCGATCTCAGCTCACTGCAACCTCCAACTCCCTGATTCAAGCGATTTTCCTGCCTCAGCCTCCCAAGTAGCTGGAGTTACAGGCACATGCCACCACACCCAGCTAATTTTTTGTATTTTTAGTAGAGATGGGGTTTCACCACGTTGGCTAGGATGGTCTCGATCTCCTGACCTCACAATCTACCTGCCTCGGCCTCCCAAAGTGCTGGAACTACAGGCGTGAGCCACCGCACTCAGCCTTAATATATTTTTTAAAAGTCACTTTTGTCCCTATATTTTTTATTGGCCCACCAGGTCTCCAGACTACTTATTATGATAAGGGAAATAAAAAACTTACATCAATCTCCATGTGCCGAAACCTGCACACCTGTCGAAAACAGCGCCCTTCTTGCCATAATGTGCAAACAGTTTCATTTCCTAGTGCAGCTTCACAGTGACGGAATGGGCAGCTGTCGCCCTGTAAACAAATAGAGAACACTCTATTTGTAGCATTGAAATACATCCTAGGTAAAATATCCATAACAATAGCTCCTGGAATTTAGACAAGCACAAATGAGTAAGAAAGGATTGGTAAGGTAGAAAACAATGGACATGGAATGACAGGAACAAACTGAGAGCAACACATTTATTATTTCCTATAACCTATTTCTTGACAGTACCCTTCGTTTAATCTGGCATGAGTGACACAAGCTGAGAAAAAGAGTTGAAAAAGACAAGTAGGAGTGTTAGGTCCTCTTTAAAAATGTATTTTACAGTTCATCTTCAAAACTGACATCTCGACTTGTGTAACTCTAGCTTTTGATGGAATATCAGAAAGTAAATAGAATTTAAATATAATTAACATATATACAATATAACTGTGCTTCACTGCATACTTTATGCAATGGTAATATCTGAAATAAAACGCTACTGTTGTGCAAACTGCTATAGGTAAGATAAAATTATCACAGCTTTGCTCAAAACTCATCGTTTAAAACATAGTATCACCGGGCGTGGTGGCTCATGCCTATAATTCCAGCACTTTGGAAGGCCGAGGCGGGCAGATCACGAGGTCAGGAGTTCAAGACAAGCCTAGCCAACACAGTGAAACCCTGTCTCTACTAAAAATACAATTAGCTGGGTGTGGTGGCAGGCGCCAGAAATCCCAGCTACTTGGAAGGCTGAGGCTGGAGAATGGCTTGAACCTGGGAGGCGGAGGTTGCAGTGAGCCGAGATCATGCCACTGCACTCCAGCCTGGGTGACAGAACTAGACTCCGTCTGAAAAAATCAAGATGACTGAAGAACAAATTTTTGTTAACACATATGTTTATAGAATTAGTCATAAAATCACAGAAAGCAGTAAGTATACGTAAATAAGAGCTGCAAAAGAATCAAGGAGAAAAACAGAAGTTTTGACAAAGATTAAGCCAAAAAACTGCAAAAGCATATTTAGAATGATGGCTCTATATTCTTAGTACTCGGCAGGAAATCTGGGAGAAGAAAGAAGTCAAATTCAACCCATGACAGTTTCTGGAAGTACAACACAATTCACTCACTCATTTAATATGAAGTATATAAAATCAAAGTTAGTAAGGCTTAGGTCAAAGTGCCCCCATTTCCAAAGGCAACCTGAACAGATTAATTTTGAACACTGAATGATGACTACATGCCACATGCCTTTTCACTTTTGTAGAAGATGGGAAAATTAGTTATATATAAAATGAAGGGGAAAACACACTGAATTATTCTAAATACATTATCGTTTAAAAAACTGACAGCCAATAATAAACAGTTGGGCAAAAAAAATATATATAATAAAAACAACTTAAAATGTTGGAAAAATCTTATCCAATTCTATTAAGCAAATTGTAGAAAGAACTGATTTAAAGATGTCAATTCTTACTTTGGTACATGTAGAATAGAAAAAAAAATAGCAGTCTTCTCCTTGATTAGGCATGCTGGGTAGATTCTTAGATCAGAAGTGGCTTCTTGAAACAAGCCACTGCTTCCTCAAAGCAAGGACCAGGCTCCAAGTCCTCGTGAAATGGGTTTAATCTTCCAAATGACAACTCGATCACAGAAATTGTCTTTAAACTGTAATCCTAAAATGAGGAGAAAATGAATTAAAATATTTCAGGTAAATTCTTCCTCCTTCAAATCACCGTGGCTAATGAGATCATATTGTTAGAATCAAATTTTATTAATACAACCTTGCTTATACAGAGCCTTGTAAACACACTGATTGTGAACACTGTACATTCCCATCTACAATGTAAAATTTTGGCTAGAAAGGCCATGCCCTTCTTTTATATTCTCTATGATGCTTGTTACACGGTTACAGCATTGTAAATAAGCATTGTTAACTAAAGATCTACATTTTATTTTTAATTCTTTTTAGAGACAGTGTCTCACTATGTTGCCCAGGCTGGAGTGCAATGATGTGATCACAGCTCACTGAAACACTGAACTCCTGGGCTCAAGGGATTCTCCCACCTCAGCCTCCCCCAAGTATCCAGGACTACAGACACTTGCCACTATGCCCAGCTAATTTTTAAAAAAAAGTTTTTGTAAAGACAGGATCTTGCTATGTTGTTCAGTCTGGTCTTGAACTCCTGCCTCAAGCAATCCTCCTCCCTTGGCCTCCCAAAATGCTGGGATTACAGGTGTGAGCCATCCCGCCCAGCCTGATCCACATTATACATATATGTATATATGTATGTATATATATATTTTTGCCTATTGATTTGAAAGTCTCAAAAGACTACATACATTTTAGATTATTAATGGGATTTAGGTTACTAACACAAAATACTTGCTAACAAAATATGATAAAGTAGAATGTTTCATCTAAATGAAAAAGTTCAAATATTTTCACAAGCATTTTTATTTCAAAAGTATATAATCATAACTAGGTGAGAAAACCCTGTTTAGCTAGAATAACTGATGAAACAATTATTTCTGAAAACATCTATGGATCTAGCTTACATTAATGAAGATGACTAGAGCTGTACACCAATTACAAACAAGACGCAAAAGTAGTCTTCGGGGCTTTCCATGATAGTGATTCCACAAAATAGCAAATATTTCCTCCCCTAGTCCATGGCATACCCTGATCTCCACACTAAAACATCCAAGCAAGCTTCTACAAAAGCATATAACAAGAGCACATATGAGAATATGGAAAGGGTTTCCACAAACGTACATACCAAGATCAGGTTTCAGAAATAGTGATCTACAACTTGAAATCAATTAAGTCAAATTCAGTCATATCTCCCACTAATACTTCCTAATGCAAGAATGGTATGCCATGATGCAAAGTCACCTTGATGTTAACAACCTGGATTAAGAGTAAGAGTCTGGATTAAGAGTAAGAGTACTAAACATGGGTACTAAACACGTACCCAAATGTTTAAAGTTTACATACCCTTCGACAAACAATTCCACTTCTAGGATTTATTATAATACATAAAAGTATTAAAGGTAACAATGCACAAGAAATGTTATCACAATCTTGTTTTAATAATGAAATAGGCCGGGTGCAGTGGCTCATACCTATAATCCCAGCACTCTGGGAGGCCGAGGTGGGCAGATCACTTGAGTCCAGGAGTTCGAGTCCAGCCTGGACAACATGGCAAAACCCCATCTCTTAAAAAAAAAAAAAAAAAATAGCTGGGTGTGGTGGCGCACACCTGTGATCCCAGCTACAGGGGGAGCTGAGGCACAAGAATCACTTGAACCCAGGAGGCAGAGGTTGCAGTGAGCTGAGATTGTGCCACTACACTCCAGCTTGGGCAACAGCGAGACACTGTCTCAAAAAAAAAAAAAAAAAAAAAGGAAAGGAAAAAATAATGAAATAACATCTAGAAATCTAACTGTTCAAAAATTGGAGACTATTTTTAAAAATTATGATATATGGCCAAGCACGGTGGCTCACGCCTGTAATTCCAGCACTTTGGGAGGTGGAAGCTGGTGGATCACTTGAGGTCAGGAGTTTAAGAACAGCCTGGACAACATGGCGACACCCATCTCTACTAAAAATACAAAAATTAGCCATGTGTGGTAGCACACACCTGTAGTCCCAGCTACTCAGGAGCCTGAGGCAGGGAAACTTCTTGAACCCGGGAGGTGGAGGTTGCAGTGAGCCGAGATCACACACTGCACTCCAGCCTGGACAACAGAGTGAGACTCTATCTCAAAAATAAACAAATAATGATTTAAAAAAATCGTAATTTTACGTATATTCACGTAATGTGACAATATACAGCCATTAAAGTTTCATACCAGAAAGTGAATGCTGCTGTAAAAAACCAAAAACAAAAAAATCTAAATATATGTAAGTAGCTTTGTTATTGGGTCATAGGTGGAGGCTGGAAGACTTTTGAGGTACTTGATAGAAAAGGCCTAGAAGAAACTGCTGCTAAAGCATATGAACATTAAAGGTACTTAAGGTACTTATGGTGAGGTTTCAGTCAGAAATGAGGATCATGTTACTGGAAACTGGAGGAAAGGTTATTCTTTTTTTTTTTTTTGAGATGGAGTCTTGCTCTGTCACCCAGGCTGGACTGCAATGTGCCATCTTGGCTCACTGCAACCTCTGCCTCGCAGGTTCAAGCGATTCTCCCACCTCAGTCTCCCAACTAGCTGGAATTACAGGCTTGCACCACCACGTATGGCTAATTTTTGTTATTTTTAGTAGAGACAGGGTTTCACCATGTTGGCCAAGCTGGTCTCGAACTTCTGACCTCAGGTGATCCACCCACCTTGGCCTCCCAAAGTGCTGGCATTACAGGTGTGAGCCAGCGCCCAGCTAGAAAGGTTATTCTTGTTAAAAAGTGGCAGAGAACTTAGAATTGTGTTCTGTTGGGCAGAAGGCAGAACCTGGAAGCAATGAACTTGGGTTTTAGCTGAGGAGATTTCTAAGCAAAGTGTGGAAGGAACAGCCTGGGCTTTTACTACTGCTCACAGTGAAATGCAAGGAGACAGATATCTTGAGGCAAGAACTATCAAGCAAAAAGGAATAAAGAATCTGAACTTGAAAATTTAGAAAATTCTCACTCTATCCATATTGCAAAAAAAAAAAAAAAAAAAAAAAAAACAAGAATGTGGCCGGGTGCGGTGGCTCACGCCTGTAATCCCAGCACTTTGGGAGGCCGAGGCGGGTGGATCACGAGGTCAGGAGATCGAGACCATCCTGGCTAACACGGTGAAACCCCGTCTCTACTAAATATACAAAAAAATTAGCCGGGCGTGGTGGCGGGCGCCTGTAGTCCCAGCTACTCGGGAGGCTGAGGCAGGAGAATGGCGAGAACCTGGAAGGTGGAGCTTGCAGTGAGCCGAGATTGCGCCACTGAACTCCAGCCTGGGAGACAGCGAGACTCCGTCTCAAAAAAAAAAAAAAAACAAAACAAAACAAAACACAACAACAACAAAACAAGAATGTATGCTCTGTAGAGAAAAGGGTATGGGTGGGCAACAGTTTGTTGGAGATTAGGTGTGTGACTAGATTCAGGCAACCATCTTAGCAAAAAATGTTGCCAGCTTAAAATGAAAGAGACAGACATGTACAGAGGGAACGTGATGAGAAGACACACAAGGAGAAGATGACCATGTGGCTGGAGGGATGCATCTACAAACCAAGGAACACCAAGGATTGCCAACAAACACCAGAAGCCAGAATGGGTACAGGCTTCAGAGGGAGAATGGCCCTGCTGAAAACATTTTAGACATCTCACCTTCAGAATTGTGAGACAACAAACTTCTGTAGCTACCCAGTTTGTGATACTTTGTTATGGAAGTCCTAGGAACTAACACAGATTACAAGCATAGTCAAATCACCTTTGACAAAGGAGCAAAGGATAGTCTTTTCAACATATGTTACTGGAACAAATGGATATCCACATATAAAAAAAAAATTTTAGACACAGACTTTATACTTTTCACAAAAAAATAACATGGATAACAAATATAAAAGAAAACCAATAAATTGGTTTTCAATAAAAACCATTAAAATTTAGCCAGGCATGGTGGCGAATGCCTGTAATTCCAGCTACTCAGGAGGCTGAGGCAAGAGAATTGCTCGAACCCGGGAGGCGGAGGTTGCAGTGAGCTGAGATCACACAACTGCACTCCAGCCTGGGCAACAAGAGCGAAACTCCATCTGAAAACAAAAAACAAACAAACAAACAAAAACCGTTAAATTGGAGTTCATTAAAATTAAAAAGGTCTGCTCTGTGAAAGCGCTGTTAAAAAGCTTTAAGAAAGAAAGAATGAAAAAGCCACAGGCTGGGAGAAAATATTTGCAAAACATAACTGATAAGGTCTGATATACAACTCCTGAAACTCAAAAATAAGAAAACAACCCCCCAATTCAAAAAGGCAAAAGACCTGAACAGGTCCCTCACCAAAGAAGGTATACAGATGGAAAATAAGCATTTGAAATCTTGCCCAACATCATGCATCATTAGGGATTACAAATTCCTTTTCTAATGGCTAAAATCCATTCGGGCACAGTGGCTCACACTTGCAATCCCAGCACTTTGGAATGCCGAGGCAGGTGGGTCATCTGAGGTCAGGAGTCCAAGACAAGCTTGGCAAACATGGTGAGACTCCGTCTCTACTAAAAATACAAAAATTAGCTGGCCGTGGTAGCACACACCTGTAATCCCAGCTACTCAGGAGGCAGAAACAGAAGAATCGTTTGAACCTAGGAGGCAGAGGCTGCAGTGAGCCAAGATCATGCCACTATACTCCAGCCTAGGCAACAGAGTGAGACTCCGTCTCAAAAAAAAAAAAATTTAGAATGGCTAAAATCCAAAATACTGAAAGCACTAAATGCTGGTGAGGATGGGAGGATGGGAAGCAACAAGACCGAAGTCTGAAAAAATACAAAACATGGAATAGTATGCAACCAATAAAAAGGAACAAAATCATGTCCTTTGCAGGGACATGAATGGAGCCAGAGGCTATTATCCTTAGCAAACCAACGCAGAAACAGGAAACCAAATACAGCATGTTCTCACTTATAAGTGGGAGCTAAATGCTGAGAACACTTGGACACATAGAGGGGAACAACAAACACTGGAGCCTATCAGAAGGTAGAAGGTGGGAGGAGGGAAAGGATCAGGAAAAATAACTAATGGATACTAGGCTTAATACCTGGGTGATGAAATAATCTGTACAACAAACCCCCACGACACACATTTACCTGTGTAACAAACCTGCACATCCTGCACATGTACCCCTGAATTTAAAATGAAAGTTAAGGCCCAGTGTGGTGGCTCATACTTGTAATCCCAGCATTTTGGGAGGCCGAGGTGGGTGGATCACTTGAGGTCAGTAGTTCAAGACCAGCCTGGCCAACATGGTGAAACCTTGTCTCTACAAAAAAATATAAAAATTAGCCAGGCATGGTGGCACACATCTGTAGTCCCAACTACTCAGGAGGCTGAGGTGGGAGAATCACTTGAACACAGGAGGTGGAGGTTGCAGTGAACCAAGATCACACCACTGCACTACAGCCTGAGTGACAGTGAGACCTGTCTGAAAAAAAAAAAAAAGAAAAAGAAAAAGCTATCTGAATACTTTTCAGACATATATGCAACAAAGAAAAAAGTTTAATAATAAAAAAAGTTATTTGAGGTCAGGAGTTCAAGACCAGCCTGGCCAACATGGCGAAACCTCATCTCTACTGAAAATACAAAAAATTAGCCAGGCGTGGGAGCTGGCACCTGTAGTCCCAGCTACTCAGGAGGCTAAGGCACAAGAATCGCTTGAATCCAGGGGGCAGAGGTTGCAGTGAACCACGATCTTGCCACTGCACTCCAGACTAGGCAACAGAGCAAGATTCTGTCTCCAAAAAAAAAAAGTTTTTAAGGAGAATAAAAGGCTTAGAGGTCAATTTCACTCATGAAATCAACATTCCAAAGAACATATTTGAAACTGTTACCAGTTTCAGAACGACCAGCAACAAAGTAATTGAAACAATGAAATGGCAGCTATGAAATGCAAAGACACAGCAGAATTTACAATTTTTTGGCAACTAATTTTATTTATTTATTTATTTATCTGGAGACAGAGTTTCGAGTTTTTGCTCTTGTTGCCCAGGCTGAAGTACAACGGCACGATCTCAGCTGACTGCAACCTCCACCTCCTGGGTTCAAGCGAGTCTCCTGCCTCAGCCTCCCAGGTAGCTGGAATTACAGGTGCCCACCATCACACTTGGCTTTTTTTTTTTTTTTTTTTTTTTTTTGGAGACGGAGTTTCACTCTTCTACTCAGGCTGCTGGAGTGCAGTGGCGCAATCTCGGCTCACTGCAACCTCCACCTTCTGGTTTCATGCGATTCTCTTGCCTCAGCCTCCCAAGTGGCTGGGATTACAGGCGCCTACCCCCACACCCTGCTATTTTTTTTTTTTTTTGTATTTTTAGTAGAGATGGAGCTTCACCATAGTGGCCAGGCTGGTGTGAAACTCCTGACCTCAGGTCATCTGCCCGCCTCAACCTCTCAAAGTGCTGGGATTACAGGTGTAAGCATCTGGCCCACAACTAATTTTCAAATCAGCTTCTGCAAAGGGCCCTCAAAGTTGGGCGGAGTGTGGAGAAATGGAATCCTGAGTACATAACACTCCCGTACTAATGTTTCAACAGAAAAAACTCCTTCGTAAGATCTAACAGCTGGCCGGGCGCGGTGGCTCACGCCTGTATTCCCAGCACTTTGGGAGTCCGAGGTGGGTGGATCACGAGGTCAGGAGATTGGAGATCGAGACCATCCTGTGGCTGACACTGTGAAACCCTGTCTCTACTAAAAATACAAAAAATTAGCCGGGCATGGTGGCGGGCGCCTGTGGTCCCAGCTGCTCCGGAGGCTGAGGTAGGAGAATGGCATGAACCCCAGAGGTGGAGGTTGCAGTGAGCTGAGATCGCGCCACTGCACTCTAGCCTGGGTGACAGAGTGAGACTCTGTCTCAAAAAAAAAAAAAACCTAACAGCTATAATGTAAAACAAGAAAAAGCAAATAAGACATAAAGAAAAAAAGAAAAGTTTCTTTATATATCATCTCTACACACTAAGCTTCTGTAACTTTCACTAGGATAAAAACAAATATAATTGCTATTCAAGAAAACGGCAAGGCCAGGTGCAGTGGCTCATGCCTATAACCCTAACACTTTGAGAGGCCAAGGCAAGAGGATCACTTAAGACCAGGAGTTCAAGAACAGCCTGGGCAACAGACAGACCTCATCTCTTAAAAAAAAAAAAAAAAAAAAAAAAAAAAAAAACACCACTCCAGCTTTTAAATGATGCTCCAATGACTTTATAATAAATACTATCCCCATGCAAAAACACAAAACAAAGATGCACATCCATAAATTTCTTAAGTTTAAAAGGAAAAAAAAAAGTATCTAGGTTGCCAAGAAAAACCCAGTTGCTGTTTTGTTTTGTTTTGTTTTGTTATTTTTGAGACAGAGTCTCGCTCTGTTGCCCAAGCTGGAGTGCAGTGGCGTGATCTCGGCTCACTGCAACCTCTGCCTCCAGGGTTCAAGCAATTATTCTGCCTCAGCCTTCCGAGTAGCTGGAATTACAGGCGCCTGTCAGCACACCTGGCTAATTTTTGTATTTTTAGTAGAGATGGTGAGGTTTCACCATGTTGGCCAGATTGGTCTCGAACTCCTGACCTCAAGTGATCTGCCCATCTCAGCCTCACAAAGTGCTAGGATTACAGGTGTGAGCCACCGCACCCAGTTAACCTGGTTACTTTTCAACAGAAAATAACTGTTTGAAAATATGAAGCCAAGAAAAATAATGGGACCTTTCTAAACCCACTCTCTAGAAGTTAATGTAGGAAAAAGGACATAATATTTTAAAATCTTCATGCTCTCAGCAAGTTTTAAAGGATATAGCATTGCTACAAAATGAACATAACACTATGAAAAAAGAGTGGGGCTGGGTGCGGTGGCTCAGGCCTGTAATCCCAGCAACCTGGGATTTCGGAGATGGGCAGATCACGAGGTCAGGAGTTCGAGACCAGCCTGGCCAATATGGTGAAACACCATCTCTACTAAAAATATAAAAAATTAGCCGGGCACGGTAGTGTGTGCCTGTTGTCCCAGTTACTCGGGAGGCTGAGGCAGAAGAATCACTTGAACCTTGGAGGCAGAGGTTGCAGTGAGCCGAGATCACGCCACTGCACTCCAGCCTGGGAGACAAAGCAAGACTCTGTCTCAAAAAAAAAAAAAAAAAAAAAAAACAGTGGGAAGAAAACAAAGCTTCAAAAATAAGAAAACTCAGGCTGGGTGTGGTGGCTCATGCCTTAATCCTAGCACTTTCGGAGGCCGAGGCAGGTGGATCACCTGAGGTCAGGAGTTCGAGACCAGCTTGACCAACATGGTGAAAGCCCGTCTCTATTAAAAATACAAAATTAGCTGGGCGTGGTGGCGCATGCCTGTAATCCCAGCTACTTGGGAGGCTGAGGCAGGAGAATCACCTGAACCCGGGAGGTGGAGGTTGCAGTGAGCCAAGATTGTGCCATTGCACTCCAGCCTGGGCAACAACGGAGAAATGCCTTCTCAAAAAAATAAATAAAATAATAATAATAATGAAGAAGAAAAAGAAGATAATGGCGATGACAACGAAGAAGATGAAGACTCAAATTTCCAGCCTCTACCTTCAAAAATAGATTTCAGTAAAGGAAAGAACAGAATAAACACTGATGAAAAACATAATAACTGAATCACAAGAGATTACTGACACAACATCTCCACGAATCCAAAGCAAAAATACCAACATATGTCACTAAGAGGGAAATTGTATATGAAATGAAAATAATTCCAGAAAACTCAGTTTCTACAAATAGAAATCCTAAAAAGAAATGGAATTTGTAGAGATTATGAAAGAAACAATATAAGAACATTTCCCTAAATTTGATGGACTTGAGTCTTTACATTAAAGGGGATCATCAAATGCCAGGCAGAACTTTTCTTTAAAGACATCTCTGCTATACACAGACATGGTAAAATTTTTGAATTCCAATGGTAAAGACAAAATCATACAAACTTTCAGGAAAAATCAGATTGACAACAAAGGAAAGAAAATCAGACTTGACATTATTAGACCTCTCATCTGAATCTCTAAATGCCAAAAGACAAAATGCTATTCATCCAGAATTTAAAGGAGATTATGACCTTTAAGTTTAGAATTTCAAACTACATTTGACAGATAGCTCAGAACTTAGAAGTTTTTAGATACAAAAATTCTCAAAAAGTATTATCACCTATGTACTTATACTTTTGAAAAATACTCAAGAAAGTATTCTAATTGAAGAAAAAGAATTTACAAAAAAGTACTCAATAAAAGTAGAAAAAAAAACAAAACAGGCCAGGCATGGTGGCTCACATCTGTAATGCCAGCACTTTGAGAGGCTGAGACAGGAGGACTGCTTGAACCCAGGAGTTCAAGACCAGCCTGGGCAACATAGTGAGACCCAGCTTCTACAATAAATTAAAAAATCAGCCAGGTATGGTGGCACATGTCTTTACTCCCAGCTACTTGGGAGGCTGAGGCAGAAGAATTGCTTCAGCCCAAGAGGTTGAGGCTGCAGTGAGCCGTGACTGCCCCACTGCACTCTGGTCTGGGCAACAGAGCAAGACCCTCTCTCAAAAAATAAATAAATAAGCCTGGGCAACATAGTGAGACCATGTCTCTCTCCCAAAAGAAAAAAAAATTTAGCTGGGCATGGTCCATGCATCTGTGGTCCTCGCTACTTGGGAGGCCGAGCTAGAAGGATCACTTGAGCCCAGGAGTTTGAGACTGCAGTGAGCTATGATCACATCACTGCACTCCAGCCTGGGAGGCAGAGCGAGACTCTATCTCTAAAAAAAAAAAAAAAAAAAAATAGCAAGACAAAACAAAACTTTGTGCCACATATATTACAAACTCAAAACACAGTCATAATATTTTTACCAATAGCCAGGCATAGTGAGTCACGTTTGTAATCCCAGCTACTCAGGGGGCTGACACTGGAGGAAGCCTTGAGCCCAGGAGTTTGAGGCTGCACTGAGCTGTGATCACATCACTGTATTCCAACCTGGGCAAAAGAGCAAGACACTGTCTCTAAATAAATAAATAAAAATTTTAAAAATTGTTTAAAACAGCTGCTTTGGACATCTGATTTATGACACAGATAAAAAATCCTAAATAAAGCATTAGCAAATTGAACCAGCTGTATATTAAAATAGTAACATGGTCAGGTATGGTAGCTCATGCCTGTAATCCCAGAGCTTTGGGAGGATTACTGACTTGAAGCTAGGAGTTTGAGACCAGCCTGGGCAACACAATGAGACTCCATCTCTAAATAAAAATTAAAATAAAATAAATAAAAATAACACTACATAATCAAAAAGGTTTATGCTGGGACTAGGAATGGGTTAACATTAGGAAACTCATTATATTTACTAGAGTAAAAGGGGTAAAAAACAAAAAACAAAATCCTGTAGTAATTTTTGAAAGACTTCAAAAAAGAAAAAATGGTTAAAAAGTGAAGAAAAGTATTTGAAGTAGTCTTTTTTTACCAAATAGCCCAAAAAAAAAAAAAAAAAAAAGGAACCTGAGGTGCAATATCCACTCAACAAAAACTTCGTAAATTATAAGGTACTTCCTAGCATAAATGCACATAATCACCAGAAATCATCAGCATATGCAATATGGTAAAACACTAAACTAACTCAAGATAAATGAAAGAAGGACACCCATTCAACTGTCTTCACCATCTTTCAACACTGTTCCAGATGTTCTAGTATATGCATTAAGAAAAAAAGGTGTTAGGCCGGGAACAGTGGCTCATGCCTATAATCCCAGCACTTTGGGAGGCCTAGGTGGGCTGATCACTTGAGTCCAGGAGTTTGAGACCAGCCTGGCCAATATGGTGAAACCTAATCTCTACTAAAAAATACAAAAATTAGCCAGGCATGATGGCAGATGCCTGTAATCCCAGCTACTCGGCAGGCTGAGGCAGGAGAATCGCTTGAACCCAGAAGGCGGAGGCTGCAGTGAGCCAAGAGTACGCCACTGCACTCCAGCCTAGTGACAGAGCGAGACTCCGTCTCAAAAAAAAAAAAAAAAAAAAAAAAAGGAAAAAGAAAAAAAGGTGTTTGGGTTCCTTCACAACCACTCAAGATAAACTGATTCTTCAGGAAAGTGAAATTAACGCTCTGCTCCCCAGCCTGAATGACTGCATTGGCATGGTGGACAGCAGGGCAGAATCCACTGACAAGATTTCTAGATTGGATGCTGAGCTAGTGAAGTTTAAGGACCAGATCAAGATGAGAGGGGGTCCTACAAAGAATATGATTACGCAGAAAGCCTTGCGAGTTTTAAAACAAAAGCGGATGTATGAGCAGCAGCAGGACAATCGCACCCAATAGTCATTCAACATGAAACAAGTCAATTATACCATTCAGTCATTGAAGGATACCAAGACCACGGTTGATGCTATGAAACTGGGAGCAAAGGAAATGAAGGTACACAAGCAAGTGAAAACTGACCAGACTGAGAATTTACAAGACCAGCTAGTGGACATGATGGAAGATGCAAATGAAATCCAAGAAGCACTGAGTTGCAGTTATGGCGGCCCAGAATTAGATGAAGACGACCTAGAAGCAGAGTTGGATACACTGGGTGATGAGCTTGTGGCGGACCAAGACAGTTCTATTTAGATGAGGCAGCATCTGCACCTGTAATTCCAGAAGGTGTTCCCACTGTCACAAAAAACAAGGATGGAGTTCTGGTGGATGAATTTGGATTGCCACAGATCCCTGCTTCATACATTCGCATTTAAGTACATCATGTAAAACATATTATGGGACTATGAAATACTGATCTTTCCAAATTTACCATAACAGATATGTTTCTGTCCTTTCTTTGAAGGAAAGTTTAATTACATTGCTCTTCTATTTTTTTCCTTTGAGACTCATTGCTTGGGAAATGCTTTCTTTGTACTAAAACTTGATTCTGGCTGGGCGCGGTGGCTCACACCTGTAATCCCAGCACTTTGAAAGGCTGAGGCAAGGCAGATCACAAGGTCAGAAGTTCGAGACCAGCCTGGCCAACATGGTGAAACCCCATCTCTACTAGAAATACAAAAAATTAGCCGGGTGTGGTGGTGGGCGCCTGTAGTCCTACTCTCAGGAGGCTGAAGCAGAATCGCTTGAACCCAGGAGGCGGAGGTCGCAGTGAGCCAAGATCGCCCCACAGCCTGGGCAACAGAGTGAGACTCCGTCTCAAAAAAAAAAAAAAAATCGGGCTGGGCGTGGTGGCTCATGCCTGTAATCCCAGCACTTTGGGAGGCGGAGGTGGGCGGATCACCTGAGGTCGGGAGTTTGAGACCAGTCTCAACATGGAGAAACCCCATCTCTACTAAAAATACAAAAAAATTAGCCGGGTGTGGTGGTGCATGCCTGTAATCCCAGCTACTCGGGAGGCTGAGGTAGGAGAACTGCTTGAACCTGGGAGGCGGAGGTTGCGGTGAGCCAAGATCGCGCCATTGCACTCCAGCCTAGGCAACAAGAGCGAAACTCCGTCTCCAAAAAAAAAAAAAAAAAAAAAAAAAAAAAAAATCACTACTGTATCAGAAGTGGGTATTTTGATTCTGTGGTTTCCTCAATACATCTTGAAATCAATAATGAATATTTCTTGATATTTGATGAATAGGATATTTATTTACTCAATTTTTTTAAAAGGAAAAAAAGGCATAAATTACAAACATATATTAAAGACGAGACAGGCTGGGCACAATAGCTCACGCCTGTAATCCCAACACTTTAGGAGGCCGAGGTGGGCAGATCACCTGAGGTCAGGAGTTTGAGACTAGCCTGGCCAATATGATGAAACCCCATCTCTACTAAAAATACAAAAATTAGCCAGGCATGGTGGCATGTGCCTGTAATCTCAGCTACTTGGGAGGCTGAGACAAAAGAATCACTTGAACCCGGGAGGCAGAGGTTGCAATGAGCCAAGACAGCACCACTGCACTCCAGCCTAGGCAACGAGAGCAATACTCCATCTCAAAAAAAAAAAAAAAAAAAAAAAAAAAAAAAAAAAAAAAAACATGAGGCAAAAAAGAAAAAAAACCAGAACCTGCAGATTACATGGTTGCAAACTAGAAAATCTATCAACTAAAACAAATTGAAAGTAATAAAAATATAAGATGTACAAGAAGCAGTAAATTTCCTTCATACCAGCAGTAATCATTCAGATGATGGCAGAGTACCATTCACAGTAAAAAGATATACAGGAAGAGACCATTCGCAATAAAAAGAAATACAGGAAGAAAATGAAGAAGTATGCAAGACCCACATTAAATTAAAAACAAAACCAAAAAACTATGAAACTACTAAGGCACAGAAGACCTGGATAATGAATAAATAGAGGATTAAAGAAATTACTTATCCCCAAAATAATGCAGACATCGAATGTAATTCAAGTCAAAAATCCCAATGAGAGTTTATTACTGGAACTTGATTATAAAATCATCTAGAATCGTTATTTAAAAAGGAATGGGAGGCCAGGCATGGTGGCTCATGCCTGTAATCCCAACACTTTGGTTGGCCAAGGCAGGAAGACTGCTTGAACCCAGGAGTTTGAGACCAGCCTGAGGAACACAGGGAGACTCCATCTCTACAAAAAGTTTTAAAAAGTAGCCAGGTACAGCGGTGCACACCTGTAGTTCCAGCTACTCAGGAGGCTTCAGCAATAGGATCTCTTAAGCCCAGGGGTTTGACGTTGCAGTGAGCTATGATCATGCCACTGCACTCCAGCCTCAGTGACAGAGAACAAGACCCTGTTTCAAAACGAAACAAAATAACCCAGTGCTTTTCTCCAAGGAGATGGAATTACAGGAAGATTTCACTTTGGCTATGCTGTTTTTACCTTTTTTACAATGTACATACATTATCAAAACAAAGAAAAACTATGGGCCAGGGGCGGTGGCTCAAGCTTGTAATCCCAGCACTTTGGGAGGCTGAGGCTGGTGGATCACCTGAGGTGAGGAATTCCAGACCAGCCTGGCCAACATGGTGAAACTTCATCTCCACTAATAATACAAAAATTATCCGGGTGTAGTGGTGCACGCCTGTAATCCCAGCTACCCAGGAGGCTGAGGCAGGAGAACTGCTTGAACCCGGGAGCAGGAGGTTGCAGTGAGCCAAGATCACGCCATTGCACTCCAGCCTGGGGGACAAGAGTAAAACTCTGTCTCCAAAAAAGAAAAAAGAAAGAAAGAAAAAAATATGTTTCCATCCCAAAACTAAAAATTTGTAAACAATTATGTACAAGCAAAAATGTCTGAACAATGGCCTTTTAATTTCTTACTGATCCATGAAAATTATGCCTTAAATGACAAGAATGTTCACTCCTTTCATGCCAAAAATGCCTGCTTCCCCACTTACATTAGCTGGTTGCTCTCAACAGGAACGTCTGTGTCTTCACTGAGTTCCAATCTATTACGCCTGTAGGTCGAACCAACACTCAATCCATGAATTAATAATAATGAGGCAGAAAAAATTTTCCTCCTCACATTGCCAAGAAAACCTCTCAGCCACAATTCAAACACAGCATGTGTTTTTAGAACATCTCCCAACTACTGGGAGATTAAGTCCATTCAAATAACCTTTGTCAGACTGGAGACAGCTAGGGTTAGTTATCTCCTCAAAAACAAAAACAAACAAACAAAAAAAAAGAGTTCATTTAAAGATGAACTTGAGAGTCAAAGGATCATGAAAAAAAAAAATCCATCTTCCATAGCTGAACAATATAATTTAAAAAAAACAAAAAAAAAAATCAGTTTTTCAGTAAGATCCAATTTCTGGTCTTCAAGATTTCTTCACCTATTAAGAAAAAAACAGAAACCTTCCCCCATCTTTATTATCTGTATAATAAAAGCATACTTGTATGTAAAAATATAGTGTTTTATGTATATAATATACATACAGATATATACTAACTGGCTTATACACACACACACATATACACAAAAATGTATAGAAATATAACATTTGGATAAGTTTCCCCTTGTAAAATACACTATAAAAGACTTTAGATTTGGGTTCATTATAAAAATAAAGAACTTACTCTTATACCAAAGTATCATGAAGTTATTGTTACACTAAATTTTGCCCAGCCCATAAAATAAAGATGAAGGTAAATCCTTACACATATCATTATGTATAATATGGATGTATGTATATATATCCATCATCGTCATCAGGGAGTGTTTAACCAAAAAAGATAGAAACGTATGGTAATAGAGTAACTACAGAGTGGTGCAGCAAGCTGTAGAAGGCAGAGCAGCATTATAGCCATTCTAAACTGGCACTGTCAAGACACAGAAAGCTTTATCTAAGGGAAAATTTATTTCTTATTTTGTATCAACACCAGTGTCACTGGTTTGCCATTAAATAGTGGCCCTGGAAAGGCTTGCTTACGCAGCCTAGGTCCAAATTCTTTACTACTAATGGCTACAGCTAAAGACTTTGTAAGTATACATTTACTCCAGTTAGTAAAAGGGTAAACTTTTGGTGTTGAGATTTCATTTCACAATGGCATATTTACCATTTAAGAATTAAAAAAAAAAAATCAAAAACAAAAAAAAAAACCCCGATTTTGATACATAGAAATGAGTTCTAAACTTTGAAACCAGCCCAGTAACAAAGCAATTTTGATTCTTATGTAATAAATACTACATAATTTCTAGGCTAAATCTTGCCAAATACTATCCAAGACAAAACTAAAATCAAAACTTAAAAAAAAGTGGACACCTTTTACTCACACTTAATACTAGTCAATTTTCCAGGAATTTTTTGGGCAGGGAATATCCCCAAATCTAAAATGAAAAAAAGGAAAATTGGGATCTCACATTAGTTATTCAGTCTGAAACTTTTAATAGACTTTTACTAAAAGTCATCATTTTCTGGCCTCCTACTCAATCTCAGAAACATACTTTCAGAGTAGAAAGGGATCTTAAAATGAGATCAATTCACTCATTTCACCAACGATTCCTAACACATAAAAATACCGACTGCTTAGTTTTCATTAAGAATTCAGTAGCCAAAATAACCGCACAGTTAATACAGTATTATGGGTCATTAAGTATGTTTTTAAAAAGATTACCTAAAATTACAGAAACAATCTTTGGGAAATGTCTACTGGGTTTTTCCAAGCATGTTCAAAGGGCTCTCATTACAATTCCCATTCAATCTTTTCCAATTCTTGCAAACGTTTTAGTCTGTTTTTACCCAGAAATTATTTGAAAATATCTACACAATCTTTGTTATTTTTTATAATATTTTATAAAGGTTAAAACAGTCATTTCAAAGACTAAAAGTATATTTTCCTAATTGTTTTCTAATATTTCCCTTTTATATAAGACCCAATTCTAAAGCGTAACACTATCACACTCAACAATTTGAAAGTATAAAGCTGACCAGTATGAGGAGGCAATTAGAAATTTCCAAATATAAAACAATTTCACGGGTTTTCCTTTTGCCAAGTTGTAATTAAGCATCAGGGTTTTTAAGGAAACAGAAAAACGGGCAGGAGGAATGCCAGCCTAGTGTGCTTTTTTCTCATTTCGTTGATTTCAGAGCAATAAAATTTCCCATGGTGGGGGAAATTTTACTTAAAACCAATTACTAGTTCAATCTACCAGGCAGAAAGCCTAAGGCCTTTCAATGCTGCACTATATTTTTTTTAATTAAAAATATCTTTGCTCTCTCATTGGTATAAGCAAAATTTTCAAGTGCTAGCGACACAGTTATAGCTATGAAATCTTCAATCTTCATTTTATCAAAATTATATTGCCTCTGAGGAATTTTCAGCCCTTGTGTGATTTCAGGTTTCCCCAGATGTGTTTATAAAGATAATGATTATATTTAACAACTATAGCTATTAAGATACAGTAACACAGCAAAAAGTTGCCCATTTTAAATGGAGAAAAAGAAATTAAGGCAGTATTTCTTTTTCACTGCTTTGAACAACTTCATTCTGCTCAGGATCCCAGCTCAGAACCAATGTAGAATAATCGTAGTTAACATTTTTCAAGTTCATTTTCAGAAACATCAGTTGTTCTATATTGTCAAAGTCCAGGCTCATGATCTGTTTTGGATGAAAGTGGCTATTTTTAGTAAAGATACATTCAGATTGCCAACTACACATGGGGCAACTTAGATACTGGATGGCAACCTGGGTCAAAGCCGGCCATATGCTTATCTTCCTCTGCCAGTAAATTAAAGGGTCATCACCTCCTGAGAGCTCTGAATACTTCTCTTTGAAGTACTCATCCACAACTGCTACAGCAGAAGGGAACATGAAGCTTTTGCTTCCAAGGGCGACATTGTCTACAGCTGAGCTATCAACAGAACCTGAATCGGAGGTGCCTTCTTTTAGAGATGAGGTAAATGAATCAGCTCTCACTGTAACTGAGGGACAAGAAGCTTCTGAAATTGGAATTTGGCAGATCTCTGGTGAAGATTCCATATAATTACAGACCTCTTCTGCAAGGAACTGCTTATAAGTTTCTAAATCAGCACCTTGAGGAAAAAAGTCTTCCAAACTGTTTTTAAAGCAAGGATCTAACAAAGTAGCCAAGACACAGGGCTTGGATTTAAGCATGGCACTTAGTAGGGTATCCGTTTCAAGTTTCAGAGATAAACTATCCACCAGATTGAGGGCCTGAGTAATACCTCTGACTTGAAAATCTTCTCTGAGTTTCTGCAAGGAAAGGAGTAGATGATGGATTACGGGTAGCACCTGATTCAATCCTGCGGTCTTCACACTCACTTTCTGGGTAGCCTCCTCAAATGGCTTAAGAATATCACAAACATAAGTCATTAGAGTCCACTGAAGTGAGGTGAGCACAACTCCACTGGCTCTACCAAGACTATGGTGAACTGAGTAGCAATGCTCCAAGAGCCATTTTAACATATAAAAAGTAGAAATCCAATGGCCAGTTTCATCCTGCTTCAAATTCTTCCATGGAAGTTGGTGATCATTTTGGAACTCTTGCAGTATCTGACGGGCCTTGACCGAATGACTAAAATGATGACAAGTTTTCCTGGCAGCCACTAACATATTCTCAATGCTTTTGTGCTCGCAGAAAAAGTCCTGAATGACCATATTTAAACAATGCAGGAAGCATGGCACATGGGTAAAACCACCATCTTTGATTGCATGTACCACATTAGAGGAATTGTCAGAAACAATGAAGCTAGGGATAAGGAAATTTGGAGAAAGCCACAGACCAATCTGGTCATTTAATTCTTGTAAAATATTGGTTATCAAACAGTCTTTAGCCAAACCTGTAACACAAAGCACTGCCCACTTTCTAAAATCGGGGATCCTGCCATTATTGAGAAAAGACGCAGTTTCCAAAGAAACCCAGTGTACAGTCACAATAAAATAGTCAGTGGATGGGTCATGGGTCCATATGTCAACAGTCAGGTGTATCTTTTGGCTCTGAACATTCTCTAAAGTTAAGAAAATTTTTTCTCTGATACAATCATATAACTGAGGTACAGCCTTAGTGAAAAAGTAAGTCTCTGATGGCAACCTATAATCAGGGGCCACAATCTGCATGAACCTCTGAAAGGCTGGAGTTGAGAAGTAGTTGTAAGGATGCATATCCTCCACAATCATTTGGATAATTGCCTGACTTATTTGACTTGAGACTGGATTTCCACATGTTGTTTCTCTCTCCTGCGCATGCATCAGAGTGCCTTGCTCTGAAACGGGAATAGGACTTTCAGATCTATTTTCAACCTCTAGCATAGGTTCATCTGAATCAGAGTCACTAAGGTCCTCAGCTGTTAAATCTTGGCTGCCTGTAGACTTTTCTCCATGCAAGGTATCACTCAAGAGATCACTTCTCTCAGTCTCAGCTTCATCTAATCCACTTGCAACAGCACCACTGTCTTTGTTGGCAACAGCCCAATGGATAGGATGTGTGGCTTGCAGGTGTCGTTGAAGTGTTGAAGTCCCTAAGTGGGACCCTGGCCTACCCCGGCTCACACTTCTTTTACATATATTACACACAGCTCTTGAGATGTGCTGAGGATCAGTGTAAAAAAAATTCCAAACGGCAGATGTCTTGGCTCTAGTTCCAGGAATTAAAGCATGCTTGACAATGTTACTTTTGATGAGAAATCTCCCTCTTTCTGCCCTTAGGGCATCAGATGCTGATTTATCATGCTTCTTACCCATTCTATTATCATCTAATGGATCAGTAGGAATATATTCAAAGCTTCCATTGCTTCCAGAAGAGGGAGATAAAGATACATCCAAGGTAAAGTCCTCCTCTCCACTAGTAACTCCGAACTTGTTGGCCCTGGTCCAATGAGGTGAATGCCTTGCTTGCAAATGTCGTTGAAGAGTAGATGTACCAAGATGGCTACCCGGTTTACCCCTGCTGACGCTTTTCTCACAGAGGTTACAAATAGCCCGCCAGGTGTACTGGGGGTCAACATGAAAGAAGTGCCACACAATGGAGGTCTTGGCTCTAGTGCTAGGTAGATAGATCTGTTTTTCTATATTGCTCTCAAAAAGACTTTCTTCATCCTGGTCAGGGTCATTGGAAGCTAACAAAGCAGGGGCATCTCCAACAGGCCTCCCAGATCCCAAATCCTTACTAAACTTTTTGGCAAGAATCAATTTTTTTCGACGCCTTTTCCCCTTAATTCGCAAACCCCTCTTTCTTTTCTTTTTAGCAGGCTGTTTTGCCTCTTTATTCACTCCTTCTGCTACCATCTTTTCCTCTACCACATCTTCTTCATCTGTATTAGAATTAATAGGAACACATCCCAGAATCCCAGAATCACTAAAAGCGCTGCATCTTCTGCCAGGAGAGAGTGAAGAAACTGGTACACTTAAAGTACATACACTCATTCTCTTTATGTCTCCACAATTCGTACCAGAATCTGTTAGTGGGTTTATTACTCAAGCAGAAATACAGCTGTTCCTCTCTATTTGCATTACCTTTTCTCCAATTTCTATGGGGAATCAAATTCCCACTGGACCAATAACTTCCAAGCCAGGTTATTTTTGGAGGAAAAGTGACAGCAATGGAGAACATTCCCGAACTCTTTCTTAGAGGGCTTTAAGGTCCCTTCCAATTTTCTAAGTTCTGAATTCAAATAGTCCAGTGTCCTCATGTTACAGAAGTAAGAACTGAGTCCCCCTTTCCCAGAGTCACAGAATTGGTTAGTAGCAGCTAGAAGCCAGGTCTTCCAAATTCCAGATCCATGTTCTTCCTGCTTCATCAAGAACTATATCTGCTTGAAATGCCTTCACCTTGTAAAATATATTTTTTTATGATGCCTCATGATAGTGACATCAATTTCCCTTAATTCTGAAATTAACTATTTTCAGGAAATCTCATTTAAACAAAAACATAGTGCATCATTCAACATTCATCATTTAGGACTGTGATTTGCCAATACAACCCAAAAAGTCAATTCTGGAAAGCCAACACAGACTCCGCATACTGGTCACAGCAAATGCTAGTTGAGCCCTTTCAGTTCTAACTAAAAGTAATACAACCTTTTAAAATGTGAGTGGCTGGAAAAAAATGCTTTGAGAATAAAATTTTAAAACAAGGTTAAATGCTGCACTTTCAAAGTACTGTTTGTATTAAGAGTTAACTCAAGTTTAGTCTTCAGATATTTTTAGACTGGAGAAGCTTTTACAGCCTGTAAGTAACTTACAAGTTGGACGCTATAGGGATAGCAAAAAGTGAAATATGAACTTTAAACCACTTCCATTTCTTTTCGATTGATCCCTCCCCTTCCCCCAATACCTACACACATTTACCCTAAAAAGCATCGCTATCTCTAGTTCCACAGCCTCCTTCTCAAGGTCCAGAACCAAGGCCTGGAAGATGTCAACAATATAGGCCTTCCCCATAGGAATCCGCACCGATTATGGGAGTTTAGGGGTGTTCTTCATTACGGTTTCACCAATCCTACAAGGAGAACGGAAGTGTCCCTGTTGCTCTTGACTCCGACGCTGAGGGCCAGGGGTGGGAGTGTAATGAGGGTGGGGAATGGGTGTAGGATACCGGAATAAGGTCGGTGGCTTTCTGTATGTGGAGTTTGAGACAAGCTCCAAAGTAGTGGGACCCTGGAGAGGAATGAGAGTAGGTAAATTCAGCGCCCGGCACTCAGTCTGATTGATTTAGGCAGTGAGGGTCCGCTCAACTAGAGAAACTGTTGCCCCGAAGAAAGCAATCTACTGTCAGTTCTCTCTTCGGGATTCGGGGGAACAGTCGGTTTTCGGGGGCTGCTCCGGGCTCCCCGAGATTAGCGAACACCGGATGTGGGGGAGGGGAGGAAGGGTGGCTGGGAAAGGAGCAGGCGCCGTGGGGGTGGGGTGAAGGGGGTGGGGGGTGGGGGTGGGGGGTGGGGGTGGGGAGGATGGGAAAAGTGAGCGGGAGCCTGGGGCTCCCAGCCAGCCCCGGCGAGGGCCGCGACCGGGAGGTGGGGGGGGAGGGGTCGTTACGGCGAAGCTGAAGGATCCGCTCTGACTTCCCGGGATAGGCCGCGACCCAGGGGCGAGGGGAGGCCGCTGCCACTCCCCTCGCCCTCTCCCCCACCTCCCCGGCCCCAAGCCACCCGGGAATCAAAAAAACGGGTCTAGTTACCAGAGAACAGAAACTTTACCGAACCGATGACACTATCCCCGACTCCCGCTTGCTGCCACGTCTTTCTTCTTGCTTGGCCGCTGCCGTCCGTCGTCCTCCCAGCAGCAGCAGCACCAGCAGAAAACCAAGACTGCCAGCGTCAAAGATGGCGCCCGGCTACAGGCTCCGCTCTAAGGCCCGGCCGGTAAAAGTGCCAGCACGACGCAGGGCGCGAGGGTTCTGGAAGATGTAGTTCCTCTATGAGGCGATGCCTAAGATGGCTGCTCCGGGTCACAGGGTCACGTGACGGGGGAGGCGCTGGGTCGGGGAGTCCCTTGCCTTCTAAGGAATACCTTGAAGCCGGCTTTCATAACGTTTTGTTTTTGTTTTTGTTTTTAAATCAAATGAGGTAATAAGCGGGAGGGCCGCAGGAACTGAGACTACCTACCATTCAGTAAACGCTCAATTTATTCTTACCAAAGTGTTTGCTTAATGAGTAAATCTCCCAAACCATGTACACATTTAATTTAGAAATAAACCATACCTTTCCTAAGCATGCAATGTAGAATGATTTGTTAGTTTATTTTTACTTGAAGAAGTGAGATTGGGCTTTGGGGGCGTTGCTTTGATTTCTTAAAGCAAATTTGTGTATTGAAAAATAATTCATGCTCGTGACAAAATTCCGGAGGGTTAGTTGGAGGTCGCAATCAGCAGTCTCATCCTTGCTTCATTATTAACATTGTCCCTTATTTTCCCTTTTGAATGTTTTTTACCTTTTCCCCCGGTTATAAAAGTAATACACGTGGCCGGGCGCGGTGGCTCACTACTGTAATTCCAGCACTTTGGGAGGCCTCGGCAGGCGGATCACAAGGTCAAGAGATCGAGACCATCCTGGCCAACATGGTGAAACCTCGTCTCTACCAAAAATACAAAAATTAGCTAGGCGTGGTGGCACGCGCCTGTAGTCCCAGCTACTGGAGAGGCTGAGGCAGGAGAATCACTTGAACCTAGGAGGCAGAGGTTGCAGTGAGCTGACATTGCACCACTGCACAACAATCTGGCAACAGAGTAAGACTCCATCTCAAAAAAAAAGTAATACACATAAGTTTTTTTAGAAACTTAATACAGAAATATATAGAGTAGAAAGTTAAAATCTCTATTAATCTCATTCTTGAGAAATAGCTCTTATTAACTTACCATATATCCTTTCTGGCTTTTACACTGAAAATATACTTAAATATATTACACATATAATAGGAGCCCAAGGTCCCCCCGGGGTAGTGGCTCAGCAGAACTCTAATTAGGTGGCAACATTTTACCTAACTTGGGTAAAGGATATAATTACGCTACTAAGAAAGGAAACACTTGATGATAAAGCAGATGGGACTTCAGGCACCCTTTATCTCCACGTGTGCTTGTTCTTCCAGCTGCCAGCTTGGTGGTGTGCGAGTCCCAGGCAGCCCAAGACTGGGAATTTATCAGAGCAGAGGGGTCCTGAGCCTCCTCATATCTGGGCTTTTATCTCCTTTCAAAGTAAGAACCACAACTTTAGAATCTTAGCTCCAATCTCTGCCTTACATGACAATGCTCTGGCATTGCCATGTCAACAGACCTAATAAGCAAGTTCCTGGTAGCCAATTTCTTTCTTCTTTCTTTTTCTTTTGTTTTGGTCTTTATTTTTTTGGTCTGTGTGACTTTTACTGGTAACCAATTTCTGTCTGTGCCACAACACCTAGGGTTTTTAAATTTTACCAGAGGGCTCTCCACATAGCTTAAGGGTTTTCCAACCTAGGACTTTCCAAGATGCAGTCCTGGCCTGACTAGTGTGCTATATATAGTTTATAGTTAGATCATATTTCAGTAAACCTAAAGTATCATTGATTGTAAGATACACTTTTATTTTACAAGCCTCTAAGTGGAAGAAAAAAACCAACAACTGCCAATTAAACTGACAGGCCGGCCGGGCAGGGTGGCTCACGCCTCTAATCCCAGCACTTTGGGAGGTTGAGGCGGGCGAATCACAAGGTCAGGAGTTCCAGAGTAGCCTGGCCAACATGGTGAAATCCCGCCTCTACTAAAAATACAAAAATTAGCCCAGCACGGTGGCACGCATCTGTAATCCCAGCTACTTGGAGGCTGAGGCAAGAGAATTGCTTGATCCTGGGAGGTAGAAGTTGCAGTGAGCCAAGATCGCGCCATTGCACTCCAGCGTAGGTGACAGGCTAGGAAAGGATGTACATCTTAGAATGAATGAAAATATGAACAGGCTAAAACTATACATATTGTTTTGCAATTTGCTTTTTTCACTTTACAGTGTATCTTGAATATCTTTTAATGGTCATCAGCACTTAGAGGCCTACCATGTTCTTTTTTTTTTTTTTTGAGACGGAGTTTCACTCTTGTTTCCCAAGCTGCAGTGCAATGGCACAATCTCTGTTCACTGTAACCTCTACCTTTCGGGTTCAAGCTATTCTTCTGCCTCAGCCTCCTGAGTAGCTGGGATTACAGGAATGCACCACCACGCCAGGCTAATTTTGCATTTTTAGTAGAGACGGGGTTTCTCCATGTTGGCCAGGCTGGTCTGGAACTCCTGACCTCAGGTAATCTGCCCACCTCGGCCTACATTCTTTTTAACAGCTCCCATCCCGCTCTCTGTAAGCGTCTTTTTACAATTTATTTCACCAGTCCTTTATTGATGGAAACAATCATGTTTCGTATCTCTCAAGGGGGGAAAGAAAAAATAATAGGGTAATAAGGACATTGAAGAGGGCAAGCTGGGCAGGGTGGCTCACGCCTGTAATCCCAGCACTTTGGGAGGCCCAGACCAGCAGATCACTAGAGGTCAGGAGGTGAAGACCAGTCTGGCCAACCTGGCGAAAGCCTGTCTCTACTAAAAATACAAAATTAGCCAGGTGTGGTAGCACCCGCCTGTAATCCCAGCTACTCAGGAGTCTGAGGCAGGAGAATCACCTGAACCCAGGAGGCAGAGTTTGCAGTGAGCCAAGATTGCGCCACTGCACTCCAACCTGGGCAACAGAGAGAGACCCCGTCTCACAAATAAAAAAAAGGCAAAAGAAAAAGCCTGAGGCTGTTGCAGAGAGAGAAAACTAGTTGGGAAACCCTCTAAGAGTCTGGAGAGCGCACATGCCAACCTTCCCTGCCCCCATGTATACACACAGAATTCTCAGGGGTGGGGCTGGGCTTGCCCCTTGTATGTTATAAGTGGGGGTGAAGTATCTAAACCAAGGACACAATGCCAGATTCCCCCTACTCATATTGCCCTTCAAATTCTAAATGGATTTTAAACAGTCTCTAGACCTCTTCAGTGAGTGACAAAACCTTTTGGGACATTCAGTGTGTTTTTGCTTTGAGAGCAAAAGTTTGGAAAAAAAATGCAAAATTATTGAGACAAAATTAGGTTCAAGAGAATATTTAGACTAGAAAAGGAAATCACAACAAATTACACATTAAAAAAAAAAAAAAAAAACAACTCTGTGGCTGGGCACAGTGCCTCATGCCTGTAATCCCAGCACTATGGGAGGCCCAGGCCAGTGGATCACTTAAGCCCAGGAATTCAAGACCAGCCTGGGCAACATGGTAAAACCCCATGTCTACTAAAAATACAAAAATTAGCTGGATGTTGTGGCATGCACCTGTAATTCCAGCTATTTGGGAGGCAGAGGCAGCAGAATCGCTTGAACCCAGGAGGTGGAGATTACAGTGAGCTGAGATTGTGTACCACTGCACTTCAGCCTGGGCGACAGAGTGAGACTCAGTCAAAAAAAAAAAAAAAAGAAAGAAAGAAAGAAGAAAAAAAATATATATATATATAATTATTGTCAAATTTGGTACAGCTTCTATCAAGTTTCTTAGATATATATATAAGCACTAAGACTTTATTGAATTATTATTGAATTATTTAATACCCTCTTGACCAGGTAAGATCTACCATTTTTACTAAATCTATTATTTATTGCTATGTAACAAATCACCCAAAAATATAGTGGCTTAACAAACAAACATTTATTTCATGTGTCTGTGGGTCAGGAATTCAGAAGCAGTTTGGCTGGGTGGTTCTGGCTCAGAGTCTCTAATGAGTTTGCAATCAAGTTGGCCAGGACTGCAGTCATCTTAAGGCTTGACTGGGGCTGGAAGATACATTTCCAAGTCAACTCATATAGCTGTTAACAGGAGATGAGACCTCAGTTTCTCACCCTGAGGGCCTCTCCGTAGGGCTGCTCAGGATATAGGCAACAAGCTTCTCCCAGAGTGAATGACGAGAAAAATACACTAAGATAGACAGTATAAGCTGCAATGCCTTTTATGACCTAGCCTTGGGCATTACATACCACCATTTCTTCTGTATTTTATTGATCACACAGATTAACACTGGCATAATGTGGGAGGAGACTAAGCAAGGGCATGATAGCAGGAGCCAGGAATCATTGGGGTCTTTCTTGGAGGCTTGCTAACATACCAGCTGTTGGTGATAACTGACTCTTCCATTTAAAATTTTAGGCTGGGCGCAGTGGCTCACGCTTGCAATCCCAGCACTTTGGGAGGCCGAGGCAGGCGGATCACGATGTCAGGAGATCGAGACCACGGTGAAACCCTGTCTCTACTAAAAATACAAAAAAATTAGCCGGGTGTGGTGGCGGGCGCCTGTAATCCCAGCTACCTAGGAGGCTGAGGCAGGAGAATCGCTGGAACCCGGGAGGCAGAGGCTGCCACTGCCACAGATCACGCCACTGCACTCCAGCCTGAGCGACAGAGCAAGACTCCATCTCAAAAAACATAATAAAAAAAAATAAAATTTTAGATGTGTGGCCAGGTGCAGTGGCTCACACCTGTATTCCCAGCACTTTGGGAGGCCAAAACAGGTGGATCACCTGAGGTCAGGAGTTCAAGACCAGCCTGGCCAACATGGTGAAACCCCCTCTCTACTAAAAATACAAAAATCAGCCGGGTGTGGTGGCATGCATCTGTAGTCCCAGCTACTTGGGAGGCTGAGGCAGGAGAATCGCTTGAACCCAGGAGGCAGAGGTTGTGGTAAGCCCAAGTCGCGCCACTGCACTCCAGCCTGGGTGACAGAGTGAGACTCCATCTCAAAAAAAAAAAAAAAAAAAAAAAAAAAAAATTTTAGACGTGTGAAGAATTTCCACAGACTAACCTCTGATGCCATATGTTTCAAACCTTGTCACTCCTCAATGATTTACATTCTTCCAGTGCCAGATGCTGTAGGGCAGGTTTAAAACAAAATGTGACCTCTGGCCCTACAACATTGGGTCATAATGCTAGATGAGTCACTACAGTGGGCAATAGGGGTATTCTTGAAAACTATTTCTAGCCCCATGAAAGTGACTATAAATCACATAACTATAACCCAAAATAATTGCATCCCAACCCCCTTTTAGCCAGATCCCAAAATGCCCAATAAGGGGAAGGTACTAGAAAGGAGAGCTAAGGGAAAAGAAACAGGGCTTTTAACCATTGTCATTAAAATCTTACTTTTGCAAGTTTTAGAATGACTGCATTGCTAAGGCCCTGCCCAGAGCCTTGAAGGGAGCTTGTGAAAGAAAGGGTACCTGAAGGTTAAGCTTCATTATTTGCATAGCAGATCGCTGGTAGGATGTGTTGACTCTCACATAATCTGGATTCAAATCCTGACCTAGCCTTCCCCCTGAGGCTCTAGTCAGCCCTTCGGGCTTTACAAACTGAGGGTAGCCCTGTGTTTGTACTACCCGACATGAGAGATTGGAGTGGGAGGGAAACCACCATGTGAGTAGCTAGTCCCTTCCCCCACAGTCCCCCACTATCCATCATCTTGCCTTTTTGTTGTCGTTATTGTTGTTGTTTTTGGGACAGAGTTTCGCTCTTCTTGCCCAGGCTGGAGTGCAGTGGCGCACTCTCAGCTCACTGCCAACTTCGCCTCACAGGTACAAGCGATTTTCCTGCCTCAGCCTCCCGAGTAGTTGAGATTATAGGCGCCTGCCACCATGCTCAACTAATTTTTTTTGTATTTTCAGTAGAGACGGGGTTTCACCATGTTGGCCAGGCTGGTGTTGAACTCCTGACCTCAGGTGATCCGCCCACCTTGGCCTCCCAAAGTGCTGGGATTACAGGTGTGAGCCACCGCGCCCAGTTTCATCTTGCCTCTTTTTATCCCTGCCTTTGGGTCTCAGCTGTCTGACGTGTGAGAAGATAGTGACTAACAGAGCATTCTAGCAGGAAGCCTTAGACAGGAGTCACAAATAACCTACTAACTGCAGATGACACAATTTAAACTTCTTTCTCTGACTGTGGGATCTGAACTGGTATCATCAAAAATCAACCCTTCTAGGCCTGCCTTCCCCTTCCAATGCTTCCAATGCATCCTTTTGCTGTTTTACTTCCTCATACAGGATTTTTTACTTGGTCCTCAAATAACATTGTTTCATTCAATGTCATTTCATTAAAATGATGATGAGAAAAAAATAAATCAATTCCTGGGCGAGTACACTGTCTGGGTGGAGTTTACACATTTCCCTCGTGTCTGTGTGAGTTTCCTCCCACATCCCAAAGATGTGCAAATTAGGTGAACTGGTATGTCTAAATGATCCCAGTCTTAGTGAGCCTGGATGTGTGTGAGTGTACTCTGTGATGGAATAGCAGCAGCCTGTCCAGGTTTGGTTTCTGCTCTTCTCCCTGAGCTGCTGGGATAAGATCCAGCCACCAAGACCCTGAACTGGAATAACTGGGTAAATACTCAGCTTGTTCTTACTAATTTTTTTTTTTTTTTTAGACAGAGTCTTGCTCTGTTACCCAGGCTGGAGTGCGGTGGCACAATCTCAGCTCACTCAACCTCCACCTCCTGGGTTCAAGTGTTTCTCCTGCCTCAGCCTCCTGAGTAGCTGGGATTACAGGTGCCCACCACCATGCCCAGCTAATTTTTACATTTTTGGTAGAGACGGGTGTGTTGGTTAATACTGAGTGTCACCTTGATTGGATTGAAGGATACAAACTATTGATCCTGGGTGTGTCTGTGAAGGTGTTGCCAAAGGACATTAACATTTGAATCAGTAAGGCCGGGCGCAGTGACTCACGCCTGTAATCCCAGCACTTTGGGAGGCTGAGGCTGGGGGATCACAAGGTCAGGAGATCGAGACTATCCTGGCTAACATGGTGAAACCACGTCTCTACTAAAAATACAAAAATTAGCCAGGTGTGGCGGCATGTGCCTGTAGTCCCAGCTGCTGTGGCGGCTGAGGCAGGAGAATGGCGTGAACCCGGGAGGCGTAGCTTGCAGTGAGCCAAGATTGTGGCACTGCACTCCAGCCTGGGCAACAGAGCGAGCCTACGTCTCAAAAAAAAAAAAAAAACCATTTGAATCAGTGTACTGGCCTGGGAAAGGCAGACCCACCCTTAATCTGGGTGGGCACATCTAATCAGCTGCCAGCATGGCTAGAATATAAGCAGGCAGAAAAATGTGAAAAAAGAGACTGACCTAGCCTCCCAGCCTACACCTTTCTCCCTTGCTGGATGCTTCCTGCCCTCAAACATCGGACTCCAGGTTCTTTGGTTTTGGGACTCAGACTGGTTGTCCTTGCTCCTCAGCCTGCAGACAGCCTATTGTGGGACCTTGTGATGGTGTGAGTTAATACTTAATAAACTCCCCTTTATATGTGTATCTATTCCATTAGTTCTGTCCCTCTAGAGAACCCTGACTAATACAAGGGCATTTCACCATGTTGGCCAAGGCTAGTCTCAAACTCCTGACCTCAAGTGATCCTCTGGTCTGAGCTTCCCAAAGTGCTGGGATTACAGGCATGAGCCACTGCTCCTGGCCTACTGACCTTTCTTAAATGTATCCATAACTCACATTTATTTCAATGTTTAATATCGAATGTTTAATGTTCAATGTTTTGGTCTTTATTTAGAAGTTTGAGCCTGGGCAACACAGCAAGACCCTGTCTTTAAAAAAACAAAAAAATACAAAATTTAGTGGGTCATGGTGATGCATACCCGTCACCTCAGCTATTTGGGAGGGTGAGGCAGGATGATCACTTGAACCCAGGAATTTGAGGGTGCAATGAGCCGTGATCATGATACTACACTCCAGCCTTGGTGACGAGTGAGACTCCATCTCTAAAAAAATTAAAATTAAAAGAAATATGTTTGAGGACATTTCTATGACCAGAAGTATGCTGTAGGAACTCAACTTTTGTTTATATCAGTTAGCCTTAGTAAAATTGGTTTTGCTATCACTTGAAGTTTCCAAGAACATATCGGAATCACTTAAATTTGAAGTTTCCAAGAACATATTGATAATATTAAATGAGAACCTTACTGTATGTAGGGTTTTTTGTTTGTTTTTGTTTGTTTGTTTGTTTGTTTGTTTGTTTTGATACAGAGTCTTGCTGTCACCCAGGCTAGAATGCAGTGGCGTGATCTTGGCTTACTGCAACCTCCTCCTCCCAGGTTCAAGTGATTCTCTTGCCTCAGCCTCTCGAGTAGCTGGGATTACAGGCACCTGCTACCACATCTGGCTAATTTTTGTATATTTAGTAGAGATGAGGTTTCACCATGTTGGCCAGGCTGGTTTTGAACTCCTGACCTCAAGTGATCTGCCTGCCTCGGTCTCCCAAAGTGCTGGGCTTACAGTTTTTTTTTTGAGATGGAGTTTCACTCTTGTTGCCCGGGCTAGAGTGCAATGGCAGGATCTCAGCTCACCACAACCTCCGCCTCCCAGGTTCAAGCTATTCTACTGCCTCAGCCTCCCAAGTAGCTGGGATTGCAGGTATGAGCCACCATGCCTGGCTAATTTTGTATTTTTAGTACAGACAGGGGTTCTCCATGTTGGTCAGGCTGGTCTCGAACACCTGACCTCAGGTGATCCACCTGCCTTGGCTTCCCAAAGTGCTGGGATTACAGGCATGAGCCACCACTGAGGCAGCTGGCGTGATCCCAAGCTGTGGCAGCTGGACCATTTGATGTCAGGACTTTGAGACCAGCCTGGCCAACATGGTGAAACCCTGTCTGTACTAAAAAAAAAAAAAAAAAATACAAAAACTAACTGGGCGTAGTGGCGTGTGCCTATAGTCCCAGCTACTCAGGAGGCTGAGGCAGGGGAATTGCTTGAACCCGGGAGGCAGAGGTTGCAGTGAGCTGAGATGGAGCACTGCACTCTAGCCTGGGCAACAGAGTGAAACTCCATCTCAAAAAAAAAAAAAGAGAGGTAATCAGTCGCTGTGTTGCTGCATCTTCTGATTTTTCAAGAAAAGCTAAGAATTCAGATTTTTAGTGAAAGTTTCTGATTTGTAAATTTAGCACTTAATTCAAACAGAACAACCAAATAATCATTTTGTGGGCATGTGCACCCTTTACTTCAGTTCTAGCCGAGTTAGAAAGGAGGAGGTGGTCACTGGAAACTGGTGTTGCAGGAAGTACTTTCTGAAGCAGGTGAGACTTGAGCTTAACTTTAACCTGGGCAGAGGTGAGAGGTAAGTGAAGAGGAGTGTATTAGTGTTTTCACACTGCTGATAAAGACATACCTGAGACTGGGCACTTTAAAAGAAAGAAAGAGGTTGATTGGTCTTACTCCAATATAAGGGAATTTGGCTTGGGAGGCCTCACAATCATGGCAGAAGATGAAAGACACATCTCACATGGCGGGAGACAACAGGAGAGCTCGTGAAGAGAAACTCCCCTTCTTAAAACTATCAGATCCCTTTAAAACTTTGCTATCATGAGAACATCACGGGAAAGACCTGCCCCCGTGATTCAATTACGGGTCCCTCCCACAACACGTGGAAATACAAGATGAGATTTGGGTGGGACATAGCCAAATCACTTGAAGAAAGAAAGAAATTATATTACGGAGATCCCTGAAGGGATGATGGAGAAGAGCTCACAGGTTACAGGAGGAGAGGACATTGTAAAGTAGGTTGGAGTTAGATTGTAGAGGGTTTTGAATGTTGAGAAGGCATCGGAATCATACTCCACTGGCAACAGGAATTCCTGGAAGGCTTTGAAGTGGAGACAAAATGGTAGAAGATGTGACATTAGCAAAGTTGTGTTTCAGAAAGGCTGAACTAGTGGTGATGTTGGGCAGAAGTGACTGCAATAGTCAGCGAAAGCATCAATGAGTGGTGCCTCTTGGTCCTATCTGTTATCCCTTCTTTCTCTTACAGCTTAATTTATCCCACTCTAGTTGTTCCCCAAAGCCTAGTTACATACGTGCATCCTATTCTATTATGCTCAATCTCTCCTTTCCCTCTGGCATTCCTAATTTCTCATCTTATCTTCCTTCCAATTTCCTTGACTGCTTTGTTGGCTCTCATACACTCTTTAATCTGTTTCATTTGGGTGTATGTTCTCATGGATTCCCTGAAATTACTGTGGTAAAGTCATTAGTTTTAAATTGAATAGATCTTTTTCAGTTTTTATTTTTCTTCATGTTATTAGCCAGCATTTATTGATAGTTTATTATGTGCCAGCACTGTTAATAGCTTTATTTACATTATCTAATTTAATCCACACAATAACTTTATAAAATAAGTATGATTATTATTTTTTTTTTTTTTTTGAGACGGAGTCTTGCTCTGTCGCCCAGGCTGGAGTGCAGTGGCGCAATCTTGGCTCACTGCAAGCTCTGCCTCCCGGGTTCACACCGTTCTCCTGCCTCAGCCTCTCTGAGTAGCTGGGACTACAGGCTCCCGCCACCACGCCCGGCTAATTTTTTGTATTTTTTAGTAGAGACGGGGTTTCACCATGGTCTCGATCTCCTAACTTCGTGATCCGCCCGCCTCGGCCTCCGAAAGTGCTGGGATTACAAGCGTGAGCCACCGCACCCGGCCAATAAGTATGATTATTAACCCCTTCTTACAAATGTTTATAAACTTCTGGTGACTTGTTAAAAGTGTCATTGCTGGGAAGTGGCAAAGGAAAGTTGTAAACCCAGGTCTGTCCAGCTACAAATCAATATGCAAAAATTTGACCTCATCCACCATTTTCTTTAAACTCCCCTCCCTTCATTTAAAAGACAAATTCTTTCATTCTTTTTTTTTTTTTTTTTTTTGAAACAGAGTATCACTCTGTCACCCAGGCTGGAGTTCAGTGGCATGATCTCAGCTCACTGCAGTCTCCATCTCCCAGATTCAAGTGATTCTCATGCCTCAGCCCCTGAGTAGTTGGGACCACAGGCGCCCGCCATCACACCTGGTTAATTTTTGTACATTTTGTAGAGACAGGGTTTTGCTGTGTTGGCCAGACTGGTCTCAAACTCCTGGTCTCAAATAATCTGCCTGCCTCAGCCTCTCAAAGTGCTGGGATTACAGGTGTGAACCACTGTGCCTGGCCAAGACAAAATTCTATCCTGTTTTTTTTTTTCCCCAAACTCTCTGGCTGCTCATTCTCCAGTTCCTTGGCAGTTTCCTCTTTCTCCCCTCATTTAACTGTGTGTTGTTGTTGTTGTTGAGACAGGATCTTGCTCTGTTGCCCAGGGTGGGGTGCGGTGGCATGATCTCGGCTCACTGCAGCTTCAACCTTTTGCACTCAAGTGATCCTCCCACCTCAGCCTCCTGAGTAGCTGGGACTACAAGTGCACACCACCACGTCTGGCTAATTTTTGTGTTTTTTCATAGAGATGGGGTTACACCATGTTGCTCAGGCTTTTCTCAAACCCTTGCCCTCAAGTGATCCACCCGCTCTGGCCTCCCAAAGTGCTGGGATTACAGGGGTGAGCTACCATACCTGGCCCTTTGAAACATTTTCTAAGTCAAAGCAAGCAAGCAAGCAGGAGAGGCTATATTAATATCAGATAAATAGACGTCAGAACAAGGAATATTACCGGCAATAAAGAGGGGCATTAAATAATGACAAAGGAGTCAGTTCACCAAGAAGCCATTAGCAATCCTAAATATGCATGCAACTAACAATAGAGCTTCAAAACCCATGAAGGCTTTACGCAGGTAGAACTGAAAGGAAAAACAGAGAAATCCACAATTATATTTGAATCTATCAGCACTCTTCTCTGAGCAATTGATAGAACAAGTAGATGGAACATGAGCAAGGATGTAGATGACCTGAACAACAAACACTGTCAACCAACTTGAGTTCACTGATGTTTTCAAAGCATTTTGCTCAACAGCAGTTGAATACACATTCTTTTCATGTGAAATCCCACAACAAACTTGAAGAATTATGTCTTGACCTGAGATTGTCAAGAGTGGGCTTCCCGCCGGGTGCGGTGGCTCACGCTTGTAATCCCAGCACTTTGGGAGGCCGAGGCAGGCGGATCATGAGGTCAGGAGATCGAGACCACGGTGAAACCCCGTCTCTACTAAAAATACAAAAAATTAGCCGGGCGTGGTGGCAGGCGCCTGTAGTCCCAGCTACTCGGAGAGGCTGAGGCAGGAGAATGGTGTGAACCCGGGAGGCGGAGTTTGCAGTGAGCCGAGATTGCGCCACTGCACTCCAGCCTGGGCGACAGAGCAAGACTCCGTCTCAAAAAAAAAAAAAAAAAAAGAATGGGCTTCCCCCTCTTACAGAGTCAGAGTTTTCCAGGACACCTGGGGCAAACTCAAAATTTGTCAGAGATTCTCTGCTTCTGAGTCCAGCTGACTTATGGACCTAGCATTTATTTAGCCTTGTAGAGACCTTCCCTGATGTGTCTGCCAGGTGTCTCCCTGAGCAATGATGGCTTTACATGGCTGGCTTCTGCTTTGATGTTTGCTATGAGCTCCAGGGAAGAAACATCTTCCTTAAATGAATGCTGTATCTGATACATAATATAAATCAGTTCATCTGCGGTGGCTCATGCCTGTCATCCCAGCACTTTGGAAGGCTGACTCGGGCCAATCACTTGAGGCCAGGAGTTTGAGACCAGCTTGGCCAACATGATGAAACCCCATCTCTACTACAAATACAAAATTAGCTGGGTATTGTGGCAGGCACCTGTAATCCCAGCTACCTGGGAGGCTGAGATGAGAGAATCGCTTGAACCTGGCAGGCCGAGGTTGCAGTGAGCTGAGATTGTGCCATTGCACTCCAGACTGGGTAACAAGAGCAAGACCCTGTCTCAAAAAAAAAAAAAAAAAAAAAAAGAAATTAATTTATCAAGAAACCAGCTAATGTTTCAGGCCCAAAAGCCTTTTTTTCCACTTCCTCATTTCTTCTTTTTCTTGTTTGTTTTTTTGACATGGAGTCTGGCTCTGTCACCCGGGCTGGAGTGCAGTGGCCAATCTAGGCTTACTGCAACCTCCGCCTCCCGGGTTCAAGCGATTCTCCTGCCTCCGCCTCCCAAGTAGCTGGGACTACAGGCACATGCCAGCATGCCCAGCTAATTTTTTGTATTTTTAGTAGAGACGGGGTTTCACTGTGTTTGCCAGGATGGTCTTGATCTCCTGACCTCGTGATCCATCCGCCTTGACCTCCCAAAGTGCTGGGATTACAGGCGTGAGCCACTGTCTCCAGCCCTCATTTCTCCTTTAGAAACCTAGATTTGTGTGCATGCCTATGTATGCTCATATCTTTTTACCTCTCTGAATCTTACCACAGGGCTTCAGATATTATCATGTTCTTCTATCATCAGACATATTAAATTATGTCATTGTAGTAGATAAAATAATGCCCCCCAACAAAGATGTTCACATCCTAATCCCTGAAACCTGTGACTGTGTTACCTTGCATGGTAAAAAGGATTTTGTAAGACCAGGTGCAGTGGCTCACACCTGTAATCCCAGCACTCTGGGAGGCCTAGGCGGGTGGCTCACCTGAGGTCAGGAGCTCAATACCAGCTTGGCCAACATGGTGAAACTCTGTCTCCACTAAAAATACAAAAGTTAGCCGGGCATGGTGGCACACGTCTGTAATCCCAGCTACTTGGGAGGCTGAGGCGGGAGAATCGCTTGAACCCGGGGGGCGGAGGTTTCAGTGAGCCGAGATCACACCACTGCACTCCAGCCTAGGCAACAAGAGTGAGACTCCATCTCAAAAAAAAAAAAAAAAAAAAAAAGGACTTTGCAGGTATGAGTAAAGGTCTTGAGATGAGGAGATTATCCTGGATATCAGAGTGGGCTCAATGTAATTAGAAGGGTCCTTACAAGAAGAGGGTAAGAGGATGAGTGTCAAAAAGGAGATGTCATAGCAGAAGCAGAGGTTGGATTGTGTGTTCTGAAGATGGAAGGGACCATGAGCCATGGAATGCAGGCACCCTCTAGAAGCTGGTAAAAGGCAAGAAAATGGATTCTCCTCTGGAGCCTTCAGAAGGGAAAACAACCCTGCTAAGAATTTAGTTTTAGCTCCATTAAACTCATTTTCAGACATCTGACTTCCAGAATTGTAAGCTAATAAGTTTGTGGGGGTGTTTGTTTGTTTGTTTGTTTGAGATGGAGTCTTGCTCTGTTGCCCAGGCTGGAGTGCAGTGGTGTGATTTCAGCTCACTACAACCTCCGCCTTTCAGGTTCAAGTAATTCTCCTGCCTCAGCCTCCCAAAGTAGCTGGGATTATAGGCACGCACCACCATGCCAAACTAATTTTTTTATTTTTAGTAGAGATGGGGTTTCACCATGTTAGGCAGGCTGGTCTCAAACTCCTGACCTCAAGTGATCTGCCTACCTTGGCCTCCTAAAGGGCTGGAATACAGGCGTAAACCACTGTGCCTGGCCAGTTTGTATTGTTTTAAGCCACCAAGTTTGGGCAATTTATTACAGCAGCAGTAGGAAACTAATACAGCAGTCAAATTTATCCATCTTTCCTTTTTTTTTTGAGACACAGTTTCACTCTGTCACCCAGGCTGTAGTGCATGCTGAGATCATGGCTCACTGCAACTTCTACCTCCCCAGATCAAGTGTTCCTTCCACCTCAGCCTCCAGAGTGGCTGGGACCACAGGTGCCTACCACCAGGCCCGGAAATTTTTTGTAGAGATGAGGTTTCACCATGTTGCCCAGGCTGGTCTCAAACTCCTGGACCGAAGTGATCCTTCAGCCTTGGTTTCACAAAGTGCTGAGATTACAGGAGTCAGCCATCTCACCTGGCCCCATCTGTCTTTGTATAGTTGTCTGGGTTTGAGTACTTGTATAGAAAGACCTTTACCACTCTGAGATTATGAAACTTTTTCCCCAGTCTCTTTTTGGAACTGCCATGGTTTTAGATGTTATTACTTTAATAGATTTACTAATTGAAGGAATTAGTACACATCTTGCACTGATAGCATAACAAAAAGGACACATGGATGGCAGAATTATTGTCCATTTGACCTTTGGACTGGGGCCTGTCTTTCCCTGCAGGAGTCTGCTAACATAAGTGGCAATGGCTGTTTACTGTCTATGCAGCTGATATTCAAGACTGCAAACCTTAGGCTTGGGGCACAGCGTGCTGGGGAGAGTGAAGGAAAGAGAGCAGGAACTCTTTTTGTGAGAAAGGATGTGTTTTCCTCAGTTGGAGTAGAGAGGTGGGATGTCCACATTCCTGAGAAGAGACTCAGATAAGCACATAAGCATGAGGGCAGGGAGGGCAGGCCCGTGGGCCCAGGGCTGGCTACATAATGTGTAGGGCCCAGTGCAAAATGAAAATGTGGAAACACTTGTTCACAAAATTAAAAAAAAATACTGTTGGCTGGGCATGGTGGCTCACGCCTGTAATCCCAGCACTGTGGGAGGCTAAGGCTGGCAGATCACCTGAGGTAAGGCGTTTGAAACCAGCCTGACCAACATGGTGAAACCCCTCCTCTACTAAAAATACAAACATTAGCTGGGCATAGTGGCAAATGCCTGTAATCCCAGCTACTCAAGAGGCTGAGGCAGGAGAATAGCTTGAACCCGGAGGCAGAGGTTGCAGCAAGCCGAGATCATGCCATTGTACTCCAGTCTCCGTGACAGAGCAAGACTCCTCTCAAACAAAAACAAACAAACAAACAAACAAACAAAAAAAAAACAGGCTGGGTGTGGTGGCTCACGCCTGTAATCCCAGCACTTTGGGAGGCCGAGATGGGCGAATCACGAGGTCAGGAGATCAAGACCATCCTAGCTAACACGATGAAACCCTGTCTCTACTAAAAATACAAAAAAATTAGCCAGGTGTGGTGGCGGGCACTTTTAGTCCCAGCTACTCAGGAGGCTGAGGCAGGAGAATGACGTGAACCCTGGAGGTGGAGCTTGCAGTGAGCCGAGATCGCGCCACTGCACTCCAGCCTGGGTGACAGAGCGAGACTCCGTCTCAAAAACGAAACAAAACAAAAACATACTGTTTAAAGGTGCTAAAATATAAAGCTTTCCCCTTTCTTGTAGTCCAAGCTTGTTCAACCCACAGCCTGCAGGCTGCATGCAGCCCAGGATGGCTTTGAAAATAGCCCAACACAAATTCAAATTCATAAACTTTCTTAAAATATGAGATTTTTTGGAGTTTTTTGTTTAGCTTATCAGCTATCATTGGTGTTAGCATATTTTATGTGTAGTCCAAGACAATTCTTCTTCTTTTTTTTTTTTTTTTTGGTGAGACGGAGATTTACTCTTGTTGCCCAGGCTGGAGTGCAATGGTGCGAACTTGGCTCACCGCATCCTCCGCCTCCCAGGTTCAAGCCTGGATTCTCCTGCCTCAGCCTCCCGAGTAGCTGGGATTACAGGCATGTGTCACCATGCCTGGCCAATTTTGTATTTTTAGTAGAGATGAGGTTTCACCGTGTTGCCCAGGCTGATCTCGAACTCCTAACCTCAGGTAATCTGCCTGCCTCGGCCTCCCAAAGTGCTGGGATTACAGGTGTGAGCCACTGCACCCAGCCAATTCTTCTTTCAATGTGGCCCAGGGAAGCCAAAAGATTGGACATCCCTATATCTAGTCTTTCTTTTTTTTTTGAGACGGAGTCTCGCTCTGTTGCCCAGGCTGGAGTGCAGTGGCGCAATCTTGGACTCACTGCAAGCTCCGCCTCCCGGGTTCACGCCATTCTCCTGCCTCAGCCTCCCGAGTAGCTGGGACTACAGGTGCCCGCCACCACGCCCGGCTAATTTTTTTTTTTTTTGTATTTTTAGTAGAGACAGAGTTTCACCGTGTTAGCCAGGATAGTCTCGATCTCCTGACCTCGTGATCCACCCGTCTAGGCCTCCCAAAGTGCTGGGATTACAGGCGTGAGCCATCGCACCCAGCCTATCTAGTCTTTCTTGACATGGTGTTTTAAATTTACTATTTAATGCCATTCTAAGCAAAGAAAAGTAACTTTTTTTTTTTTTTTGAGTTGGAGTTTCCCTCTTGTTGCCCAGGCTGGAGTGCAATGGCGGAGTCTCAGCTCACTGCAACCTCTGCCTCCCGGGTTCAAGCTATTCTCCTGCCTCAGCCTCCTCAGTAGGTGAGATTACAGGTGCACGCCACCATGCCCAGCTAATTTTTGTATTTTTAGTAGAGACGGGGTTTCACCATGTTGGTCAGGCTGGTCTCAAACTTCTGACCTTAGGTGATCCACCTGCCTCAGCCTACCAAAGTGCTGGGATTACAGGCGTGAGCCACCACGCCCAGCCAAGAAAATTAACATTTAACATAGTTAGCATGACTTCATCTTTATATTGTGCAATGCCAGCTTTATGGTTTTATTCTTTTATTTTTTTGAAACAGAGTTTCATGCTTGTTACCCAGGCTAGAGTGCAATGGCGCAATCTCAGCTCACTGCAACCTCCGCCTCCTGGGTTCAAGCAATTCTCCTGCCTCAGCCTCCCAAGTAGCTGGGATCACAGGTGCCGGTGACAAAGCCCGGCTAATTTTTGTATTTTTAGTAGAGACAGGGTTTCACCATGTTGGCCAGGGTAGTCTCGAACTGCTGACCTCAGGTGATCCGCCTGCCTCTGCCTCCCAAAGTGCTGGGATTACAGGCATGAGCCACAGTGCCCAGCCTAATGCCAGCTTTAGTTTTTACTTATTTATTTTTTATTGAGATAGAGTCTTGCTCTGTCACCCAGGCTAGAGTGCAGTGATCTTGGCTCACTGCAACCTCTGCCTCCCAGGTTTGTGATTCTCCTGCCTCCGCCTCCCAAGTAGTTGGGATTACAGGTGTGTGCCACCACACCTGGCTAATTTTTCTATTTTTAGTAGAGACGGGGTTTCACCATGCTGGCCAGGCTGGTCTCAAACTCCTGACCTCAAGTGATCTGCCTGCCTCAGCCTCCCAAAGTGCTGGGATTACAGGCGTGAGACACCACGCCTGGCCTTTCATGGTTATCTCTTGATCATATGTTAAACGAGGGGCAGATTATTCTTTTTTTTTTTTTTGAGACAGAGTTTTACTCTTTTTGCCCAGGCTGGACTGCAATGGCGCGATCTCGGCTCACTGCAACCTCCGCCTCCCGGGTTCAAGCGATTCTCTTGCCTCAGCCTCCCAAGTAGCTGGGATTACAGGCGCCTGCCACCATGCCCGGCTAATTTTTTTTTTTTTTTTGTATTTTTAGTCGAGACAGGATTTCACCGCATTGGCCATGGTGGTCTCGATCTCTCGACCTCGTGATCCGCCCGCCTCGGCCTCTCAAAGTGCTGGGATTACAGGCGTGAGCCACCGCGCCCGGCAGATTATTCATTAGTTTACTGGGAAAGGGGTGGAGATTTCCCAAAACTAAAGGTTCATCTTCCTTGTAGACCATAGAGGGTAACTTCTAGACATTGATATGGCATTTGTAAACTGTCATGGTGCCAGTAGGAGTGTCTTTTAGCATGCTAATGCATTCTGATGAGCATATAATGAGCAGTGAGGATGACTAGGGGTCACTCTCATCGCCATCTTGGTTTTGATGGGTTTTGGCTGGCTTCTTTATCACAGCCTGTTTTATCATCAAGGTCTTTGTGACCTGTATCTTGTGCCGACCTCCTATCTCATTCTGTGACTAAGAATGCCTAACCTTCTGGGAATGCAGCCCAGCAGGTCTCAGCCTCATTTTACCCAGCTGCCATTTAAGATGGAGTCACTCTGGTTCCAATGCCTCTGACATACCCACTCTGAATCATGCTGAACTTCCATGAAATGTGGGTCTGCCAGAATTCTCTACTCATAAGGCACTGCAAAAACTATATATAAATGGGAGGCAATGGATGATGGACATACATATTATGAGTATCTTCTCTTCCCATGTGCATTCTCCATTGTCCCAACAGACTTCATTTACAAAACACGAGTTCAAAGATAATAATTTCTTTCAAAGGTAAGAATTTCAAGATGGCAACAGCACAACATTAAACCAAGTGCAGGGCCCTTCTGAGTGCCAGGCCCCGTGCAACTGCTCAGGCAGCACGCTCAGGAAGCTGGCCCTGCATGGGAAATTGCGCTCTCGTGAAGGGCTTCAGGTTCCTTTCATTTCCCCTGGAGAGTCAAAGAAGCATTGGAGATAAAAAGAAAAGGTTAGAGTTTTCTGGCTATGTTGTCATATTCTTCTGAAATGATCCTAACTCTTCAGGGTAGAAACAGACATCTACCTTCCCAGTCTGGAGCTGGGAATGCTGAAGGAAGTGATTGGTAAGAGGAGAGAGAGGCCTGTTTGCTTCCATTTCTCTCTAACTTCAGGGGAGCAGGACACCGGCTTATTGACTGAGAGTTTCTGGAAATATTTGCAAGTCAGTATAGGCCCTCAGCCCACAGGAAACCCAGAATTGATGATAAAGCCTGTCATAGTAAGGGGGTGCTGAAGGAGAACAGATGCCAGAGGGACAGCAAGACCTCATCTTCCATTCACCATTAGAGGGTGGGGGCTTCTAGAGGGAAGGATGAAACTTAGCAAACCTCTGTGTTTTGTACTAAACAGTATCCTGAATGAAGACACAATCAATATAATGTAGGTTTGGGTAATTAATTCATTTTATTTAACTAATTAAGGAATCAAAATGGGTTAGTTATCTTTGTTTGTTTGAGGCAGAGTCTTGCTATCGCCCAGGCTGGAATGCAGAGGCAAGAATATGGCTCACTGCAGCCTCAACCTCTTGGGCTCCCGAGTAGCTGGAACTACAGGCAAGCACCACCATGTCTAGCTAATTTTTGTATTTTTTGTAGAGATGGGGTTTTACCATGTTGCCCAAGCTGGTCTTGAACTCCTGGGCTCAAGTCATCTGCCTGCCGTGGCCTCCCACAGGGCTGGGATTACAGGCATGAGCCACTGTGCCTGGCCTTGGTTATCTTTATATCTACTTTTTCATCCTATCCTAATCTTGAAAAAATTTCCTCATATTTAGCATTATCGAGTGTATGAGATAAGACAATTAGTCAACATTTCCTGGCAACTAATATGAGAAAACAAAACCATAAATGGAAAGAAAAAAATTAACATTCAATAAAAAAATTTTCATTGATTCATTTGCAACAATTTCTTAAAACAAGAAATAAACAGAAAAGTTACCTATCTAAATATGAGACAATCTACAGTGCATTAATCATTCTTGATTTGGGAGAGTATGTAAGTGTGACTGGCTGATTGAGGTATCCAGCTTGTTGGTGTGTAAACAAGCAAGAGCTGCCTTAGGGCCCAGCGTGGTGGCTCACGCCTGTAATTCCAGCACTTTGGGAGGCCACAGCAGGTGGATCACCTGAGGTCAGGAGTTCGAGACCAGCCTAACCAACATGGTGAAACCCCGTCTCTACTAAAAAGACAAAATTATCATGGTGGCAGGCACCTGTAATCTCAGCTACTTGGGAGGTGAAGGCAGGAGAATTGCTTGAACTTGGGAGGTGGAGGTTGCAGTGAGCCAAGATCATGCCATTGCACTCCAGCCTGGGTGACAAGACCAAAGCTCCATCTCAAAAAATAAAAAAGAGCTGGCATAGTTTATTCCAGGACCTGCCCCCAACTGATATGTTGTCCCTCCCACCCTTACTGGGTGACAGATGTCTTCATAACTTCTAATTTAGATCCCATAACTTTTCATCCCCTCTTAGTTATGAGAATTCTGTCATGCCAATGTTTAAGATTTTCTTCAGTCCATTTAAGCTTCATTCTCACATATGATACAAACTTCTCCTTACTTGATTATGGGATTGTCGTTTTGATGCGCTTGCTGCTGCCCTGGCTAACCCTGTTTTGTCATCAGTACCAGACTGTCATGGTTCCCTCTGTGTGGCATGAATTTAAATGCTGGCCACTTGGTGGAGTGATGGTCTGTTTTCACTCACGACACTTCTGACACCAAATGTGTGGGTTTTTTCCCCCAACAGCCAACCAATTTTCCAGCTTTCTGGACACCAGTTGGGTGCCCTGCAATTCAGTTCTTACACTAACCTGTCTCTCTTTAACTACAAGAGATTGACTTATTTAACCCAAATATACATATAAAGTCGTTTCAGAATTGCTAAGCCATGCCTCTGTGAGATACAAATTTACCAACCAGAGTGCAGTTTTTGTATACAGTTCTTTGTGTCCTTATCTACAGTTACAAGTCAAAACATTGTTTTCCAACTTCAATTGTCAGTTCTTTTTTTCCCCATCCCTTTCAGTGAGTTGATATCATACATTTATAATACAATTAGATTCATTTGCCACAATTTGCATACCATCCTGGGTTCCCTTGACGGTCTGTTCATTTTTTAAAATTTGCATACAATAAAAGCCCCTTTGTCTAGCGTATAATTATTATTATTATTTTTTTTTTGAGACAGAGTCTTTCTCTGTTGCCCAGGCTGGAGTGCAGTCTGCCTTCCTGGTTCAAGCGATTCTCCTGCCTCAGCCTCCTGAGTAGCTGGGACTACAGGCGCACACCACCGTGCCAGGCTAATTTTTGTGTTTTTACAAATATGAGAGACAGGGTTTACAAATTACAAATTAGAGACAGTTTTACAAATGTTAGAGACAGTAGAGACAGGGTTTCACCATGTTGTCCAGGACAGTCTCAATCTCCTGACCTCGTGTTCCCCTGCCTCGGTCCCCCAAAGTGCTGGGATTACAGGCGTGAGCCACCGCGCCTGGCCATGTGTACAGTTCTTGTGTTTGCAAATGGATATCGTCATGTATCCACCACACAGTACCATACAGAACAGCTCCATCAGCCTAAAAATTCCCTTTGCAGCCCCTTTGTAGCAAACTTCCCTCCTTTTCCCAAACCTGGCAACAACTGATCTGTTCTTCATCCCTATAGTTTTGCCTTTTCCAGAATGTCATATAAATAGAATCGCCCAACATGTAGACTGTTAAGCCTAGCTTCTTTCACTTAGCAAAATGGATTTAAGGTATGTGTTTATTATTGTGTGAACCAAGAGTTCATTTTTTACTGTTGAGTATGGATAAACTCAAGGAATGGATATCAACAGTTTATCCAATCACCTGTTGAAGGATATCTTGGTTATTTCTAGCTTTTGGTAATTATGAATGAAGCTGCTATAAACAGTCATGTGCGAGTTTTTGTGTGAACATAAGTTTTCAGTTCACCTGGGTCAACTTGTAGTAGTGAAATGGCTGGGCCATCTGATAAGTTATGCTTATAAGAAACTGCTGAATAGTTTTTCAAAGTGGCCCTGACGCTTTGCAATCCCATCGCCACCAGTGACAGTTCCTATTCTTCTGCATCCTCACCTGCATTTGGTTGCCCACACTTTTGTTTTGTTTTGTTTTGTTTTGTTTTTTTGAGAGGGAGTCTCGCTCTGTCACCAGGCTGGAGTACAGTGGCTCAATCTCGGCTTGCTACAACCTCCACCTCCCGGGCTCAAGCGATTCTCCTGCTTCAGCCTCCTGAGTAGCTGGGATTACAGGGGCACACCACCATGCCTGGCTAATTTTTGTATTTTTAGTAAAGATGGGCCATGTTGGCCAGGCTGGTCTAGAAGTCCTGGTACCAAGTGATCTGCCCTCCTCGGCCTACAAAAGTGCTGGGATTACAGGCATGAGTCACTGCCCCTGGCCTGCCTACACTCTTTAAAATGGAAATTGTCCACCCCACTCCACTCCAACTTCTTCCTTCTTTTTGACCTCTGCCTGGAATATACAATAATCTCTACTCTTGCTTTGCAGCCTGTTGGTATTAATGAAGGTAATAATCTTAGACTACTGTGCACTACTTTCCTGCTTTCCTCACAGTTCTAGGAAACAGTTTCAGCAAACATTCTTAGGCTGGTACAGGAGATAACCACACTCTGCTTGAAAAGAATTCCCTTCTGGAATTCCCAAACCTCTGCTTTTGTGTGGCCTCTTAGTTCCCTGCTCTTCTCAGCCTCTTTTTAATCTAACCAGTGAATCCACTGAAGCACTAAGGTGATCACGGGTCTGCACTAGACTCTGCAGTAGTCTATAGGCTACTCAATGTGGCTTTACAGCTGGGTACCTGGGTCTTCATTCATCAGGAAGGAGCTGAGTGCCAGGTCCCTGCTCAGAGTCCCGGCCTCCTAACTTGGCAGTTAGCACATTTTCATAGGCATTGGAGTCCTCATTTGACATCTCTTCTCTATGTTTCATCTGACTGTCCTCACTCTGTGTGAATGGCTGAAAGTCTGCATAATCCCCTGAAGCAAGGAATGTCCTTTTGACACATTGGACATGGGTCCCGGGATCATCTGTCTTGTCCTCGGCATGACCTATGTTTGAGGATGGCACATCTTTCTCAGTCTGCTGCTGGCTTCCACTGGAATCTGCTGCTGGAACATTTTCATAGTCTCTGCAGCACTGAAAAGCCACCCAGAGCTGCCTCTCCTGGATGGCACTGAGATCCAACCCTGTCATGTTGACATAGTCATTTGAGATCTGAGAAGAACCTTCTCCATTGCTGAGTGAATCACTGTCCTCAGTTCCTGGAGAATACAAACTGGTACAGTCACCAGCATGTCCACAGCCCTCATCTCTTTCCTCAGTAAACTCCAGGTTCTGGGTACTGGGAAGAACAAAGAGATTTCTGGAAGGGCTTTTGGTAGAAGCTAGAGTCTCAGCAATCTCTTCTGCTGCGGGGACATTGACATAATCATGCGAATCCTCTGAAGAAATGCTTGTGCAGTCTCTGGAAGCTCTGACATTGAAGCAGTGTGCTGAGGGAGTGAGGTTCCCACACATCTGGGGGACCATGGCATTGTCATAGATACCCACCGCGTACTCCGTGGCATGGATATGGGCTCTATGCTCCTGGAAGGCATTGCCTGCTTGGGAGGGCTATGAGGAAGAAAAGGAAGCCAGTGGTCAGATGCAAGTAGAAATATGGACAAAGCCTTTCTTCTTGGAAAATACCACTGGCATAGTTCAAAAAAACAAAGAGCAACAGTGCAAATGTGATGATAAATTGCAACTGGTTTTTGGCCACAGTATGGGAATCAATTGGCGAGGGGCGGGTGGGACGAAAGTATTATCAACCGAAGAGCCCACTGAGAGGCAGTACAACATAGTGGCTAAAGGTGAGGCTTAGACTAAAGGTACAAATCCTAGCCTCACCACTTTGTGCCAAGTGAGTATGAGCACCTGACCTAATCTCTCGGTGTCTTCATTTCCTAATTTATAAAATGAAGATTATCATAATATTTACATCATAAGTTTGTTTTTTATTTTTGTTTTTGAGAAGGAGTTTCGCTCTTGTCGCCCAAGCTGGAGTGCAGTGGAGCGATCTCAGCTCACTGCAATCTCTGCCTCCCATGTTCAATCGATTCTCCCGCCTCAGCTTCCTGAGTAGCTGGGATTACAGGTGCCTCCTACCACCGCCCGGCTAATATTTTGCATTTTTAGTAGGGACAGTGTATGTTTTGTTACCAGGCAGCAGACGCACAAACCTGTTGGTCCTATAACAATCTCATTTGATCAAACACTTTCTATATCAGCTACAGTGCTGAATGACTTACAGATATTTCTGCTCCTGAGGGTAATTGAAATAATTGACATAAGCCCTGGAAGCAATATCCAAAGCAGGTTTTTAAGTGTGTTTTGAGCACCAATGGCATTGTTGGAATATTTGCATACCCTCCTAAGGTGATCACTTTGAAGGCAGCAACATTCATTTGAATAAGCATGTTGTCATGTCTTTGTTAAAACAATCAATTGGCAGGGCATGGTGGCTCACACCTGTAATCTCAGCACTTTGGGAGGCCAAGGCGGGCAGATTGCTTGAGCTCAGGTGTTTGAGACCAGCCTGGGCAATATGGTGAAACCCCATCTCTACACAAAATACGAAAGTTAGCCAGGCATGGTGGTGTGCGCCTGCGGTCCCAGCTACTTAGGGGGATGAGGTGGGAGGATCGCTTGAGCCTGGGAAGCAGAGGTTGGAGTGAGCAAAAAAAGAAAAAAAAATGCTGGGCACGGTGGCTCATGCCTGTAATCTCAGCACTTTGGGAGGCCAAGGCAGGTGGATCAAAAGGTCAAGAGATTGAGACCATCCTGGCCAACGTGGTGAAACCCCGTCTCTACTAAAAATGCACAAATTAGCTGGGCATGTTAGCGCACGCCTGTAATCCCAGCTACTTGGGAGGCTGAGGCAAGAGAACTGCTTGAACCTGGGAAGCAGAAGTTGCAGTGAGCCGAGATCGCACCACTGCACTCCAGCCTGGGTGACAGAGCAAGACTCCATCTCAAAAAAAAAAAAAAAAAAAAAATATATATATATATATGTATACCAATCAATTTCAGTTCTGACATTATGCACTTGAATATCTGTACCCTGGTGCCCTTTTTATAACTCCAAACACTTGCCTCTGTCCTTAATTTTTCTTTTTGGGTATAGGAGATCCTGAGGCTAGTCTTCCCAATTTATTAATAGGACTGCAGGGCAAGTGCCAAAGGGCAGGCTGTTTGTTTGCAGTGAAACCAGATCCAAGCCCTATAACTCTTTCCCCGCAGTTCTTCTGGCAGAGACATGTCATTCTCCCAAGAAGCTTGACTCTTACCACATGCTGTGGGCTCTCGGAATTTCTGGAGAGGAGGCTCTCGGTACTGAAAATGCGCATACTCCTTGACTCATGTCTCCCTGAAAGGACAGAGAACAAATCCTGAAGATAGTCAGTCCTCTGAGTGCTTCAGTCCAAATAATCCCTGCATCATGGATGAAGTGGGTTTGCATGGTGTCTGCAATTTCCAGCCTTGGGTCTGGTGTTCTCTCATGTTCTGAGGTCAGAGCTATGGGGATGACATTCTGAGAACCGGAAGCCCCTCAGCTTCTGTGGCACTGGAGGATGCTATCACAGGGGTTAGGAGGCTGAGAAACAACCTCCTGTGTGAGAACCTCCTCCCCGCCCCATCCTCTGCCTGTGATGCTGGCACCGAGTTCTCTTCCTTTGTGTCTTCCCCGTGCCTGGACACACTTGGCTTTCTTTTGTTGCCTTAACATTAAGAAAAAACAAAACTCCCAGCCCAGGTGACCCTCTGCTCCTTTTCTGGAGCCCTCCAGACCCCCCTGGAGTTGCAGCTGACAGTCTATCTATCCCATTCTCCCTGATACGCTCTGAAGGGCAAATAGGTTTGAGAACTTAAAGAAAATTGCTTCTGGAGGGTGAGAGGCACATTCTGGGAGTAGAAGTTCGAACATCTGGACTCCATAGATTAGAAGGAAAAACCTACCAAGGTCTTCCTGTCGCCAAGGCAAGATGTCATAAATATTTTTGGCTCTTTGTCTGGTTTGTGGCAAAGTCAGCAAGGGCATGACGGTAACTCGGAGGTAAGGAACTTGTCCTGCAAGGCAATGAGAGAGATGGGAGTCATGGCGGGGGTCAGCTGCCCAGAGTGAAGGGACTCATGGTGGCCCCTGAAAATGCTCCCCATCCTTGCCAGTTCTTGCAAAAATACCCTTTCAGACTCGAGCTACAGGAATTTTGATTTGAGTGAGAGGAATAGGGGACTTGATGGACAGAACATAAAGAGGAAACTGGACACAGGGCACCAGGGCAATGTCTTTCCCAGGGGAACTCCATCAGCACTGGGCTTTTGGAGCCACAGTTCAGGATCTTGAGTGAGGCAGTGGCCAATGTATCAGGTAAGAACTGAGGACTCCCCAGGCCAATAGTTTATCCCTGGTAAATAAGCTGGGCTTTAAATTCCAGGCTAGATTATTAATCCTACTGTGTCTCAACTCAGGACAAACAAGGGACTCACGCTTCTTTCGTTTATTCCAGTTCCACAAGATGCAGAAAACCGCAACGACTAGGAGGATGGCGAGGAGTCCCGCGAACCCAGAAAAGATGTTGCTGATCTGGTCTTTATTTCTAGAAAAACAATCAAATGCCATGCGCTAGCTGAGGGTGGAGAGGCTGGAGGAGACATTTCCTTCAGGAGTTAGAGCATGAAGATTTGGAATGGGAGCCGAGTGAAGGAAAGCCCAGATGGGGTGTGGTGGAAGAGAGGGTTATCTCAGAATATCGACTTTATGGAGAGAGGGGACTTGGACAGGGGAGAAGGGAACTATTCCTTTCAAATGCCTACCAGGTGCCAGGGGTTCACGCGAAACTTATTTAATCTTTTTCTCTCTTTCTTTCTCTTTTTTTTTTTAGATGGAGTCTTTCTCTGTCGCCCAGGCTGGAGTGCGGTGGCATGATCTCAGCTCGCTGCAACTTCCGCCTCCTGGGTTCAAGCCATTCTCCTGCCTCAGCCTCCAGAGTAGCTGGGATTACAGGAGTGTGCCACGACGCCCAGCTAATTTTTGTATTTTTAGTAGAGACGGGGTTTCACCACATTGGCCAGGATGGTCTCAATCTCTTGACCTTGTGATCTGCCCGCCTTGGCCTCCCAAAGTTAGCTGGAATTACAGGCGTGAGCCACCGCGCCTGGCCTGTGAAACTTATTTAATCTTTACAACAATCCTATCACACTTTGTGGCCAAGTAACCTGAGCTTTAGACTCAGAAAGGTAAAGTAACATGTCAGAGATCACCTAGGTAGGAAGGAGCAGAGAAGGAATGTGAATCTAGGTCTGTTTGCATCCAAAGACCATGCTCTTTCCACTCTGCCACACTGTCCTCCAAACCTGCAAAGTCAAAGACATTTGTCCCTTCTTGTTCCCTACTCGTGGGCTTCCTGGCTTGCTTGGAGGAGAGGATTAGCCAACGTACAATTAAGGAGTGGCTCTGTGACAGAGTCCAGCTTGCATGAACTTGAATAATGCCCCCCTCGCCCCCCGCCGCACCAATTTGTGGAGCTGGTCTCCAAGCAACATGCTACTGTTGTGTGAAGTTTAACCAATTCATGTTCTGTGCTACCTTGCAATTCCCTGGCAGGGCTGGTGTCACTAGTCAGTTTTGCTTGGGTGTTGAAATGCGTCCAGATGTTTACAATCCCAGGTGGCTATGCCTGATGCAACAGGAAGCTGCCAACTGAAGTTACAGCAGGAATCAGGAACTGGCGTGCTACCCCCAATTATTAGAAACCAGGGCATTTAACAGGGAAGGTTTTTGTCCCCTTGAGTTTTAGGCTTATTTACACAACTTTCTTTTTTTTTTTTTTTTTGAGACAGAGTCTCGCTCTGTCGCTCAGGCTGGAGTGCAGTGGCATGATCTTGGCTCACTGCAACCTCTGCCTCCCGGGTTCAAGCGATTCTCCTGCCTCAGTCTCCTGAGTAGCCGGGACTATAGACACACGCCACAACGCCCGGCTAATTTTTTTTTGTATTTTTATTAGAGACGGGATTTCACCATGTTGGCCAGGCTGGTCTTGAACTCCTGGCATCAAATGATCCGCCTGCCCCAGCCTCCCAAAGTGCTGGGATTACAGGTGTGAGCCACTGCGCCCAGCCCATCCAAGTTTCTAGTGAGCATTTCTAACTAGCTGCCTAGGAGACAGCTCAAACCAAAACAGAGCTCCTGTTCTCCCCACATAAACCTGCTACTCTCCAGGTGTTTCCCATCATCTAGTGGCTTAGTCAAAAACCTTGGAGCCATTCTTGACTTGGAGCTTTTTTTCTTTCATGTCCCACTTCCAGTCAACCAGCAGATTCTGACTGTATTACCCTGGGCATTTATCCCAAACCCAACCACCTCTTGCTCCTCTGTTGCCACCACTCGGGTCTAAGCCACTGTGCGTTTCACAGGAACCTTTGCAATAACTTTCCTGGTTGGTCTCCTTGCTTTAACTCTTGGCCTCAACATTTGTTGTCTTCACACAAAAACCAGTGTGATAATTCTAAACAGTAAATCAGATCACATCCCTCCTCTACTCATCACTCTCCCTGGCTTCAAGTGACTTAGAATAAAGTCTATAGTCCTTCCTCAGTGAGGACTTGACGGCACGATATGATCTGGTCTCTGCCTACCTCTGACCTTATTTCCTACCACTTTCCCTCCGACTTTGGCTGCCAGGATCCCTTGCCCATGCGGAGCACAGTTCTGCGTCAGACCTGCCATTCCCTCTCCCAGGAATCCTCCTCTCCCAGCTGTCTGCATGGCTGAGTCCCTCTCATTTAGACCTCTTCTGAAATGTCAGATGTCATCTCCTCAGACACGTCTTCCATGGCCACACCCTATTACTTGCAGTCCCCTTGCTGTGCTCCACTTTTTCTTCATAGCACTGATGATTGATTGATATATCTTTTTTTTGAGACAGAGTTTTGCTTTTGTTTCCCAGGCTGGAGTGCAATGGCATGATCTTGGCTCACCACAACTTCCCCCTCCCGGGTCCAAGCGATTCTTCTGCCTCAGCCTCCCGAGTAGCTGGGACTACAGGTGTGCACCACCACGCCTGGCTAATTTTTGTATTTTTAGTAGAGATGGGGTTTCATCATATTTGTCAGGCTGGTCTCGAACTCCTGACTTCGGGTGATCCGCCCACCTTGGCCTCCCAAAGTGCTGGGATTACAGGCGTGAGCCACTGCGCCCAGCCTGATTGGTGGATATTATACATTCATATGCTTATCTGTTTATCATTTTTTTATTTAAAAAAAAAAAATTTGAGACAGGGTCTCCATGTGTTGCCCAGACTGGTTTTGAACTCCTGGGCTCAATTGATCCTCCTGCCTTGGCCTACCAAAGTGCTTGGATTATAGGCATGAGCCACCATGCTCAGCACTTTTCATTATTTGACTCTCCCACTTGACTATAATCTTCAGGAATTTATGGACTTGTTTATCCTGTTCACCTAGTGCCTTAAACAGTGCTTGGTACTTAGTAGGGCCCTGATGAATATTTGTTAAGTGAATGAATTAATAAACAAATGAATTAATATAGAAATAGTTTTAAGTGTAGTACAGCCATTATGGAAAACACTATGGAGGTTCTTCAAAAATTAAAAATAGAACTACCAACGTGGGGAGCGGTGGCTCATGTCTGTAATCCCAGCACTTTGGGAGGCTGAGGTGGGCGGATCACCTGAGGTAGGGAGTTTGAGACCAGACTGACCAACATGGAGAAACCCCCAACTCTACTAAAAATACAAAATTAGCCAGGCATGGTGGCACATACCTGTAATCGCAGCTACTGGGGAGGCTGAGGCAGGAGAATCGCTTGAACCTGGGAGGTGGAGCTTGCAGTGAGCTGAGATCACACCGTTGCACTCCAGCCTGGGCAACAAGAGTGAATCTTTGTCTCAAAAAAAGAAAAAAAAAAAAAAAAAGAAGTGGAGAGTAGAATGGTGGTTACCAGGGAGGGGTTGCAGAGATGTTGGTCAAAGGATACAAAATATCAGTTAGAGGCTGGGCGCAGTGGCTCATGCCTGTAATCCCAGCACTTTGGGAGGCCGAGGCAAGTGGATCACGAGGTCAGGAGATTGAGACCATTCTGGCTAACACGGTGAAAACCCTTCTCTACTAAAAATACAAAAAAATTAGCCGGGCGTGGTGGCGGGCACCTGTAGTCCCAGCTACTTAGGAGGCTGAGGCAGGAGAATGGCATGAACCTGGGAGGCAGAGCTTGCAGTGAGCCGAGATCGCGCCACTGCACTCTAGCCTGGGTGACAGAGCGAGACTCCGTCTCAAAAAAAAAAAAAAAAAAAATCAGTTAGAGAGAAAGAAAAATCTGTTGTATAATGTGATGCCTATAGTTAATAAAAATGTGTTGATGGTCCAGATGCGGTGGCTCATGCCTGTAATCCCAGCACTTTGAGAGACGGAGGTGGGCGGATCACCTAAGGTAGATAGTTCGAGACCAGCCTGACCAACATGAAGAAACCCCATTTCTACTAAAAATACAAAAAAGTTAGCCGCGGGTGGTGGCGCATGCCTGTAATCCCAGCTACTCAGGAGGCTGAGGCAGGAGAATAGCTTGAACCTGGGAGGTGGAGGTTGTAGTGAGCCGAGATCACGCCACTGCACTCCAGCCTGGGCGACAGAGCGAGACTCCGTCTAAAAAAAAAAAAAAAAAAAATCAAACAAACAAACAAAACAAAAAAAGTGTTGATGACTATAGTTAATAAAAATGTGTCATATTCTTGAAAATTGCTGAGAAATTTTAAGTATTCTCACCACAAAAGAAAATTGTGAGGTAATGTGTATCTTAATTAGTTTAATGTAGCTATTGTACAATGTATACATATTTCAAAACAACAGGCTATCATGATAAATATATATAATTTGATTTGCCAATTAGAAATAAATAAAAATAAATGAAGAAATAGTTTTGGAGAGATGCTTCAGGCTTCTGATTCATTGCTCATCGATGCTCATATCTACCTGCAAGTGACATGTGTTTGCCATGATAATAACATTTATTTCCCCAAACGACTGCAATTTTATTTTATTTTTTGAGACAGAGTTTCGCTTTTGTTGCCCAGGCTGGAGTACAATGACATGACACTGCAACCTCTGTTTCCCGGATTCAAGTGATTCTCCTGCCTCAGCCTCCTGAGTAGCTGGGACTGCAGGAGCATGCTACCACCCCCGGCTAATTTTGTATTTTTAGTAGAGACGGGGTTTCACCATGTTGGCCAGGCTGGTCTTGAACTCCTGACCTCAGGTGATCTGCCCCACTTGGCCTCCCAAAGTGCTGGGGTTACAGGCATGAGCCACCGTGCCTGGTTAGCTACCAATGTTTTTATAGTTTCAACTGTGGATGGATTTTTAATTTTGTTTGTATGAGATTGAAAGTAGTAGCAGTAATTCATACCCATGATTAGTTCTGTAAGATTTTACGTCCTAAAGACGTATCTTTATTACATCCATCACTACATTTTTTATTCATGACAAGTTTTTGGATATCAAAACACACCCTTGGAAAACTCAGCCTTTTGTTTCTGTCATGGTGACACCTAGGAAAGATTGATGATAGGGTTCAGGGCCTCTGAGAGGTGAGAAATCCAACCAGTCTAAGCAACTAGCTTTAAGGACCAGTGTTATCACAGTTTTTCCTCTACCACAGTATCTTCTTTCTTTCCTCAATACCTTCCTTTCCCCCTAGCACCCCTGAGCAAATGCCTCCAAGCCTAGAGTTTGGTGGTTTAGTAGACCTGAGCCTGGGTGTTGAGAGGTGGCAGCAATGCTGTGTAAGAAGCTCCTAAGGGTGGACTAGGACCTTCTGCCTAAATCAGGGCAGGGTGGAGCTCACCACCCTGAGTCACTCACCTGTCCAGGCTGCGGGGAGTCACATGCAGAGTGCTGGACTCCAAGGTCCTCCCTCTGATTGTCGAAAGGGTTGGAGTCACACCATCCATTGTATCAGGAACCTTTGAGATGCTCTCTGGCTTCAGCTTCTAAGTTTCTCTTAATCATAATCAGTTAGCCAGCATGTCTACCACTTCTCCCCACCCCCGCAACAAACTCCCTATCTTATGTCTATCTCTGAAACGTCAGGCCGAGTTGACCCAACATACAAAAGCAACAGGTTTGGTTCTACCTGGACGTGGCTAATGTCCACTGCAGGACGTGCGATCTCATCCGGACGTGGTGCTTCCAAGTGAGGTGGCTCAGGGAGAATCTATGGCTTCTGCCTTCTGGTGGAAACATGAGGGGCACAGAGGGGGAAACTGCCAAGAGGCTCAGGAGCGGCTCCGTGAGAAGCTCATCTTCCTTCAACACCCAAAGCAGAGTGAAAAGAGCAAACCACTTTGCCAGAATGGAAACAGAGAGTCAGTCACCGGAAACGACACCACCAATGTGCTAATGAAGCACAGGGCACAGGAAACTCTGCTCAGCTCTTAATCTGCTAGAAGAAAACATTTCTTCAACCCACCGTTCCCTGGGTTTGCCAGGTGCTTTGTGGTCTGTGATGAGTGTGATTAAAAATGGGGCAGGGTGGTAGAGAACTTGTGATTCTTCACCCTGAGTTTCTGAGACAGAGTTTTATAAGTCTTCGGATTTACAGTGTTTTCTAAGCAAGTCTAAGGAGCACCGGAGGTTGCCTTTTAGAGTCAAATGCAGATCTCCGGGACCCTCTTCTGATTCAGTGGGTGGAGGGTGCAGAGGGGGCAGGCTTTGGATATTGATGCTTTCCAGGTGAATTTGATGGAGCTTTCAGGTGATTTTGATGGAGCTCGTCTGTGTTTCATGTTTTGGAAACCTCTGCTCCGGGCACTACCTTAAGAATAGAGGTTATGCTGGGTTAGCAGGACCCCTGCTTCCCCAAGGCAACCTTCCACAGCTCCTGGCTGCTGGTGATCTCCTGTTCTCAGGGATCTTCTGAAGATCAGTCACAGTCTTACTTGTCACACACCTGTCTCAGAAGCTGAACAAGTTCACCCTTAAGAGCTACCCAAAGTGTTCCAAACTTTGAAGATTGTTCAAAATCTATTGCTAACTCCCCTCCCTTCTTGAGCCTACTAATCTCCAGAAACACTCTTTGCATCTTGGGAGAGTCCAAAGAGAAGGGGCCACTAAGACTGTTGTGAGGATGTGAAGAAGAACCTCTCTGATTGTACTTCCACAAGGAAATGGATTCCCAGACGAATGGAAGGGCAGACCAGCAGTACCCTCCTAGAATCATGCCTCCCTCCCATCTCTTCCCAGTGGACACTGAGGTCCTCAGCTTTCCTGAGGTGGCAGTCCCTGGCCTGTCTGCATCCCGACTCTTACAGAGTCCCCAGGGGCTGCAGACTGGCCATGGCTGGCTTTCCAGGGAGCTTTATCATTCCAGGTCCTGGACTCCTTCCCTCCCAGGAGCTTCACCTGGTAGGAAGCAGAAATGGCTCAGAGGCAGCTGGTGCTGGAGCTGGAAACTGGGTCTCTGCCCACTTCTCCTTTGGATCAGGTCTGAGTAGGAACTAGGACTACTCACAAGATCCATCATGCTGGTGGCAAGGACTGGGGTCCTGGGCCATTGGAACCAATAAGGGATTGTGTGTGAATCAGGACCTTGGAAGGCAGTACAAGGAAAGGGCACATGGAACCAAACCTCAGAACCATGGCTGCTACTTAAAAAAAAACCAACTTTTTTTTTTTTTTTTTTAAAGAACTTTTCCATTGCATGTGATCATTTCAGGGCCTCACTTATCTTATCTACCCAATCTGCAGCAGTTAGACCAATCTTCCCTCTGGTTGTCCGATTCTCTCCTGCCCCCACATCTCAGGGAAATCACCACCTCAGAGGCAGCCGCCCAAGTTACCTGCCCCAGGCTGCAGGTGAGTGCCAGGTTTCCAGGCGTTGGCTGTGCCCCTCATCCTGCTCTCCTTTCCTTCCCCATGGGGCAAAATCCAATCAAACTGACAAACTAAAACAAAAAGTAGGTAGCTGAAATGATTCATCATAATAGCGGGGAAAAAACAACAGCAATAACAACAAAAAACACTCGTTCCTGGGAAATGGGGTGTATTTTGTTGTTGTTGTTGTTGTTTTGAGATGGAGTTTTGCTCTTGTTGCCCAGGCTGGAGTGCAATGGCGTGATATTGGTTCACCGAAACCTCTGCCTCCCGGGTTCAAGCAATTCTCCTGTCTCAGCCTCCCGAGTAGCTGGCATTACAGGCATGCACCACCACACCCAGCTAATTTTGTATTTTTAGTAGAGACAGGGTTTCTCCATGTTGGTCAGGCTGGTCTCCAACTCCTGATCTCAGGTGATCCGCCCGCCTTGGCCTCCCAAAGTGCTGGGATTACAGGCATGAGCCACCGCGCCTGGCCAAGGAGTGTATGTTTTAAATCTGATTGCTCTAGAGTTGTTGATGTTGTTTTTTTCTGAGACAGGGTTTCACTCCTGTTGCCCAGGCTGAAGTGCAGTGGCATGCTCTTGCTCACTACAACCTATGCCTCCCAGGCTCAAGCCATTCTCCTGCCTCAGTCACCCAAGTAGCTGGGACTACATGTACATGCCACCACACATGGCTGATTTTTGTATTTTTAGTAGAAATGAGGTTTCAACATGTTAGCCAGGCTGGTCCAAACTCCTGGGCTCAAGTGATCTGCCCACCCTGGCCTCCCAAAATTCTGCGATTATAGGTGTGAGCCACTGCACCCAGCCTGCTCTAGTGTTTTAACCACTTTTCATGATTTTTTGGGGGTCAGATGTTACATATGAGTGTTACCAGACCCCAACACTTACCCAAAGTTAGCCTTTGGATTGGGGGTTTCTGCACTATAGTTCCTTCAGTGGTTGCCAGAAAGGTGTTACAGGAAAGGGGTCCTGATGCAGACCCCAAGAGAGGATTCTTGGATCTTGCCCAAGGAAGTATTCAGGGCAAGTCCATAGAGTAAAGTGAAAGCAACTTTATTAGGAAAGTAAAGGAATAAAAGAATGGCGGCTTCATAGACAGAGCAGCCTCAAGGGCTACTGGTTGCCCATTTTTATGGTTATTTCTTGATGATATGCTAAACATGGGCTGGATTATTCATGCCTCTCCTTTTTAGACCATATAGACTAACTTCCTATTGTTGCCATGGCATTTGTAAACTGTCATGGTGCTGATGGGAGTGTGGCAGTGAAGATGACCAGAGGACATTCTCGTGGCCATGTTGGTTTTGGTGGGTTTTAGCCGGCTTCTTTACTGCAATCTGTTTTATCAGCAAGGTCTTTATGTCCTATATCTTGTGCCAACCTCCTATGTCATTCTGTGACTTAGAATGCCTTAACTGTCTGGGAATGCAGCCCAATAGGTCTCAGCCTCATTTTACCCAGCCCCTATTCAAGATAGAGTTGCTCTGGTTCATACCCCGCTGACAGGATTCTAAAGTATCAAGACTGGTTTTTGGCCAGGCGCAGTGGCTCACGCCTGTAATCCCAGCAAGTTGGGAGGCCGAGGCGGCTGAATCACCTGAGGTCAGGAGTTTGAGACCAGCCTGACTAACATGGAGAAACTCCATCTCTACTAAAAATACAAAAAATTAGTCAGGTGTGGTGGTGCCTCACTGTAATCCCAGCTACTCAGGAGGCTGAAGCAGAATTGCTTGAACCTGGGAGGCAGAGGTTGCAGTGAGCCGAGGTTGCACCATTGCACTCTAGCCTGAGCAACAAGAGCAAAACTCCCCTCAAAAACAAACAAACAACTATTTATTTATTTTTGAGACGGTGTCTCGCTCCCTTTCCCAGGCTGGAGTGCAGTGGCGTGATCTCAGCTCACTGTAACCTCTGCCTCCTGGGTTCAAGCGGTTCTTCTGCCTCAGCCTCCCGAGTAGCTGGGACTACAGGCATGCACCACCATGCTCGGCTAATTTTTGTATTTTTTTTTTTTTTTTTTAGAAAAAACGGGGTTTTACCATATTGGCCAGGCTGGTCTCCAACTCCTGACCTTGTGATCCACCTGCCTTGGCCTCCCGAAGTGTTGGGATTACAGGTGTGAGCTACCGCGTATGGCCTATTTATTTATTTTTTGAGACGGAGTCTTGCTCTGGTCGCCCAGGCCAGAGTGCAATGGCACGATCTTGGCTCACTGCAACCTCCGCCTTCCGGGTTCAAGTGATTCTCCTGCCTCAGACTCCCCAGTAGCTAGGATTACAAGTGCTCGCCACCACGCCCGCCTAATTTTTGTATTTTTAGTAGAGATGGGGTTTTGCTATGTTGGCCAGGCTTGTCTCGAACTCCTGACCTTGTGATCCGCCTGCCTCGGCCTCCCAACTTGCTGGGATTACAGGCATGAGCCACTGCACCTGGCCTAGACTGTTATTTTTTGTGTGTTGTTTTTTTTTTTTTTGAGACAGAGTCTTGCTCTGTCACTCAGGCTGGAATGCAATGGCGCCATCTCGGCTCACTGCAACCTCCGCCTCCCAGATTCAAGTGATTCTCCTGCCTCAGCCTCCTGACTAGCTGGGATTACAGTCATGTGCCACCATACCCACTAATTTTGTATTTTTAGTAGAGATGGAGTTTCACCATGTTTGCCAGGCTGGTCTCAAACTCCCAACCTCAGGTGATCCGCCTGCCTCGGCCTCCCAAAGTGCTGAGATTACAGGTGTGAGCCACTGCCCCGGCCCTAAACTGGTTTTATTTATTTATTTATTTATTTGAGACAGAGTCTCATTGTGTCGCCCAGGCTGGAATGCAGTGGCATGATCTAGGCTCACTGCAAACTCCGCTTTCCGGATTCAAGTGATTCTCCTTCTTCAGTCTCCTAAGTAGCTGGGATTACAGGCACATGCCACCATACCCAGCTGATTTTTATATTTTTTGTAGAGACGGGGGTTTCGCCTTTTTGGCCAGGCTAGTCTTCAACTCCTGAGCTCAAGTGGTCCAGCTGCCTAGGCCTCCCAAAGTGCTGGGATTACAAGCATGAGCCGCAGCACTTGGGTTAAGATTGGTTTTAAATAGAAATAATTTGTGTATCTAAGTCCACAAAGTCCCTTGGTGGGGATGGGGGAACTATGTGTTATTTTCGTGATGTTGCTAACACCAGAAACTTTCCAGAAGTTTTCTTTGTGAAGGCAGAAAGCACATGTTAACAGCATCAACCTGAGTTCAAGTTCTAAATTACTACCTGGCTGACCTTAGCAGTTCATTTAATTTCTTTGGGTGTTTCCTTGGCTGTAATATGACAATAATAATACTACTTATGTAATGTTGTTGAGAATTAATTGGGTCAACAATGAAAAATGCTTGGTTTAGGCGTATTTAAGAGCTCATTAAATGGGGCTGCTATTATGCTATTATGACACTAGTTCATTTCTTTATTCTTAATGGCCCCCTTTGGCCTTTCTCTTTTCTTGATGCTTACTTGCCTGCCTTCCAGGTGTTACTTTATGCTTTAAATACATATTGATGGGACATCTCCCACGGCATTGCACTAGGCATTGGATTTGTACCTAAAACAGACAGTCCTTACTGCAAAGTAGCCAGTCAGGTGTGCTGCCGTCTTGCAGCTGCACACTGCATTCCAAGCAGACCCAGTTCATTGTCACTTTTGTATTCTGGGCCTTTATGCGAGTTCCTTCTGTTCTTTCTTTTTTTTTTTTTTGAGACAGAGTCTTGCTCTGTTGCCCAGGCTGGAGTGCAGTGGTGCCATCTCGGCTCACTGCAAACTCCGCCTCCCGGGTTCATGCCATTCTCCTGCCTCAGCCTCCCGAGTAGCTGGGACTACAGGCGCCTGCCACCATGCCTGGCTAATTTTTGTTTTTGTATTTTTAGTAGAGATGGGGTTTCACCGTGTTAGCCAGGATGGTCTCGATCTCCTGACCTTGTGATCCGCCCGCCTCGGCCTCCCAAAGTGCTGGGATTACAGGCGTGAGCCACCGAGCCCGGCCTTTTCTCTCTTTCTTTCTTTCTTTCTTTCTTTCTTTCTTTCTTTCTTTCTTTCTTTCTTTCTTCTCTTTCTTTCTTTCTTTCTTCTTTCTCTCTCTCTCTCTCCTTCCTTCCTTCCTTCCTTCCTTCCTTCCTTCCTTCCTTTCTTTCTTCTTTCTTCTTTCTTTTTCTTCTTTCTTTCTTTCTCTCTCTCTCTCTTTTTTCCAGAGTCTCACTGTGTCACCCAGGCTGGAGTGCAGTGGAGCAGTCACCTCAGCCTCCTGAATACCTAGGACTACGGGCACGCACCATCATGCCTGGCTAATTTTTGTATTTTTTTGCAGAGACAAGGTTTCGTCATGTTGCCCAGGCTGGTCTCGAACTCCTGGGCTCAAGCAATCCACCCACTTCGTTATTGGAAAGGAGTCCTGATCCAGACCCCAAGAGAGGGTTCTTGGATCTCGCACAAGAAAGTATTCAGGACAGGCCTGGCGCTGTGGCTCACGCCTATAATCCCAGCCCTTTGGAAGGCCGAGGCGGGCGGATCATTTGAGGTCAGGAGTTCCAGACCACCCTGGCCAACATGGTGAAACCCCATCTCTACCAAAAATACAAAGCTGGGTGTAATGGTGCGTGCCTGTAATTCCTGCTACTCGGGAGGCTGAGGCAGGAGAATCACTTGAACCATGGAGACGGAGGCTGCAGTGAGCCAAGATTGCACCACTGCACTCCAGCCTGGGCAACAAGAGCAAAACTCTGTCTCAAGAAAAAAAAAACAAAGAAAGAAAAGTATTCAGGGTGAGTCCATAAAGTGAAAGTAAAGGAATAAAGAGTGGCTACTCCATAGACGGAGCAGCCCTGAGGCTACAGGTTGCCCATTTTTATAGTTTTATCTTGATTATATGCTAAACAAGGGGTGGATTATTCATGCCTCCCCTTTTAGACCACACAGGGTGACTTCCTGACATTGCCATGACATTGGTAAACTGTCAGGGCACTGGTGGGGGTATAGCAGTGAGGACGACCAGAGGTCACTCTTGTCACCATCTTGGTTTTGGTGGGTTTTGGCCAGCTTCTTTATTGCAGCCTGTTTTATCAGCAAGATCTTTATGACGTGTATCTGGTGCTGACCTCCTATCTCATCCTGTGACTTAGAATGTCTTAACTGACTCGGAATGCAGCCCAATAGGTCTCAGCCTCATTTTACCCAGCCCCTATTCAAGATGAAGTTGCCCTGGTTCAAATGCCTCTGACAGCTTCAGCCTCCTAACATGCTGGGGTTACAGGCATGAGCCACTGTGCCCCACTGAGTTCCTTAATTTAATTTAGTTAATTTTTTTTTTTTTTTTTTTGAGATGGAGTTTCACTCTTGTTGCCCAGGCTGGAGTGCAATGGCGCTATCTCGGCTCACTGCAACTTCTGCCCAGGTTCAAGTAATTCTCCTGCCTCAGCCTCCCGAGTAGCTGGGATTACAAGTGTGTGCCACCATGCTTGGCTAATTTTTGTATTTTTAGTAGAGACGGGGTTTCTCCATGTTGGTCAGGCTGATCTCGAACTCCTGACCACAGGCGTTCCGCCTGCCTAGGCCTCCCAAAGTGCTGGGATTACAGGCGTGAGCCACCACGCCCAGCCCATTGATTTTTTTTGAGACGGAGTCTCACTCTGTCGCACAGGCTGGAGTGCAGTGGCATGATCTTGGCTCACTGCAACCTCTGCCTCCAGGGTTAAAGCAATTCTTATGCATGAGCCTCCCAAGTAGCTGGGATTGCAGGTGTGTGCTACCACACTCAGCTATTTTTTTGTATATTTTAGTAGAGACAGGGTTTCACTATCTTGGCCAGGCTGGTCTCGAACTCCTGAATTCAAGTGATCTGCTTGCCTTGGCCTTCCAAAGTGTTGAGATTACAGGCGTGAGCCACTGCGCTGGGCCTGAGTTGCTTCATTTTAACAGCAGTTTCTTTTTCTCATGTAAAATTTCAGTAAAGTCACACTTTAAAACTTTACACTGGCTCTTTCTCAGTTATGGGGCTGAGGTGTTTTGTTACTTTCTTCTTTGGACTCTTACTGCTTGAATTTTTACAAAGATTGAGTGTTTTTTTGTTTTTTGAGACGGAGTTTCCCTCTTGCTGCCCAAGCTGGAGTGCAATGGCACAATCTCGGCTCACTGCAACCTCTGCCTCCTGGGTTAAAGTGATTCTCCTCCCTCAGTCTCCCGTGTAGCTGGGATTACAGGCATGCGCCACCATGCCCGGCTAATTTTGTATTTTTGGTAGAGACAGGGTTTCTCCATGTTGGTCGGTCTGGTCTTGAACTCCCGACCTCAGGTGGTCCGCCCACCTCCGCCTCCCAAAGTGCTGGGATTACAGGCGTGAGCCACTGCGCCCAGCTAAGTGTCATTTTTACAGAAAAAAACTATTGCACCTGGGCAACATGGTAAGACCTCTGCTCTAAAAAAAAATTTTTTCTTTTTTTTTGAGATGGAGTCTTGCTGTGTCCCCCAGGCTGGAGTGCAGTGGCACAATCTCAGCTCACTGCAACTTTTGCCTCCCGGGTTCAAGTGATTCTCCTGCCTCAGCCTCCTGAGTAGCTGGGATTACAGGCGCACACCACCATGCCCAGCTGATTTTTTTGTGTGTTTTTAGTAGAGATGGGGTTTCACTATGTTGGCCAGGCTGGTCTCGAACTCCTAACCTTGTGATCCGCCCACCTCAGCCTTCCAAAGTGCTGGGATTACAGGCGTGAGCCACCGCGCCCGGCCTAAAAATTTTTTTGTAAAATTTAGCCAGGCATGGTTGCAAACACCTGTAGTCTCAGCTACTGGGGAGGCTGAGGCAAGAGGTTTGTTCAAACCCAGGAGTTTGAGGCTGTAGTGAGCTATGATTGCACCACTGCACTCCAGCCTGGGTAACAGAGCAAGACTCTGTCTCTGAAACAACAACAACAAAAATAAACCAAAATTATTATTTTAAAAAATGTGCCTTAAGTACCACCACCTCTGTGAGCCTTTCCCTTCTGAGACCTGGGTTTCCTCTTCTGTGCCCCCATCGCACTGTGCATGCATCCTTGTGAGACATCTCTCAAGTCACTGGAGTTATTTGTTTAAATGTTTGTCTCCCCAAGTAGACTTTGAGAACCTGAGGGCAGGGGCTATGTTTTATTTATTGCATATCTGGCATTTAGCACAGTGCCTGACCACAGGAGTTAATTGGGCCATCTGAAAAGGTCTCTTAGGTGCTTCTTGCCGCTGTGAATTTGGGACATAAATGTGTGACGGTGTCAGAGGTGTTCGAACCACAGCGACTCCATCTTGAATAGGGGAGGCCAATAAGTCTGAGACCTACTGGGCTGCATTTTTAGGAGGTTAAGGCATTATTAGTCACAGGATGAGATAGGAGGTCGGCACAAGATACAGGTCACAAAGGCCTTGCTGATAAAACAGCATGTAGCCGGGCGCAGTGACTCACACCTGTAATCCCAGCACTTTGGGAGGCTGAGGTGGGCAGATCATGAGGTCAGGAGATCGAGATCATCCTGGCTAACACAGTGAAACCCTGTCTCTACTAAAAATACAAAAAAATTAGCTGGGCGTGGTGGTGCGTGCCTGTAGTCCCAGCTACTCGGGAGGCTGAGGCAGGAGAATTGCTTGAACCCGGGAGGTGGAGGAGGTTGCAGCCAGCTGAGATCGTGCCACTGCACTCCAGCCTGGTGATAGAGCAAGACTATGTCTAAAAAAAACAAAAAACAAAAAACAAAAAACAAACAAAAAAACCCAACCAAACAACAACAACAAACACAAACAGCATGTGGTAAAGAAGCCCAAAACCAAGGTGGCAACCTCTAGTCATTCTCACTGTTAATTATACACTAATTATAATTCATAAGCATGCTAAAAGACTCTCCCACAAGTGCCATGACAGTTTACAAATACCATGGCAACATTAGACCCCATGTGGTTTAAAAAGGAGAGGAACCCTCAGTTCTGGGGATTGGCCACCCCTTTGCCAGAAAACTCATGAATAATCCACATCTTGTTTAGCACATAATCAAGAAATAATCATAAAAAAATAGCCAACCTGGGCCGGGCGCGGTGGCTCACGCTTGTAATCCCAGCACTTTGGGAGGCCGAGGCGGGCGGATCACGAGGTCAGGAGATCGAGACCACGGTGAAACCCCGTCTCTACTAAAAATACAAAAAAATTAGCCGGGCGTGGTGGCGGGCGCCTGTAGTCCCAGCTACTCGGAGAGGCTGAGGCAGGAGAATGGCGTGAACCCGGGAGGCGGAGCTTGCAGTGAGCCGAGATTGCGCCACTGCACTCCAGCCTGGGCGACAGAGCGAGACTCCGTCTCAAAAAAAAAAAAAAAAAAAAAAAAAAAAATAGCCAACCAGCAGCCCTTGGAGGCTGCTCTGCCTATGGAGTAGCCGTTCTTTATTCCTTTACTTTCTTAATAAACTTGCTTTCACTTTATGGACTCACCCCCAATTCTTTCTTGTGCGAGATCCAAGAACCTTCTTCTGGGGTCTGGATTGGGACCCCTTTCCAGTAACAATAGGGTGGGCCATGGAGGAAAAAAATCAGCAGCTAATGTTTTTTCCTGCTGTGCCCTCCTTAGCCAAAGAAAAAAGACTTGTCCTCTCTATCCTCATAGGAAGGGTAACCTGCATCCTGTGTTGGGTCTCCTTTGCCCTACCAAAGTGTTAACAGTAGCTTTTGAGGCCGGGCATGGTGGTTCACTCCTGTAATCCCAGCACTTTGGGAGGTCGAGGTGGGAGAATCACTTTGAGCCTGAGTTCAAGACCAGCCTGGGCAACATAGCAAGACCCTGCCTCAAAAACCAGAAAAACCCAGTAGGTTTTGTATTTCTGTGCTTCCTTTTTTTTTTTTTTTTTTGAGACGGAATTTCGCTCTTGTTGCCCAAGCTGGAGTGCAATGGCAAAATCTAAGCTCACTGCAACCTCCATTTCCCGGGTTCAAGTGATTCGCCTGCCTCAGCCACCCAGGTAACTGGGATTACAGGCATGGGCCACCATGCCTGGCTAATTTTTGCATTTTTTAGTAGAGACGGGGGTTTTACCCTGTTAGCCAGGATGGTCTTGATCTCCTGACCTCGTGATCCGCCTGCCTCGGCCTCCCAAAGTGTTTGGATTACAGGCATGAGCCACCACGCCCAGCATTTCTGTGCTTCCAAATGCCAAAATTGGGCCGGGCATGGTGGCTCATACCTGTAATCCCAGCACTGTGGGAGGCCCAGGCAGGTGGATCACAAGGTCAGGAGTTGGCGACTAGCCTGGCCAACATGGTGAAACCCTGTCCCCACTACAAATATAAAAATTAGCTGGGCATGGTGGTGCGTGCCTGTAGTCCCAGCTACTTGGGAGGCTGAGGTAGGAGAACTGCTTGAACCTGGGAGGTGGAGGTTGCAGTGAGCTGAGATCATGCCATTGCACTCCAGCCTGGGCGACAGAGCAAGGAGCAGTCTTGAAAAAAAAAACAAACGAAACAAATGCCAAAATTGTCCTGTGTGAAAGACGATCCCAATCAGGCTTTGTTTTTGGTTTGAGGGCTGGGACAACCATGATAGAAGAAGACACAGGAAGCCTTAATGGTGGCAACCCCCACCCACCCTTCCTCATGTATTTGCATATATCCTGGAGGCCTCTCCAGTCCAGACAAGTCTGAAACAGAAAACAAAGGCAGCAAATGCCTCCTTTTGAAGTTAAAGTGAGAGACTGGGGTTAGGAAAGAAAGATTTAGAAAAGTACAGAAACATTTCTCTGCTCCCTGTCCCCACTCTACCTGAGACCCTTGAGAAGAGTGAGGAGTACGTATTTGCAAGCAAAGAGTGTGTGAGCAGACTAGGGGAAGTTTCTGTTCCCCTGCTTAGGCCAAACCGTAATGGAAGAGGTGGGTTGGTACTGCTGATGGGTAAGAGAACCCTTTTCTTTTCTTTTCTTTTTTTTTTGAGATGGAGTCTCACTTTGTTGCCCAGGCTGGAGTGCAATGATGTGATCTCAGCTCACTGCAACCTCCACCTCCCAGATTCTAGCGATTCTCCTGCCTCAGCCTCCCAAGGAGATGGGATTACAGGCATGTGCCACCATGCCCAGATAATTTTTGTACTTTGGTAGAGACAGGGTTTCACCATGTTGGCCAGGCTGGTCTTGAAGTCCTGACCTCAGGTGATCCACCCGCTTCAGCCTCCTAAAGTGCTAAGATTACAGACATGAGCCACCGTGCCCAGCCTGAGAACCCTTTTCTTTTTTTCTTTCTTTCTTTTTTATTTTTTGAGATGGAGTTTCTCTCTCGTTGCCCAGGGTGGAGTGCAATGGCGCGATCTCGGCTCACCACAACCTCTGCCTCCTGTGTTCAAGTGATTCTCCTGCCTCAGCCTCCCACGTAGCTGGGATTACAAGCATCTGACACCAAGCCCAGCTCATTTTTGTATTTTTAGTAGAGATGGGGTTTCGTCATGTTGGCCAGGCTGGTCTCGAGTTCCCAATCTCAGGTGATCCGCCCTCCTTGGCCTCCCCAAGTGCTGGGATTACAGGCGTGAGCCACTGCACCCAGCCTAGAACCCTTTTCTTAAGTCTGGTGCCCTGAGAGCAAAGCAGGCCTCTGCCTCCTTGTTCCTTCTGGGGTTCTCTGTTTGGCAGCCTCCCCAGTGTCTCTTGAGACCTGCCAGCTGCACAGCCACAAAGCAGAGGTAGCTGTGAGGCGTGTAGGGATGAGCAAATACCTTCGAGCAGCCCCACACCATTCCTTAGCCCAGAGGGAGTGAGTGTGAACAGCCCACTGTGAGTGAGCCGGCCTCTCTCTTTCAAGCACACACACACAGAGATTCCGACCCCAGAGCTGTGCAGAAAGGGGGCACTCCTCAGCAGAGGGGGCAGGGTTATTAGTCACGTCAGGACTTAGATGAGGGCACGGCTTGTCTCCATGGAGGTGAGGAGGGTGGAGGGCCTGCCTGGGGCCCAGACAGTGAATGTGACAACAGGAGTGGGGGACCAGAACAGGGAAGGCACAGGTGAAGGCATTCTTTTTGGTGCCCGTCTTGAGTGAGTAGAGCATTTCACTTACTAATCAGGGCATTCTTTCTTTTCTTTTTTTTTTTTTTTTTGAGATGAAGTCTCACTCTGTTGCCCAGGCTCAAGTGCAGTGGCGTGATCTCGGCTCACTGCAACCTCCACCTCCCGGGTTTAAGTGATTCTCCTCCCTCAGCCTCCCAAGTAGCTGGGATTACAGGCACCCGCCACGACGCCCAGCTAATTTTTGTATTTTTAGTACAGACGGGGTTTCACCATGTTGATCAGGCTGGTCTCAAACTCCTGACCTCAGGTGATTCACCCACCTCGGCCTCCCAAAGTGATAGGATTATAGATAGGCATGAGCCACCGCGCCTGGCCCCCCCACCCTGCTTTTTTTTTTTTTTTTTTTTTGAGATGGAGTTTTAGTCTTGTTTCTCAGCCTGGAGTGCAATGGCGTTAGCTCACTGCAGCCTCTGCCTCCTGGGTTCAAGTGATTCTCCTGCCTCAGCCTGCCGAGTAGCTGGGATTACAGATGTGTGCCACCACGTCCAGCTAATTTTTTGTATTTTTAATAGAGACAAGGTTTCATCATGTTGGCCAGGCGGGTCTCAAACTCCTAACCTCAGGTGATCCACCCACCTCGGCCTCCCAAAGTGCTGGGATTACAGGCATGAACCACCATGCCCGGCCTCCTCCCTGGTTCTTATCACCACTTGACATGCTATATATTTACTTGTTTCTTTAAATTTTAAAATTTAATTTATTTTAACTTTTTAGCAATAGGGTCTCATTCTGTCCCTCAGGCTGGAGTGCAGTGATGTGATCATAGCTCACTGAAGCCTCGAACTCCTGGGCTCAAGTGATTTTCCTGCCTCAGCCTCCTGAGTAGCTGGGACAACAGGTACACACCACCACGCCTGGCTTACTTGATTGTTTCTCCTCCGCAAGACTACGTTCTAAGACGTAAGGGACTTTATTTTGTTTATCCGCAGTGCCTGGCACCATAAATAGTGAGTGAGTGAGTGGATCAATATCCAAGGGGGGGGGAGACGAGATGACAAAAAATGACTAAAGAGAGACCTCTCACTGATCTTGGTAAGTGCAAGCTAGTTCAGTGCTAGATTTGATTTAGAAAAAAATAAGTAGGCTCGGTGTGGTGGCTCATGCTTGTAATCCCAGCACTTTGGGAAGCGGAGGTGGGCGGATCACCTGAGGTCGGGAGTTCAAGACAAGCCTGATCAACATGGTGAAACCCCGTCTCTACTAAAAATACAAAAAAAAAGAAAAAGAAAAAAGAAAAAAAAAATTAGCCGGGCTTGGTAGCGCACACCTGTAATCCCAGGTACTCGGGAGGCTGAGACAGGAGAATTGCTTGAACCCAGGAGGTGGAGGTTGCAGTGAGCCAAGATCCCGCCATCGCACTCTAGCCTGGGTGATAAGAGTGAAAGACCATCTCAAAAAAAAAAAAAAAAAAAGAGGCTGGGCGCTGTGGCTCATGTTTGTAATTCCAGCACTTTGGGAGGCCAAGGTGGGTGGACCACCTGAGGTCAGAAATTCAAGACCAGCCTGACCAACATGGAGAAATCCCATCTCTACTAAAAATACAAAAATTAGCGGGTGTGGTGGTGCATGCCTGTAATCTCAGCTACTTGGGAGGCTGAGGCAGGAGAATCCTGTGAACCCAGGAGGCAGAGGTTGTAGTAAGCCGAGATCAAGCCATTGCACTCCAGCCTGAGCAACAACAGCGAATCTCCCTCTGTAGGGGAAAAAAAAAAGAAACAGAAAAAAAGAAACATATTTGCACTTTAGGGGTATGGATAAATTTGTCTTTGTTGCAGATACAAGTGGCTGAGCCTGATGTGAAGCCTGCCGGCACATGTCCCGGTATGCAGTACGCGTTCAATACACACACAATAATGCTACATTCCAGGGAGATAAAGCAATGAAAGAGAAATTTTATGTAGACATTCTCCAGTGGTTATTAATAGCAATTAGATGTGAGAGCAAGAATGGAGAGAGTGTCAGAGTTGGAAAGACCCTTAGGTTCCAGAGCAAACTAGGTTCAGGGTCAGCATTACAACACAGGCCTTCTAATTCCCAGACCAAGTTCTTTCCACGACACCTCTGATGAGACATATCGCTTCTCCTCTCTAATTTTATGCCATTCCACTGGGTTAGTTCTCTGCATTCCCAAACAACTGCTCTTTCCATCATAAATTTCAAAGCAGAAGGTTATCATTCCACTGCAGAATCAGCTAGATAATAGTCTCAGCAGGCTAGACTACAGTCATTAAGCTTTGCTGAATTTTACTTGTGCATGCATTGATAATTGTAATGGTAGATAATTGAGACAGGATCCAAGTTAGGCTTGCGTGTTTGCTTGAACACAATTTGTTATATTACCACTCAACTTTGGACCATTTGTTTTGTTAATTACAATCATAGCATTTCAGAGTTGGCAGGGACTTTAAGGATGAACTAGGTCAGTGTTTTTTGTTTTTGTTTTTTTGAAATGGGGTCTTGTTCTGTCACCCCAGCTGGAGTGGCATCATCACAGCTTACTGCTGCCTCAACCTCCTGGGTTCAAGTGATCCTTCCACCTCAGCCTTCTGAGTAGCTGGAACTATAGGTGTGCACTACCATGCTTGGCTAATTTCTTAAAATTAATTAATTTTTTTTTTTTGAGATGGAGTCTCGCTTTGTCACCCAGGCTGGAGTTCAGTGGCACAATCTCGGCTCACTACAACCCCTTTCGGGTTCAAGCAATTCTCTTGCTCAGCCTCCTGAGTAGCTGGGATTACAGGCGTACACCACCATGCCTGGCTAATTTTTGTATTTTTAGTAGAGATGGAGTTTCGCTATGTTGGCCAGGCTGGTCTTGAACTCCTGACCTCAGGTGATCTGCCCACCTTGGCCTCCCAAAGTGCTGAGATTACAGGCATGAGCCACCATGCCTGGCCAAAATTTTTAATAGAGATGAGGTTTCACTATGTTGCCTAGACTGGTCTCAAACTTCTGGCCTAAATCCATCTTCCTGCTTTGACCTCTCAAAGTGCTGGGATTACAGGCCTGAGCCATTGCATTTTATTATTTATTTATTTTTAAAACACTGGTCAGTGTTTTAAAGTCATTTTTTTTTTTTTTTTTTTTTTTTTGAGACGGAGTCTTGCTCTGTCCCCCAGGCTGAAGTGCAGTGGTGCGATCTCAGCTCACTGCAAGCTCCGCCTCCCAGGTTCACGCCATTCTCCTGCCTCAGTCTCCTGAGTAGCTGGGACTACAGGCACCCGCCAACACGCCTGGCTAATTTTTTGTATTTTTAGTAGAGACGGGGTTTCACCGTGTTAGCCAGGATGGTCTCGATCTCCTGACCTCGTGATCCGCCTGCCTCGGCCTCTCAAAGTGCTGGGATTACAGGCTTAAGCCACTGCGCCCGGCCTAAAGTCATTTTTTAAAAGCTATAGCTGACCTGGAAGCCAATAACATTTTTTCTTTTTCTTTTTCTTTTTTTTTTTTGAGATGGAGTCTCACTTTGTCTCCCAGGCTGGGGTGCAGTGATGCAATCTCAGCTCACTGCAACCTCTGCCTCCTGGGTTCAAGAAATCCTCCAGCCTCAGCTTCCCCAGTACCTGGGACTATAGGCATGTGCCACCACGCCTGGCTAATTTTTTTTTAGTAGAGACAGGGTTTCACCATGTTGGCCAGGCTGGTCTCGAACTCCTGACCTCAAGTGATCTACCCGCCTCGGCCTCCCAAAGAGCTAGGATTACAGGTGTGAGCCACCGTGCCTGGCCCAAAAACATTTTAAAAACGTGCTATTTTTGTTGAATGCCTGTCGACCCTAAATTATCTCTCAGGAGTTCCTTTCTGATCTTCAAAATGTAATTTGAAAATCATTGATGTACTTTAATGATCTCCTTGTACAGATGGGAAATCAAGCTGGTCAAGAAGCGGAGTTGAGGTCAGGGCATGTGTCTCCTGCCTTCCAATCAGCTGCACATCAGAATCTTACTCTAATTTTGCCATATTAGCTCCTCCATCAAAGAGTAAGCAGAAAAACATTTAAACCCCTTCCCTTTCCTACCTGGTCAGCAGCAGCAGCTCAATTCAAAAGGTTTGATGGGAAAGATGTAGGAATTCTTTCTTTTTTTTTCTGGAGAGAAAGTCTTGCTGTGTTGCCCAGGCTGGAGTGCAATGGCATGATCTCAGGTCACTGCAACCTCCGCCTCTTGCATTCAAGTGATTCTGCTGCCTCAGCCTCCCGAGTAGTTGGGATTACAGGTGCCTGTCACCATGACTGGCTAATTTTTTGTATTTTTAGTAGATACAGGGTATTGCCATGTTGCCCAGGCTGGTTTTGAACTCCTGAGCTCAGGCAATCTGCCTGCCTTGGCCTCCCAAAGTGCTGGGATTACAGGCATGAGCCACTGCGCCCAGCAGGAATTTTTTATTTTTATTTTTATTATTTATTTATTTATTTATTTATTTTTTGAGACAGGATCTATCTTTGTAACCCAGGCTGGAGTGCAGTCGTGCAATCTCAGCTCACTGCAACCTCCGCCTCCTGGGTTCAAGTGATCCTGTCACCTCAGCCTTCAGAGAAGCTGGGATTACAGGCACGAGCCACCATGCCCAGCTAATTTTTGTAATTTTAGTAGAGATGAGGTTTCAGCATGTTGGCCAGGCTGGTCAGATGCAGGAATTCTTGACTTAAATAAAGGGTTTTGGATGATCATGGATATATTTGTTCTTCTCTTAAGCATGGTTAAAGGCAATCTCTAGGTACCAGTCCAGCTCTTCCCAGCCTTACTCCCTCTTTCAAATGAGTTATCATATATACTTGCTTTAAATAGGTGAAGACATGAAGATCTGGAGTTATAAAACACAAATCGGTCTTTCAATTTAGTGTTCCTGGGTCTAGCATAGCAAGAAAGCTTAAATCAATTGTGCTGTGTTTGGAAAAAGAATGTGCTAAAAGAAGATGGTCTATATGTCCTCTATTATAGGAGACACCAGAGAAATCACGTGATGCTTAAGCTTGAACACAGGGCCCAGTTCTATTCTAGAGTAGAGACAGGCCAGGCATGGTGGCTCATGCCTGTAATCCCAACATTTGGGAGGCTGAGGTGGAAGGATAGTTTGGGGCCAGGTGTTTGACACCAGCTTGGACAACATAATAAGTCTCCATCTCTTAAAAAAAATTACAGGCATGGTGGTGCATGCCTGTAGTCTCAGCTACTTGAGAGGCTAAGATGGAAGGATAACTTGAACCAAGTCTAAGGCTGCAGTAAGCCTTGGTCATGCCACGGCTCTCCAGCCTGGGTGACAGAGCAAGACCCTGTCTCAAAAACAAAACAAAAGGAGTAGGGACAGATACATCCCCTGTGAGTGTAATGGCACCAGCCACTCAGACAGTTCTGTTATTTCCCCTTGCTTAGAGATCATGAGCAGAAGTTAAATTTCTGATTGTAATCTGGCTTTCCAAATATGTAGATCATTTCAATTCTTCTTCTTCTTTTTTTTTTTTTTTTTTTTGAGATGGAGCCTTGTTCTGTCACCTGTGCTGGAAGGCTGGAGTGCAGTGGCACTATCTTGGCTCACTACAACCTCTGCCTCCCAGGTTCAAGGGATTCTGCTGCCTCAGCCTCCTGAGTAGCTGGTATTACAGGTGCACACCACCACTCTGAGCTAATTTTTGTATTTTTAGTAGAGACAGGGTTTCACCATGTTGGCCAGGCTGCTCTTGAACTTGTGATCTCAGGTGATCCGCCCACCTCAGCCTCCCAAAGCGCTGGGATTACAGGCATGAACCACTGCCTTCTGAGCTAGCATTCTTGTTTGGACACCAACCTTTTAGAAGGCAGCAGGAGGCCATTCTAAAGAGACTGCTGTCTGTTAAGTGCATGTCTTCTGAGGACAGGGAGATGATGCTGGGCCAGGAAAGTATTATTTGAAAAGAGTTTCAGAGAAGTAAAGACTTGTTTATGATTGGTTCTACATCAGGACATAGGCAAGCCCAGAACCCAGAAGCTGCTATCTTTCAAGCTGAAAGTTTTCTGTCTATGAATCTAATAGGTCAGTACCTCTCATGGCTTAGGTTCATGGTGGAGGTAACTGGATGTTAATGATCCTGCAGAGAAATGGTAACATGTTTACATGTATTATTTACAACAGAGCTTCAAAATTATTTGTTGTTGAAGGACATGCCATTCTCATTCTCCTTCCTGCTTGTAGTGACAAGAAGGCCACGCCTTAACAAACCCAGGTCAGGGGCTGGTAAATATCTCACTGGAACCCAAGGAGTCACCTTCTTTGGATTCACCACAGAGTAGGTCAGGAAGTTGCCTGGTCATGTGTATACTTTGGGGGAACCAGGTGGGCTTGGTAGAGAGCTTCAAACTGATGACCACAGGGAGATGATATGGACTAGTGGAGAAAGGGGAGACTCACAAACCATTACTAAAGGTGGAGGGTGGCTGGGCGCAGTGGCTTGTGCCTATAATCCCAGCACTTTGCGGGGGCCAAGGCAGGCGGATCACCTGAGGTCAGGAGTTCGAGACCAGCCTGGCTAACATGGTGAAACCCCCGTTTCTTCTAAAAATACAAAAAATTAGCCAGGTGTGGTGGTGCACTCCTGTAATCCCAGCTACTCGTGAGGCTGAGGCTGGAGAACTGCTTGAACCCAGGAGGCAGAGGTTGTAGTGAGCCGAGATCACACCATTGCACTCCCGCTTGGGCAACAAGAGTGAAACTCCATCTCAAAAAAAAAAAAAAGAAAAGATGGAGGGCAAAGCTATTATTCTTTTCTAAAACTGGGGTAAGGGAAAAGAATGGAAGAACAGAGTATGCTCTTTTCCATACAACCTAGGTCCAAGTTGCTGAGCTGGCCTTTACATTCTCTTGAGCCAACGCCTTAGGATATAGTGGTCTCTGCCAGAATGATATGTAGGAGGTTCATTCTTCACCATTCCTTACCGTATCCTGGGGTTAAGAGGCGTGGATCCTTAAGATCCTCTGTTTGGCATGGCAGAGAGACACAGATCTATGGTCCAACAAACACAAAGTGGGGGTGAGACGAGAAATAGAGGGCCAAGCTTTAGAAAGGACTGTATAGGGGTTCATATGTGTTACATCCTTTTCAGCAAGAGTATTTAGGAGGGAAACTACAATGGAAAAAGCAGACTTTCTTTTCTCTTCTTTTTTTTTTTTTTTTTTTTTTTTTTGAGACGGAGTCTTGCTCTGTTGCAAGGCTGGAGTGCAGTGGTGCGATCTAGGCTCACTACAACCTCCACCTCCTGGGTTCAAGCGATTCTCCTGCCTCAGCCTCCTGAGTAGCTGGGACTACAGGTGCATGGCACCATGCCCAGATAATTTTTGTATTTTTAGCAGAGACAGGGTTTCACCATGTTGGCCAGGATGGTCTCGATCTCTTGAGTTTGTGATCCACCCACCTTGGCCTCCCAAAGTGCTGGGATTACAGGCGTGAGCCACCGTGCCCAACCTATTTTCATTTTTGTTTGTTAAGTTCATTATTTATCCTCCATCCCCTATTTTAAAGAAACTAAGTGGGCAATGTGTTCATGCCTGTGGAGAGCAACCTAGGACAGAAAAGAAAAGTGGGGATAAGATCTCAGATTATTTAAGTCTTTTTCTTTTCTTTTTTGAGATGGAGTTTCACTCTTGTTGCCTAGGCTGGAGTGCAATGCTGTGACTTCGGTTCACCACAACCTCTACCTCCTAGGTTCAAGTGATTCTCCTACCTCAGCCTCCTGAGTAGTTGGGATAACAGGCATGCACCACCACGCCCGGCTAATTTTTGTATTTTTGTTTGTTTGTTTTGTTTTTTTGAGATGGAGTCTTGCTCTTTTGTCCAGGCTGGAGTGCAGTGGTGCAATCTCAGCTCACAGCAAGCTCCGCCTCCCAGGTTCATGCCATTCTCCTGCCTCAGCCTCCTGAGTAGCTGGGACTACAGGTGCCTGCCACCACGCCCGGCTAGTTTTTTGTATTTTTTAGTAGAGACGGGGTTTCACCGTGTTAGGATGGTCTCAATCTCCTGACCTCATGATCCGCCCACCTTGGCCTCCCAAAGTGCTGGGATTACAGGCGTGAGCCACTGCGCTTGGCTGTATTTTTTTTTAGTAGAGACAGGGTTTCTCCATGTTGGTCAGGCCCATCTCGAACTCCTGACCTCAGGTGATCCGCCTGTCTCGGCCTCCCGAAGTGCTGGGATTATTAGGTATGAGCCACCGTGCTCGGACCTTTTTTTTGTTTTGTTTTTTGAAACTGAGTTTCACTCTTGTTACCCAGGCTGAAGTGCAATGGCGTGATCTTGGCTCACTGCAACCTCTGCCTCCCAGGTTCAAGTGATTCTCCTGCCTCAGCCTCCAAGTAGCTGGGATTACAGGCATGCACCACCATGCCTGGCTAATTTTTGTATTTTTAGAAGAGATGGGGTTTCTCCATGTTGGTCAGGCTGGTCTCGAACTCCCGACCTCAGGTGATCCGCCCATCTTGGCCTCCCAAACTGTTGGGATTACAGGCATGAGCCACTGCACCCAGCCATAAGTCTTTTTCAACCACAGCTAGCTCCTCTTTCAGAACCAGCCTATTAAAATAGCCAGGAGAGTTTGAGGCGTTCTTCAATGTCACGCTTTTCTTAAAGGAATTTGGGGAGTGGACAAGGTCCTTTCCTCCTTATAATGTGTGTGTGTATGTGTGTGTATTTTAGAGATGGGGTCTTGCCATGTTGCCCAGGCTGGACTTAAACTCCTGGGCTCAAGCGATCCTCCCGCCTCAGCCCCTTCACCTCCCCAGTAGCTGGGACAACAGGTGTGAACCACTGTGCCTGGCTCCTCCCTGTGATATTTTAAAAGAGGGTTGGGGAACTTTGTCGTGCACCTGCATGAGAGCTGCAGGAAGGAGTTGTCTCAGATATGAAAGCTCAGAATGTAAATGACCTGCCAGGAAGCTGTTTTGACCTGAAACTGGGGCCTAATATGAGTCTCTAGCAAGACTCAATTAATGAAAGACATTTTTTAAACTATAGGGAAGGGAGGGGGAGGGTGGAGAACCCAAGGGAAAGGCAGCTAATATAGAAGGGAAACTACTTCTCCTAAAAGACATTTCATATAAAACAAACCAAAACCAAAACCAAAAAAAAAAAGGAAAGAGAAAAGCAAGGACTGCCAAGACTGCCTCTTTCTTATTCTTCCAAAAGCTCCAGCTCCTGAATTGTGGATTCTAACCAAGGTGGGTGGAGCAAAGCTTACACTACAAGGGAATGAAGCCAATGCAAGGGCCCAGAGGGATGGGAAGCGTTTGTCAGAGTCTGGTGGTAAGCTGAATTCTGTGCCTGTTTAAATGGGGTTGTCCTTGTGGTTGCGGCATTTCCCTTCTCAACTTCAACAGACAATCAGTGGCATTACCCAAAAGTGGAGACTCATTGAGGACAGCACAGTTACAAGTGGGCATGAGTTTTTATTCTCAGTGCACAGCAGTATTGGTTTCTGTTCATCAGCAAAAAGCTTTATTGGTTCCAACAAATTATCCCTTTTAAAACTCCTCTTCTTCTTCTGTTCTCAGTGGAACAACACATTTGAATTTCAGATTTGCCAGTTTATAGCATTTTTTTTTCCTAAGAACCATATAAATACATGCAAAACCTTGTACATAGAGCTTAAATAATATCAAAATGCAAATATAGATTGGGTGCACTGTTAAGCTGAATTGCAAATTATGGCAACACACACTGGACTGGGGTATACGTTGCTTTGATATCACCATTTGTTTGTTTATGTCATGCAGACCACAATAGTCAATTTTTTGTTTTGCTTTTCTTTTTTGTACAAAAATACCAGTGCTTGTTATACTGGTTACTAAAAGAAGAAGAAACTCAAAATTCCTATCTGCGTGCTAATTTGAAAAGAACAACGTAGATAGATTTGTTGGCACATATATATGGCATATTCACATATGGCATATATACATATGGGGAGAAAACATGAACCAAAGGCCAATTCAGTTATGGGAGCTCATCTCCTTCCATCTCTCCTAATCAAGAGCAAAGGGAACAGCAGGCCTAACAGCAGGGTTGGGAAGGCAAAAGGACTGGCACTGAACTAAGTGAAAGGGCATCTGGTCTATTCAGAGGAAGAGGCTGGAATGGCTTAACAATAGCAGGTATTTATAAGTGCCCACCCTCACCAATGCATTGGGGTTGGTCCCTAGATATGAAAGGTGAGGAAGTCTCTGCATACTGTGATGGTACCACGGGCTGCTTCAATTGTAAGGCAAAGGAAGCAGGAAAGAAAGGAAGGGATGCATTTAGAGGCTTTTCCGCACAAGTGAGTGTGCCATGCCCCTCTGTGTTTTCAGCAGTGAGGTAACCATTCAGATTTAACCGTGCCAACTCTCCTCTCTGAAGCTCAAGGGGAAGAAGAAACTCAAACCCTAAAGAATCCACAAGTGTCCAGAGGGATTTCTAGGTGATCTTTCTCTTAACCCCTTTAGGGATAGGAGAGTCATTCTAGAGGACAGACGATACTATGGGAAGGACCTAGCCTTAAGACTGTCACTCAGGGCTAGAACCAGCCACTGTTTTATCCATTTAGAATTCTGTCCCCATTTAATATATTGCACAAAATCTTTCTAGGGGAGGGAAGGCATCACAAATAAGATCCTTGCACAAAAACTCACTAAGGGAAAACTCCAGGGGGAACACGAAATAAAAACCATGAAAAATGCAAACCTCAAATCAGAGTATCCTTATAGACCAGGAGATATTCGTGTCTTTGACACTACTCTGCCAGCTATTCTTCAAGAAACACAAATCCAACAGAGGCCCCTGATCCTAACAACTAGTCAGGAAAGAGTCTGTCTATCCATCTGCATGGTGGGGGTTGAGGAGAAGATTCATTTCCTGACAGCTGTGTCCCTTGCTGGGTGTTTTCCTGACTATCCACAGTTTACTACCCGTTTTTCTAGGTTTATTAAGAGAGGAAGCTAGGATGATACGTTCTCCTTCTCCCCATCAGACCCTTTTCAAATCCAAAGCACCATTTCGGGGAAAAGTGTTATTAACTTATGCCGTATTTACCCACTGCCAGTTGGATCAGTGAAACTGAATAGAAAAAACTTATATAAAAAACATATGCACATAGACACTTAAACTTACTTAATTCCATATCAACAAAATTTATATTAAAAAAGTCTAGAACCCAACAATTTTTTTCCCTAAGTATAAAGATGGCTGTTTGCAGAAAGAAAGTACGGTGTATTGGTTTTAAAACCAATTACAAATATACTAAGTCACCTGTCATGCCAAACAGCTGGTTATGTGCTCCCTTCCACAGGGCTACATGACGGCACTTTATTTTAAATCCTTTAAACAAAATACATATGGCTGACCCAAAAATATCAGTTTCTGATCTAAAGAAAACTATAATTTTTGCATATATTTCTATATTTTCTCTCCTATTATGGAAACTAGAACACAAGAAAAAAACCATTGACTTTTAAAAAGTAGACACAAGCCCTCAAGGGTAACCTGTCAGGCACCATGAGAGTCTTTTTGTGAACAGGAATGGTAAAATAGCCTTCAAAGCTCGTTATTGGCTTGCTATTTAAAATGATCTGAGGTAATACAAGATTTGATAGAATTAAATCTTCTAAAGTAGTTGATGAATATATATGTGAAACCTAACACCTTGGGTGAGCTGTTTTTTTCCCCTATGAGTATTTAAGACACAAAAAAGAATTATTGAAGCATGTACGTTTTACAAAACCAAAATCAAATTTGCTTTCCTATTTCCTACGATGATGGATTATGTAGTCATGCGGATACGTAGGGGGCATTGTTTCTTTATGTTTCCCACTGTGGACAGCTCAGGTGAAAGGGGTGAGGGAGGACAGATCCAGAAGAAAAGGCTAGGTGGATCAGGTCATCTTCCTCTCACATGGGAATTTGGCAGTTCATACATCCCCTCTTCTTGACTCTCATCACTCTAGAAAGGGGGGTGGGCTTCATCTATCTAATGGTAGGTGAGAGTCAGGGACATGAACTGGCCCCTGCACAGAAGTCAACACCAGCAGGGATACAAACGGAGCTCCTGCAAACCTGGCTCCACCTTGTCCCAGTAAGGAACACTTAAAAAATCTCCTAGCAAAGTCCCCAACTCCTGAGAGGCAGATGGGAAGGGGATGCTTTGGGCAATATTCAGGGAAAAAAAGGCACAGGGCTTTACTGGGCAGCAGCTGGAGCATGTGGCTGAAGCAGGGGCTGGAGGAAGGGGGAGTGTGCCGTGTGTGGGGGGTCTTTTTCTCCTTTAAGTTGGCAAAATGTCACAGGGGCCTCCCACTTTGGATACATATTTTCAAAATCAGAGTATTTGAGAAAGGCTGGGACCTTCTCAGAGACTGGAAAAGTTGTGACACGTGGCAAAAAGTAGAATCAGAAACTGTAGAGAATGTTGAAGCTGGTCCCCAGGCACCTAAGCTCAAGGTTTCTGGCCCCTGCAGGAAGGTTTTCTCAGATCATACTAGAATGGCTCTTTGGCCTCTCCCAAGGCTTCTGAACACTCATTCCCCACCAGTCAGGTCCTGCCCTGGAGAGCCTTGGCAGATGGCTTTGAAAGCAGTGGTCACCCCAAAGTGGAGACCACAAAAGTCTGCTTTGATGTTCTGTCTTGTCCTAGATTTGGCAGCATCTGGTCCTCAATATCCAAGCCCAGTAAGGGGGCAGGGTCATACCCAGTTCATTCTTTTGCCACCACTTTAGGAATAAGAGAAAGCTCAGGCTTTCAGGTAAAAACTCTATACCACACATATGCAACCTTCATGGGCAAGGCTGATCTCCCTGGCACTTAAGAACCACATGCACTTGACAAGATGGCAGTTTAAAAGCAGAAGGTAACCTGGCAACAACAGAGAAATATCCTTACCAGCACTTAACTGCTTCAAAAGGACCCTTTTAACAAAGAAACTGGTTGGATTCTAGAACTAAATCGAGGGTTCTTTTGGGCCAAAAGGGAGAAGGATCTAAGTTTACACAATTCATCCATATCCTTTCCATTTTCTTAATCATCATAAAAAAAAAAAAAAAGGAAAGGAAGGGAAGACAAAAGACAAAGAAACTTGGAGAGATTTGAATGAAAGGGCAGAAAGAGTTAGAGGCCTACAGGCCTTTAGGTGTAAGTTTTCAAAGTGGGAAAAATTGAAAAACAATCACACTACTGGCGGATTTTATACATTCCATCTCTACCGCAACATATTTCACTTGGGGATATTTGTCTCCCTCTGAACCCTCAACTTAGCTTATAAATGGCACAGACTTGTAGGACAAAATCCAGAATTCAGGAGATGAACATCAGGGGAGAATGTGGGGTGGGGTGATGCCGAGAGGATTGTCATCATTTCTTTCAAAATGACAAGTGACTACCAAGGAGTAGATTCTACCATGACCTGCCTGGGGTTTGACTGGGTCCCGCTACAAACCCCAAGTCAAGCTTAAGTTGAAATCCTTGTAAGTCTGTGCTCTTGCCTCTTCATGGTCAGGTAGAGGTTCACTTCACACACACTGCTGTTCACACAGCAGCTGACATGACGATGAAAATTCCCATCATCACCTCATAGATGGGACAGATGAAAATGGAAATAGGGAACATAGGGATGAGAGTCAGAGAAAGAAAATTCAAACTGATGTCTCTAGGCTCTGTAGAGAGCTGTCCGACTGGGGAATCTGCACTTGGTTGCAATCCACCGCATTGTTGTTTGTATTGGCGTATGGAGTGACCTCACCATCCAACAGGAGCACCCTAGTCCCAAACTTAGAAGCCTTGTCAGGATTTTCCTCCTCTTCCTCATCCAGGAGTGGTGTTCGTGGCAACTCCTCATCTATGGCGAATTCAGGGTGGGTCATGAAGCTGTGGATGGACTTTTGGTTGTAGGGTTTCTGAATGCTTTCGTGGAGAGAACTATGGAACGCTTTGACCACTTTGATCTATACCAGGGAAGGAAAAGGAGGATGAGAAAATAGGGAGGTGAGAATTGGCCGGCAGAACAAGGAGATGGTGGTTTTAGGAAAGAAACAAAACCCAGACTATAAAACATGACTGCTCAGCAACCAAAACCAAACACACATCAGAAGAGATTATGGGGCACTAGAAACATCACATGGCTCAACTTTCAAGCAGTGGGGTGGGCTGGGGTGAGTGATGGCAGACAACTAGGATGTTTTGAAAGCTGCATTAAAAAAAGTAGAAAACTCAAAGCAACGTTAGCATTCCCAAACAATCTACTTTTAAAATGAAACAGAAAACGAAGTTTCATTAGTTCTTTTAGATGGAGGGCAAGGACATGGGAACTAGATGCAAATTCATAGCCAAACTTAAAAAGATGATACAGACATGTGGATTTCTGTGCTGAGGCCAAACATTTTGTGACTGTGGAATGGAAAAATTATGCATTGAGCTTTAGTTATCTGTTTAAAGACCTCAAAGAGCCAGCATACACCAATCTGCACATAATACACGTTGGGTGATGAGTGACCATGAATACTGTGCAGCCAGGCAGACAAACCAATCTTCATTTGTGTCAGCAGCATGCAGGAACTTAAAACTCTCTAATAATAATTTGCCCTTTCAGCCAGGAAACATGCATATTTTTACATCCCACAACCACCACTGTGTCCCCTCCCGGCAAATAACACAGAACTTCACTCCTTCAGCCCCTTCCCTAGAAGTGGATAAAATACAGGTGTCAAAAGATGCCTTCCTCCTGCCTATTGAGAAAAGACCTGGCTCTCATAATTCAAATGCGCGTTCATGTCTCTGATACACAGCAACTGTGCCCAATCATGCTGCTTTCTCCAGCTGTTTCCAAATTGTGACGAGGAGCATAGTCTTATGTGGAGAAGGGAATGAAAGGGACCAGGGAGAGAAACCTAATCCAGGAGGCAGTGCTACAAACAAGTGGCCTTTCTGATGGGGTGGATGAAGAGGATGAAGGAAAGGAAACCACGTGCGGTTTTACTGTGCAAAAGGAGATGCATTGCCCAGTGTCAGAGTCTCTGTCCTACTGCGCAAAAAGGAAGGGATTTGGTCAGTTCAGAGTCACGAAGAAAAGACTGACAATAATTGATGCCTGTGAACAGCTTTTGCTTGTCCACAGGCACCAGCAATTTTGGCAGCTCTGCTTTTCTGAACTGTAGGTCTCTCTGAGGCATGGCTTAGAATCAGGGTTGGTAGAATTGGGGTAGAGGGAGAGGGTTGGAGCTCTGAGAAGTTGGAGGGAGGGGCCAGGGGAAAGGTAAATGGTTGTAGGACAGTTTTAGTTGTTGGAAGGTGGCTGATCCTAGTCTTGTCCAAAAAATCTTCACTCAGAAAAGAAATGGGAGTAATGTGGGGGAAACTGTTGAGGTTGGAGGGGTAGGAGTGATGAAGGTGGGGGTAGGGTACCTCTTTCATTCCTCTGCTGTTTAAGCAAAAAGTATATTCCAGGAGAAGACACAAGAATTTGGAGACAGCAGAGGATATAAAGAGTCAGCCAAATAAACTGGTTGGATCACCTGTTCCAGTGCTTCCTACCACCATACAGAACCTTCATAAATACCACTCAAAGAAGGCTCACTATCAATACTGTTGGTCCGTTTTCTCTGGAGGAGAATGTGTCTCTGCTGGCTAAGGCTTTCTTTATCTTGTCCCACTCTACTACAGCCTGCAGACCCACCCAGGACTGAGGGTGCTCAAAGCTCAGAAGGCAAAGGACTCCTTGCCACTCAATAGTATCAGCTCAACACCTCAGCCAAGAAGAATCAGGGAGCGCAGGCACACACTCACCATGCTGAACAGAAAGTGAGGACCACATTTTTATTATCTGATTCCTACTTGACCATCTAATGTGCGAATTTTACCTGTCATGTTGCCTTTGCTCCAGATCTAGGTGAGATCAGATGGAATGGAGGCTCCATCTGGTCTTCAGGAAGTCTCAAGTTTTCATTGATCTACATAAAATCTCAGAGCAAGGCAATTTGGATTAAGTGAGTCCAAACCCAATGCCTTCTCCTTTGGCCCTGGCACAGATACACTGACCAAGAGATGGGTCCAAAGTCATCCCACTCCATCAAAGCCATCACTGTCAGGAGTGATAACATAGCCCACATTTTTCATATGCTTTCAAGATCTCAAAATTTCTACTGAATATTACAGGAGGGCAGGTGCCTTTATCCGCCAGTACATCATCTTCAATATCAGTGATTTTCAACTTCCTGCTTCCATTCAATTGAATACTTTATAGAAAAAATTACATGTGAAGTCCACTATAGAAAATAAATTTGTAACAACTGGGGTTGGAGTGAGGGTCTGGAGCCCTGTTTGTTGGCTTTTCCTCTCACCTGTTGGGGTGACCAATAATACTGTTACAGGCAAACAATGAGGAAGATAAAAGTGAATTGGGGATGGGTAGATGGAAAAAATATGGGAAACGTCTTTTGGGGAGCAAGAAACAGTCATCCAGCTAGGCTGCAGGACTTCTGGAATCTAAAGGGAAACCAGCCACCTGTAAGGAAGCTCACATGAAGAGGGGTCAGACAGCTAGGGAGCACCAGCTGGCTTGGTGGGTGGAGAGAAGGGTGAGGGAGGAGAGGGCATGGGGCTGTGCCAGGATGCCCCAACTCCAGCACTGGCCTCAGAGAACACATGCTGATGAACAACCACACATTATATCACCACCAATCCACCCAGGGCTGGCATCTCCCCTTCCTGGAGCATGATGCCTGGTGCATGAGCAGTGTATGGGGACAAGACAGGGCTAGTGAAGCAGGTGCAGGGAAAGCTTTGAGCAGTCTCCACACAGCCCGTCTACCCTTCCCTTCCTGGTCATCATTTCTCAAAACCTTGGGGAAATGTCTCTTCTGGGGCCCTGGCCTACAGGTGGAAGTGGCTGGTTGAAGGGCAACTCTTTTCATGACTCAGGAGACTGGGTATGAGTGCTGGGGGCTACTCTCTGCAGCTCAACGAGTGGGCAGGTGAAGACTCCATTTTCTCATTCTGTAGTTTTCTGCCCTTTTTTTTTTCTTTTGGGATGGAGTTTCACTCTTGTTACCCAAACTGGAGTGCAATGGCGTGATCTCAGCTCACTGCAACCTCTGCCTCCCGAGTTCAAGCAATTCTCCTGCCTCAGCCTCTAGAGTAGCTGGGATTACAGGCGTGCACCACCACACTCAGCTATTTTTTTTTGTATTTTTAGTAGAAATGAGGTTTCACCATGTTGGCCAGGCTGGTCTCGAACTCCTGACCTCAAGTAATCCACCTGCCTCGGCCTCCCAAAGTGCTGGGATTACAGGCATGAGCCACTGCGCCGGGCAGTTTTCTGCTCTTTTCAGAAACCAGGAGAAAAGGAATAGGGCCTCCCTATGCAGAGAAATCTTAGAGATCTATCTATTGAAGGTTGAATTCATTTGGAGATCTGGAATGGGAAAGAGGGTTTTAAAAGGGCTATAACTTCTAGGAGCTCCAACTAAAAAGGCACAGCTGGAGAAAGAGCAGGTGTGGCCTGTCTCTCTGATCTTCTAGTCTTCGAGGGTTTGGAGCACACCCTCTACCAGCTGCTCTACAAGATCCCAGTCTTCTGCTTAGTCTTCCGCTTAGTCTCTTTCCACCATCAAACTATCAGGATATCTGACACTAACCCTTCCTACCAGAAAGGGATGATTAAAACAGAACAGAAGCTAGTTAGAAGGGGATGGCAGAACTAGAAGGAAAAAAGGAATTAAGAGAGGAATATGAAAGAACTAGTGGGAGAGGTTCCTGGATACTTGCAGGGCAAGACTTAGTGAGTTCTTTCTTGCCTGTTTTATTGACCTAAAGAAATTGTATTTATCTCTATCAAGTCCCACCCCCACTCCTCACATCAGAACACTTTGGCTAAAGAGACAAAACAAATCTAAGTCTGGTCAAACCACACAGTCCGTGATCATGTGAACCACAGACAAGGCAACCCTTCTTTAGCCCCTTCCCAGAGGTCGGGGTGGGGGGTGGTGAGGTTGGGAATGGGGGAGGAAGGAACAGACTGAACACTCACATATTTGAAACCCACATTATATTTAATACAGATAAACTCTTTCCCACATTATCAGCAAAGAGCTGGCTACCTTCTCTCCCCTCTGAGTCCTATTTGGGGAAGGGAAAATGACCATAAATAGGAGGACCATAAGCATTAGCAAGAATCTAAGAATCTACCAATGGGAACACCAGATCTTAGGTTGTGAGTTGATAACATTCCAATTGAAAGTCTGGCTGAGAAAGGGCTTCCTGAAACTTTATGTGCAAAGTAAGTGCTGGCTATTGGTGAAACAATCAAACTAGAGAAAAGGAGAAGCAAAATAAAAGGCACTCCTCTTCAGAAACTCCTAAAAGTTTAGTAAATGAAGAAAAAATGTTATTTTGACTCTTTTGTATATTTCTCCTACCTTCATGTGAACTAATTGATTTTTTTTCTTTTTCTTTTTTTTTTTTTTTGAGATGGAGTCTCTCTCTGTCACCCAGGCTGGAGTGCAGTAGAGCATCTTGGCTCACTGCAACCTCCGCCTCCTGGGTTCCAGCGATTCTCCTGCCTCAGCCTCCTGAGGAGCTGGGACTATAGGTGCGTGCCACCATGCCTGGCTACTTTTTGTATTTTTTAGTAGAGACAGGGTTTCACCATATTGGCCAGGCTGGTCTTGAACTCCTGACCTTGTGATCCACCTGCCTCGGCCTCACAGAGTGTTGGGATTACAGGGGTGAACCACTGTGCCCAGCCTCTTTTTTTTTTTTTTTGAGACGGAGTCTCACTCTGTTGCCCAGGTTGGAGTGCAATGGTGCTATCTCAGCTCACTGCAATCTCCAACTCCCGGGTTCAAGTGATTCTCCCGCCTCAGCCTCCCGAGTAGCTGGGATTACAGGCACACACTATGTTGCCCAGCTAATTTTTGTATTTTTGTAGAGACAGGGTTTCGCCATGTTGGCCAGGCTGGTCTTGAACTCCTGACCTCAGGTGATCCGCCCACCTCGGCCTCCTAAAGTTGGGGTTACAGGCGTTAGCCACGCACCCAACCAAGATTAACTGATTTTTAAACCGGAGTCCCAGAAAAGTAAAATAACGGGGATGTTCAACCATATACATTTGAACTGAACTACCTTCTTTTCTTCACCTATAGCTACAACTTTTTTTTTTTTTTGAGACAGAGTCTTGCTCTATCGCCCAGGTTGGAGTGCAGTGGCACAATCTTGGCTCACTGTAACTTCCGCCTCCCGAGTTCAAGTGATTCTCCTGTCTTAGCCTCCCGAGTAGCTACAGGACTACAGGCGCCTGCCACCATGCCCAGCTAATTTTTTGTATTTTTAGTAGAGACAGGGTTTCACCGTGTTAGCCAGGATGGTCTTGATCTCCTGACCTCGTGATCTGCTTCGGTCTCCCAAAGTGCTGGGATTATAGGCGTGAGCCATCGTGCCCGGCCAGCTACAACTTTTAGGCTAAAATTGCCAGTCGGCAATACAGTGGTAGCCAAATGGACTATTATTATTGACCAAGTTTAATATTGGCTCAATTATGACAGGTCCACTAATCAAAACACACCCATGGGCACATTAGCTCCCTTCCTACCTTTCCTCAAAAGATCCCAAACCTTGCCCCCATGTAAAGAAATCTCCTGGGTTTTCCTTTGGCCTAACCTCACATCTAAGCTTAGGAGGTAGAGTTCAGACTCAAAGGAGCAGGAAGAGAAGAGAGGAACAACAACATACCCTGGCAAAGCAACAAACAGACAAACAAAAAAGGCAAAGCAAAGCAAAACAAAACTCAAGAAAAGGAAGAAACGAGCAATGCAGAGGAACAATCAGAAAACAGAATTATTGTCTTTAAAACAGTTAAGGTTTAATAGCTTTTCTACATTACAAAAATAAAATACAAGGGCACACAGGTTTTAGAGTGGGATTTTTGTCTTTTCTTCCCTTAAGTCAAAATATCAAAGGGAAAAACCAAAAGGAAAAGATAACCATGGTTGGTTAAAGTGGATGCCACGTGCTCTCTTGTGGTCATTTTAGCAAATCATGCATCATAATAGACTATCACTCACTGCCCATAGGAGGAGATGAAACAGCAGGAACAGAAGTGGTGGGGGAAGATTTGACTGGTGCAACTGCTACATAGGATGAACTAGGAACAAGTTTTACATCAAATTGTTGACCCATGTTCTGTCGCCTTAGGACTCCCTTAAAAGAGGCTCCCGTCTGGAATGTGTTAATTACGTCGATCTGCAAAGAATCAGAGAGTGAGACAGCTTTGCTCCACAGTCAGTCGGAGAGAGGTGAAGAAAGAGGAAGGCAGGGTCATGGAAGGTTGGGGAAGCGGGGATGGAAGTAGATGGGAAAAGGGGACAGGAGAGAGCAAGAGAGAGCTTCCCTCCCACACAAAGCAATGGTGAGGAGGAGAAAAACGTTAATTGCATATCATACTTCATTTAGGGAACAATTTGCCATGGAGTCCCAACGCCCAGCCAGAATCTAGTTTTTTCTTCCCTTTGAATCCACAGTGGGCATTTGAGGTGTAGAGGGGGCCAAGAGTATTTAAAATTTAAAGGGACTTTTCCCTACTCCATCACTCCTAACGGTTAGACAGAGATTGTTCGTTGTTTTTACCTGTACTCTTTTTTTTTTTTTTTTTTTTTGAGATGGAATCTCGATCTGTCTCCCAGGCTGGAGTGCAGTGGCACGCTCTCGATTCACTGCAACTTCCACCTACAGGCCCGTTTTTACCTGTACTCTTAAAAATAAGGCAAACAATTGAAGATTCTGAAGGCAAATTATGTATTACTGAATTTCAAGGCTCAGGAACCTCTAAATCAATGAAACCGACTACCTATTTTTGCAGATTTTCCAGGAAAATAACTCATGTGTTTAGATAAAAAACAGGGGCCGTTTAGTAGCCAATATACAAGTGGCCATGATGGAAAGGCCCCTGGGCCATGAGTTGCTGGGCTCATCCTCCTCTGGGTATCTTGTCTGAGCTATCCTTTCCCTGGGCTGAAGTAGGCAGGGTCCCTGAGAATGGAGCTCAAGAACCCAGTGGCCAAGCACACTATAGAGAATGCTACTAAGTGCATTAATGCATTAGAGATCTGAAATGTCTGGCAGAAATGCTGACAGTAACTCGGCAATTAGACTGAGGGAGGGGGAGGAAGAGGTTTTGGTTGGTGGTGGTTGAAACAGCTATAGGTCGAGGCTTACACAAGTAGCCTCTGGTTTTCAGTGCCTTGTTCCTCAGCGACAGAGGCAATTAATGCCATTCATTGTCTTCCTTCTTTTTTTTTTTGACACCCAGGCTGGAGTGCAATGGTGCGATCTGAGCTCACTGCAAGCTCCGCCTCCTGGGTTCACACCATTCTCCTGCCTCAGCCTCCCGAGTAGCTGGGACTACAGGCGCCTGCCACCAGGCCGGCTAATTTTTTGTATTTTAAGTAGTGACAGGGTTTCACCATATTAGCTGGGATGGTCTCGATCTCCTGACCTTGTGATCCGCCCATCTCAGCCTCCCAAAGTGCTGGGATTACAAGCGTCAGCCACTGCGCCCGGCTTCCTTCCTTCCTTCCCCCCTTCCTCCTTCCCTCCCTCCTTCCTTCTCTTTTTTTTTTTGAGACAGAGTCTTACTCTGTCACCCAGGCTGGAGTGCAATGGCACAATCTTGGCTCACTGCAACCTCTGCCTGCTGGATTCAAGCCATTCTCCTGCCTCAGCCTCCTGAGTAGCTGGGACTACAGGTGTGCACCACCATGCCCAGCTAATTTTTTAATTTTTAGTAGAGACGGAGTTTCATCATGCTGGCTGGGCTGGTCTTGAACTCCTGACCTTGTGATTTGCCCTCCTTGGCCTCCCAAAGTGCTGGGATTACAGGTGTGAGCCACTGCGCCCGGCCATGCCATTCATTTTCTGACAATGGTCCTGATCTAGGGCCTCAATCAACTCTACCATCCTTATCCCTGACCCCTAAGTAACAAGGACGAAATCAAAAGGAATTCCCTTTAGCCTTCATGAATCTGGTAGAATAATCTTAGAAATATCTATCTGCTTAATGCCAAGGGTTAATCTACCAGGAATGTAGGAAAAGTGCGGATTCCATTAACTGGACTTCATTTTCCCAGGAGGGAAGATGGGAAAGTAGGCAGAATGTGAGTGAGATAGTTCTTTCATAAAGCTTCCTGAGAAGCCATGAGCTGTTTAGGGATAGTTTCTGGATCCAGATCACAGATTGAGCAGAAACACTACTGCTTCCTCACATCATTCAGTTTTAGTTCCCTGGGACTGAGGAGCTTGAACCTGCAGGAGGAGAGGGTTTACACTTGGGGTGGGTGCGGGGGTTCCAGCTGCATGGAAGAAGGGACTGTAGAGACACCTTCTTCAGTGCTTATTGGAGTTACAAGGTCCCAACCTCCATAGTTCTAGTCTCTTAAGTTTTTTTTTTTTTTTTTGAGACGGAGTCTCGCTCTGTCACCCAGGCTGGAGTGCAGTGGCGCAATCTTGGCTCACTGCAAGCTCCGCCTCCCGGGTTCATGCCATTCTCCTGCCTCAGCCTCTCCGAGTAGCTGGGACTACAAGCGCCCGCCACCACGCCCGGCTAATTTTTTGTATTTTTAGTAGAGACGGGGTTTCACCGTGGTCTCGATCTCCTGACCTCGTGATCCGCCCGCCTCGGCCTCCCAAAGTGCTGGGATTAGAAGCGTGAGCCACCATGCCCGGCCTAGTCTCTAAGTTTTCTAACGCCTCCTATACCAACGCACTGTGATGAGAATGACAATAAAGATCAACGTGGAGGTGGCATGGGGTTTCGTTAGAACCCAGCTGAGGCTGAAGGGCTGATGTTGGGAGCGGACCTCAGGGATCCAGGATACACGTTAGCATCATTAGCCTCATCAGCTTCCAGTGTCAGGTGCATCCTGGATGGCGTGGATTTGGTCACTGTGGCATCTTGAACATGTCTCACTTTAGGCTTTAATGCCATTTTGGCCCAACTGCCTCATGCTCCAACAATGGGGAAAGGTAGTATACCTAAAGCTATGTAGGCAGTGAAACCAAAAAGACCTTATAGAGAGGTGCATAGTCAAGGAAATAGAAATTGGTACTGGAGGGGAAGGAAGGCCCATAAATCTCAGCCTCCCAGGACAGAAGACTGGAAAGGAGCAAGGAGGCACTGGACTGAGAGACTCTTGGCTAGGAGAAAAGAAATCACATAGTAGAAGAAGCGGTTGATCCTGAAGAAAAGCAAAGCAAAGACAGGTTATTTTGGAAAGAGCAGACCCAAAGGAAAGCACTGGGGACTTTAGAGATGGGAGCCAAAGGCTCCAGGTTCTATGGGTGCTTGGAGTCAGCAGCCTGGAGGGTGGGGTGGGGTAGGGAGTGGGACTCTGGATGCCATGAGGCACTTTGTGTAGGTCCCGCTGGAAATTTTCTTTCTGAGAGGAGGAACTTGAGAGAGGGAAAGGAACCCTAGTGTTTCCCTACCTAGCCCTTTTCCACTTTTCTTTTTCTTTTTCTTCTTCTTTGTTTTTTTTTTTAATTCAGCTCTTTATACAACATCCCTTGTAAAAACAAAAGAATAAAAACAAACCAAAAAAGAGGGGCAGGGTAAATTATTTTTTTAAAAAAGAGGAAAGGAAAGAGAGGAAAAGGAAATAAAATAAGACGATTTATTGCTTCTCCTCAGCATCCTCCTTGGTCTCTTCCTCCACTGAGAGAGCTTCTAGCTTTTCCGCCACTTTTTCGGCATGATTGTTTTTGCCTGATCCTGGCCAAGCCGTCTCCTGGAGTCTGTCTTCTTGAAACTCAATGACCAAAGGAAGCCAAGTGGATGCATTCAAGCACCGCCTAGACCATGGTCAGGCTGCTCAGTGACATCTGGTCACTTGTCACCACAGCTGCAGTCCAGCCTCATGGCAGAGGTGACCAAGCCCTCTGACAGACAAACCAAGGACCACTGTAAAGCACCTTCTGGTGAGCTCCAGGCAGTGCCCGGACTCCAATGCCTGCCCAATTGGATGTGAGGCCAGCAACACGGAGAAGTGCTCAGGGCTCCCCAGGGAGCAGCTGTGTCCCCAGGGAGCTGCATCGCCCTGGATAGGTGAGGCAGCCACAGCACCCTGGAATGTTTATCTGGCAGACAGAAAAAGCACCCGCCTGGAAGTACAGTCAGGTGCAGAGCGAGTCTGCAATCCATTTTTCTTTTCCTTCTTTTTTTTTTTTTTTTTTTTTTTTAAGACGGAGTCTTGCCTTGTTGCCCAGGCTGGTGTGTAATGGCATGATCTCGGCTCACTGAAACCTCAGCCTTCTGGGTTCAAGCGATTCTCCTGCCTCAGCCTCCCGAGTAGCTGGGATTACAGGCGCCCACCACCACGCCCAGCTAATTTTTGTATTTTTAGTAGAGCCAAGGTTTCACTATGTTGGCCAGGCTGGTCTCGAACTCCTGACCTCATGATCTGCCTGCCTTGGCCCCCCAAAGTGCTGGGATTACAGGTGTGAGCCACTGCACCCGGCCTCTTTTCCACTTTTCTATTTGTTGTCTTGCCTATAGGAGATAAGTTCCTACCAGGTATGTAGTTTAGAATATTCACTTCATCGATCTCTCCTATACACTAAGGAGGTGGGATTGACTGGGGAACTTCCTTCCTTTTTTTTTTTTTTTTTTTTTTGAGATGAGTCTCACTCTGTCACCCAGGCTGGAGTGCAATGGTGTGGTCTCAGCTCACCGCAACCTCCGCCTCCCTGGTTCAAGCGATTTTCCTGCCTCAGCCTCCCAAGTAGCTGGGACTACAGGCATGTGCCACCATGCCTGGCTTGTATTTTTAGTAGAGACGGGGTTTCACCATGTTGGCCGAGCTGGTATTGAACTCCTGACCTCAGGTGATCCACCTGCCTTGGTCTCCCAAAGTGCTGGATTACAGGTGTGAGCCACCGCACTTGGTCTTTTTTTTTTTTTTTTTTGTGAGACAGAGTTTAGCTCTCGTTGGCCAGGCTGGAGTGCAATGGCGCAATTTCGGCTCACTACAACTTTTGCCTCCCGGGTTCAAGCAATTCTCCTGCCTCAGTCTCCCGAGTAGCTGGGATTACAGGCATGTGTCACTACGCCTGGCTAATTTTGTATTTTTAGTAGAGATGCGGTTTCTCAATGTTGGTCAGGCTGGTCTGGAACTCCCGGCCTCAGGTGATCCACCCACATTGGCCTCCCAAAGTGCTGGGATTACAGGCGTAAGCCACCACGCCCGGCCGACTCGGGAACTTTCTAAAACATTTGCAAGGCCAGTTTTAGGCAGTGAAACTTATTTTGAAGATCTCTAGCCAATCAGCAGAGAGAATACGCCTGTTCTCTGGAGACCACCCTTGAGATCTTGGAATTTACAGTGTTTTTGAGATGGAAAATTTCAGGATTAAAACAATAAAGCTATGGGTGGTGAGAGCAGGGGAAGACAGAATTATCAATGCTTACACCAGCCCATTCACCCAGGAGAAAGTAGTTACAATCGATGCATGGAAAGTGGAAAAAAAAAGTTATTCTGGGGCTATAGGTAGGGGACATAAGAGCAGCAGGGGTGGCTTCTATCCCATTTCAGAAATTGCAAGAAGGGAAGAGGCTTGAAGAAATTATTGCTTCCTCCTTGTCAGGAAGCAAGTTTGAATCCTGCAAAAGATGCTCAGACATCAAGAGACTATTGTCATTTTTACACATGAAACCATCAGATTCCCCACCACGGCCTTAGACTTTGAATGGGGGAGATATAACAAGGTGAGTTTCTTTTACAAAGACCCTTCCAGATAGCATCTATTCCTACAACAGCAGTCTGAGGAAGCTAATATTAAGTGAATGCTGGGTATGTTGGCATATTGATATTGTCTAACTCCTTCCTTCTGAAGGGGAGGGAAAAACTGAACATTTCCCACCCTGGGGTCAGGTCTAGTGCTTGCAAGAGACCTTATACTGAAGCTTGCCCATTTGACAGAGGGTGGCAGGGTGGGCTTTACAGTCAACCCAGAGCTAAAGGACTATGCTAATACTGTCCCGTGGTCTAGGTCATTTGACTCCTCTCCTCTCAGAGGACTTCACACAGATCCCTTTGCCTGTCTGTCCTGAAGCTGAGGATCTAGGGCTGCCCATCAGTAGTGAGCCTTTGGAAGGGAAGAGATGCTGGCCAACAAGAACTGCTGCCCTCCCAACACCTTCCAAGATGGGAAGCTTCTTCTCCCAAGGGAAGGACAGACCACTATCAGAGTACCTGAGTCTGGATACGGTTCAGGCCCCGGAACCAGAGGATCTGGCCTCGGCGCAGCTCCATCTCAGCATGGTCAATCTCATCCAGCCCCTCGGCATCCTTGGTGATCTCCTCTTTGGTGGTGCCATGCCCAGCCTCCTTCAGGAACTTCAGGGATCGGGTAGGTATTGCGGAGATGAACTGAAAAGAAGTGCAGTGAAGAGGAAGACGTCAGAATCAGCGTGAGAAGAGCCGTCAGTCAACTTACATAAGCCAGGCCCTTGGGCAGGTTACTCTTTGCCCTACCACCCTTCCCACTGGAAAAGTAGTGGACAGAAGCACCAATCCATCCAGGCAAGCATTCTCCAAGCGCCCACCAGCGGCCACGCTTTTAGGAAGGTTTTCTGTATTTATGGACACACACAAAAGAGAGCTTCTATTCTAGTAATCGACCAGCCATCTGCCTGGTCATATACTTCATTTGCCTCTTTCTGTCTAATTTCTTCTGTTCCATTTTGCAATCTGTCTTTTGAGGTTAACAGAACTATACTGCATGGTACGCAGTAGGAAGGAACAGAGACCAGGACCTGGGGGAAAAGAGTTTGGGGAGAAGATGGTGATATTGCGTATGTATGGGCAAGGGGTTGAGAAGGGTATTGGAAATGAATGACCCCTTTCTTAGTTGCCACATGCAAAGTAGTTTCTATGTTATAAACTCTTGTGAAAGGATACCAAAAGTTTTATTGGGCTTGAGGTGAGGAAGCGGATGGGACAGTCCATAGAAGAGGGGACACATGAGTATTATCAGAAGACAAGGAGCAGTACACAGGGCTTGAAATTCGAAATAAATTTCCCGGTGAGCTCAGCACCTGTCAGTCAGTTCTTTCCAGACAAGATAAGGAGTAGCCAGGGCTCATGTGGGGAAGAGGGACTGTATGGGCAATCTGATATGGAGTCAAGGGTTTTGAAATGGGAAGAATGCCAGAGCTCTGCTTCTGAATGTGGAAAGAGCTGTTGTGATACAGAAGGCAGGCTGCTGTCTGGCATCAAGGCCATATGGCCACATGTGAGGCAAGAGCCAGAACAGAGTTTCAAACAACAGATTTAACAACCAAGCTTTACCAAAGCATAAAACTGCCTTAGGAACCCACTGGTAAAAAAAAAAAAAAAAAAAATCTTCACCAAACAGAACAGGGTGGAGGGAATTGGGTCAGACATTAATTAGGGAGGGCTGGGTGCGGCGGTTCATGCCTGTAATCCCAGCACTTTGGGAGGCCAAGGCAGGAGGATTGCTTGAACCCAGGAGTTTGAGATCAGCCTGGGCAACATAGTGAGATCCCAATCTCTTTATTTTTTGTTTTTTGAGATAGAGTCTCACTCTTGTCATCCAGGCTGGAGTGCAGTGTCGTGATCTCGGCTGATTGCACTCTGTCTCCCAGGTTCAAGCAATTCCGCCTCAGCCTCCCAAGTAGCTGGGATTACAGGCATGTGTCACCATGCCTGGCTATTTTTTTTTTTTTGTATTTTTAGTAGAGACAGGGTTTCACCATGTTGGACAGGCTGGTCTCGAACTCCTGACCTCAGGTGATCTGCTTGACTCGGCCTCCCAAAGTGTTGGGATTATAGGTGTGAGCCACTGTGCCTGGCCTGTGACCCCCATCTCTTAAAAAAAAAAAAAAAAAAGAAAAGAAAAAGAAATTAATCAGCGAGGCATCTAGGTGTAAAATAAATAACTAGCAGGTTTAGGGGAGAAGGCCTGCAGCTCCAGAAATGGCTCTTTGAGGCCAGTTAGGGCAACGTGTCCATTACCTGGGTGGCTGGGCACTAAGGGATTATCTGCAGAGACCTGGGGTCTGTAAAGAGAGGTATAGCCCAGGCCAGAGCTGAGGATGAGGGAGGTTTGTAAAGTGGTATTAAGGAAGAAGTGAAATTATTAGACTTAATGATACTGTTATAATTGTAATAGTTTAAAATTTGATTATTTATAAGGAATTAGACATTATTCTAAGTCTTTTCTGTATAGTAACTGATTCACTAACTAACAATGACCTTGTTTTCCTAAGTTGAAGACACTAAGACACAGATTGGTTATGTAACTTGCCGAAGATGATTCAGCTTATAAAAAGGAGAGCTGAGGCCAGGCATTGTGGCTCAGGCCTGTAATCCCAGCACTTTGGGAGGCCATGGCGGGTGGATCACCTGAGATCGGGAGTTTGAGACCAGCCTAGCCAACATGGTGAAACTCTGTATCTACTAAAAATACAAAAAATTAGCTGGGCATGGTGGCGGGTGCCTGTAATCCCAGCTACTTGGGAGGCTGAGGCAGGAGAATTGCTTGAACCCGGGAGGTGGAGGTTGCAGTGAGCTGAGATTGCGCCATTGCACTCCAGCCTGGGCAACAAGAGCTGGGCCAGGTGTGGTGGCTCACACCTGTAATCCCAGCACTTTGGGAGGCCAAGGCAGGCAGATCATGAGGTCAGGAGCTCGAGACCAGCCTGGCCAACAAGGTGAAACTCTGTCTCTAGTAAAAATACAAAAATTAGGCAGGTGCGGTGGTGGTTGCCTGTAATCCCAGCTACTTGGGAGGCTGAGGCAGGAGAATTGCTTGAACCCAGGAGGCAGAGTTTGCAGTGAGCTGAGATCACACTATTGCACTCCAGCCTGGGTGACAGAGCAAGACTCTGTCTCAGAAAAAAAAAAAAAAAAAAAAAAAAAAGGAGAGCTGGATTCAAACCCAGACAGTCATTCCCAGAGTCCATGCTCTGAACCACAGGCCACACTGCTACTCTAGAGATCTTGTAAATCTGAATTTATCTCAGGTAAGAGTTAAGCATTCCACCCAGATAAAGCAATGGCAAGAAACAGAAGAGGCTGGAAACCCTGAATTATGTCAGCCCAGCAGCCCACAGCCAGGTTGCTGCCTCATGAGAATAAAGACATGTGTCTTGTAAACTCTTCTACTTCTTTTTTTTTTTTTTTTTTTTATACTTTAGGTTTTAGGGTACATGTGCACAATGTGCAGGTTTGTTACATATGTATCCATGTGCCATGTTGTTTTGCTGCACCCATTAACTAAGACCCTTATTATATTTATTTTTTTTTGTAGCAAAATTCCATTGAAAAGTTTAGTTTCTGTCTCAGAGAAGCTAAGGGATTTTTCTACCTCCAGGCATAGTTAGAGAAGAATTCTGATACCTCTGAAGTGATCATTTCACTTTGAGATCCTATGAGATGGCAAGAACTTGAAAACTTGAGTGGGGGTGGGGACGAAAGAGGAGAAGATGAAGATGAGGAGCTGGGGGGTCTCCACAGTTGCTTATTCCATCTCATGTAGAGGAGGGGAGGTCTGCAGGCTGTGAGAATGCACCAGGAGCGTGTGCTGGTACTCACCTGGCCCCACAGAAGTTCTCCAATCCCAATGAAGAGGCACCACAGCCACTGGGACAGGCTGAGGCTTGTACAACTGAAGGGTTTACCCCCAAATTCCACGATGAAAATCTAGAACAGAGAAAGGAGCAGCCCACCATCAAGGAAATGACTAACAGGCAGCTGGCCCTCTAGCCAAGGCTCCCAAAGCCACATCATCCCACTCCTCAGGATCCTTGGGTGCAAGTCCTGATTTGCTTGCAGGGGAAGGGAAAAGAAGAAATCTCAAAGGGGAGACAGACAAAAACAGCCTTTAAGAGCACTCTGATGGGGTGACAGACAGAGTTACTGTGACTATGATTAACGGACGATCTGGAGGAGTTAGGGGAGATGGAGGCTTCTTGTGACTAAAGCCAGTTAGTGACAAGGAGAAGGTACAGTGATGGAGTGAGGAACTGAGGATGAGGTGGGAGGACTGCCTGAACCTGGGAGACTGAGGCTGCACTCCAGCCTGGGTGACAGAGAGAGAAAGAGAGAGAGATCTGTCTCAAACGAAAAAAAAAAAAGAAAAAGAAAAAGAAGAAAAGGCCAGGCGTAGTAACACTTTGGGAGGCAGGAGGATTGTTTGAGGCCAGGAGTTTGAGACCAGCCTGGGCAACAGAGTGAGACCCCATCTCTATTTTTAAAATTAAATTAAAAAAAAAAAAGAATTGAGGATGGGGACAAATAAAGGGAGGTACCTTGCTGAGGGATGGGACATGGTCAGCTCATAGTCTCATATTGGAGGAGTCCAAGCTGGGCTGACTATGTAATATATGTGTACAATACCATTACTTCTCTTTCTTTGAGTTGCACAACACTTTTTATCATAAGCCCTTCAGAACAAAGGGCAGGGACAGGCAGAGTCTATACTAGATGTGCATGCACATTTCATATAGGCTGACAGGAGCCACAGAAAGGGACTAGAAGAGAATACTTCTTTTGGTCATTCTGTGAAATTTCTGTGTATTTAGAAAGATCATGAAAGGATTTTAGGAGGATTATTTTATTTCCAGTCAACATGCTGCGCTGCACTGGAGTTCTTGACACAATGGGCTCCAATTCTAGAGCAATATGCAAAAGAAAGCAGATTGGGAATCCCAAAGTGTTTAACTTACAGCTCCAGTCCCCGTAATTCCCTCATTTCTTTTCCTAGGTATGTAGGGAACCCTGGCTCCCAGCTTCTGCCCTTTATCATTCCAGATCTCCTGCCCCAACTGCAGATGGAATCTCACCTGGCAGATTAATGTGCCCAAGACTACAGAGCAGAAGATAATGTTGCGGTAGATGCCCGAAAAGACATTCTTCTCTCCGTGGATCTTTCGGGAGTTGATTTCATTGAAGAGCTGCATCAGCACGAAGGTGTTAAAAACAATGGTATAGTGCTGGCTGGGTGGTGAATGTAGAGGCGCCTTCCTCCCACTATCAATATCAAAGAATTTCTCACCTAGTGGGGAGAGGAGAAGCATTGGAAGTTAAATGTGGTCTGAACTAAGAGCCAGAATGTGTTGGTATGGATATACTGCTTGCTTATGGCTGGTGTCCACTCTAATTGATCAGTATCTGAGCTGTACTAGTTATTTACTTTTTTGACACAGGGTCTCACTCTGTCACCCAGGCTGGAGTGCAATGGCATGATCACGGCTCACTGCAGCCTGGACCTTCCTGCTCAAGTGATCCTTCCACCTCAGCCTCCCAAATAGCTGGGATTACAGGCGTGCACCACCATGCCTGGCTAATTTTTTGTTGTACTAGTTATGAAACATAGTTTAGTTCTGGTCTGGACTTATTTTACCTTCTCTCTCAGTTTGCTGCATTGATACTTGCTCTCATGTACTGCAGCATGGTAGTAAGACTATGTGCGCCAGAGTGAGGCAATCATAGGTTTGAATTTCAGTGCAACTGTGTACTCATTGTGGGACCTAAGCTTAATTTTTTGCATCTATAAAAAAAGAAATAGGCTGGTCGCGGTGGCTCATGCCTGTAATCCCAGCCCTCTGGGGGGCTGAGGTGGGCGGATCACAAGGTCAGGAGATCAAGACCATCCTGGCCAACATGATGAAACCTCGTCTCTACTAAAAATACAAAAATTAGCCAGGTGTGGTGGCGTACGCCTGTAATCTCAGCTATTTGGGAGGCTGACGCAGGAAAATCGCTTGAACCTGGGAGGCAGAGGTCGCAGTGGAGGCAGAGGTCGCAGTGACCCACTGCGCTCCAGCCTGGGTGACAGAGCGAGACTCCATCTCCAAAAAAAAAAAGAAATAATAAAGCCTCTCTTGTGAAATTCTTGAGTACATACAGTACACACAGTACTTATTCCTGACCTGTGCTTATTCCTGACCTGTGCGCTTGCTCTCACGCTACCTTCTTTCTCTGCCCCCACCTGCAACCAGGACCCCAGCTGCTACCCCAGCCCCAAGGTGGCTCACCCGCAAAGACAAGGATAAAGATGACAATGAGCTGATAGAACGCGTGGCCCAAGATGTTCTTCATCATAGTGCGTGAGATCAGAGGCTTATTTCGGCCATAGGGGCGCCGCTTCAACAGAGATTCCGTAGGGGGCTCTGTGGCCAGGGCCAATGAAGCAAAAGTGTCCATGATCAGATTAACCCACAACATCTGCACAGCTTTCAGTGGGGAATCCTGGTGGGAAGAAGAACCAGCCCTTTTAGCTTTTCTCAGAAACCAGCCCACCCTTTTGATGGCTCAGCTCCCACGACCCACCTAGACTTGGAATCTGGCCACTTCCTAGCTGAGTGACTGTGAGAAAGTTACTTAACTTCCTTGAGCCTCAAGTTCCTCACCCATAAAATGGGGATAATAATACCTACTTTGCAAGGTCATTTTTGAAGAATACAGATAGTGCATATAAATGCTTATTACAGTGGCTGACACATAAGTGCTAAGCAAAGGCCTGTAAGTTACCATCTACACAAGCAGACGAAAACAGCAGACTTAGAAGAGCTAACTCCTTTCCCAACGTCACGGGGAAACCCTGTCTTTACTCTTCAGTAAACACCGTACTCTCCACTCCATGTTCCTTAGCCCCTGACTCATCCCTCCCGTCTCAGCCCACCCACACCCGCTTCACCTGAGTGATACAGGCTCCAGTGAAGGCTACAATCACGGCCACCACATTGACAGTGAGCTGGAACTGCAGGAACTTGGAGATGCTGTCATAGACATTTCGTCCCCACATCACTGCCTTCACAATGCTGGTGAAGTTGTCATCTGTTAGGATGATGTCTGAAGCCTCCTTTGCTACATCTGTGCCTGCGATGCCCTGAGGTGAGATGGGAGGGAAAACAGTGAAGGAGTGGAGAAAGCCCAGGCTCCATTTCCTGACCTCCAGGAAGCTTCAGAAGTCAGTGTAAATACTACGGGGCACATTAGTCACACAAAAGAAAACAAAGAGCAAATGTGTCACTGTCACTCTAGAGAAAGGAGGGCTGGGGCCTGATGCTACCAACCTTACTGTTGAGCCCAGACTGGGAATTACAGTCATCTTTGATATCCCTTTCACCCTCCCCTCCTACTCCCTCAAACTTGGAAACTAATTAAAAGGTAGAGAGCAAATCCTGTCTATTCTACCTCCAAATTCTTACAGTTCTGTTGCCACTGCTAGTATCTCATTTAAGCCCATGTCATTCCGACACCTTTGAGAAACTCTGCATTTGTTCTAGGAGTAGTAGTATGGCAGCACAGTTCTGAAGTTTCATCTTTGTTCAAAATTTTCTTTTTAAATTAAATTAAAAAAAATTGAGACAGGGTCTTGCTTTATTGTCCAGGCTGGAGTGCAGTGGCAGGATCTCAGCTCAATGCAAGCTCTGCACCTGGGGCTTCAATGATCCTCCCACCTTGGCCTCCTGAGTAACGGTACTACAGGCATTTGCTCACCCTGCTTGGTTAATTTTTACATTTTTTGTAGACATGGGGGTCGCTCTATATCGCCCAGCTTTATAATTACTATTATGAAAGAATCTCTAAGTTATGTTGGTAAGTGAAGAAAGAAAGGTAGAAAAAATAGTTTATGGTATGGTATCACTTATCTAAGGGGGAAGGCCATGAATATATTACATTTATTTATTTATATTTTTTGAGACAGAGTCTCCCTCTGTTGCCCAGGCTGGACAGCAGTGGTGTGATCTCAGCTCACTGCTACCTCCGACTCCTGGGTTCAAGCGAGTCTCCTCTCCTGCCTCAGCCTCCCAAGTGGCTGGGATTACAGGGACGCACCACAATGACAGGCTAATTTTGTATTTTTAGTAGAGATAGGGGTTTCATCATGTTGGCCAGGCTGGTCTTGAACTCCTGACTTCAGGTGATCCACTTGCCTTGGCCTCCCAAAGTGCTGGGATTATAGTCATGTGCCACCGTGCCCGGACTGCATTTGATTATACTTTAAAGGAGCAAACAGAAGAATAAACCAAAAGCGATAGAAAAAAATTACCTATTGAATTAAGAGGGAAGCAGCAAGGCAAAGGCAATGAGGGTGGAAGACAGATTTCTATGAATATACCTTGTTTTGTACATTTGACTTTAGAACCATGTATTTTATCTCTCTCGCTTTTTTTTTTTTTTTTTTTTTTTTTTTTGAGACAGGGTCTTGCTCTGTCGTCCAGGCTGGAGTGCAGAGGTGTGAACCTGGCTCACTGCAGCCTTGAATTCTTGGGCTCAAGCAATCCTCCCACCTCAGCCTCCCAAGTAGCTGGGACTATAGGTGTGTGCTAGCACACTTGGCTAATTTTTTATTTTTTTTAGAGATGGGAGTCTCACTGTATTGCCCAGGCTGGTCTTGAAATCCTGGCTTCTAGTGCTCCTTCCCCCTTGGCCCCCCAAAGTGTTGCAGTTGGTTACAGGTGTGAGCCACCACACTGGCCTAAAAAGCAATCTCCAAAATGGAAAGTGACATGATATAAATGATCTGGTAGCCACTTGGTAGCACAACTGCACACACACAAAAATGTTACAAACGACTTAAAAACAATAATTTGATGGCACATTCCTGGTAGCATATACCTATGGATAAAAGGAACTATAAGAAAAATATTTAATTGTTTTTGGCAGAGTAATTGTATTAATATTATTGATATTTTGTAACTACTTGAAATATTTTAGAGTAAAACAAAAAATAATCATGTTAATGCAATTAGGAATCAAAATTTTCAGCTTAAGGGATACAAACATAAAATCAGGGAAGTTAAATACAATTAGAAGCTGGGTATGCTGGCTCATGCCTATAATCCTAGCACTTTTGGAGGCCAAGGTGGGCTTTTTTGCTTGAGGGCAGGAGTTTGAGACCACTCTGGCCAAAATGGCGAAACTCCATCTCTACTTAAAAATACAAAAATTAGCAGGGTGTGGTGGCACACGCCTGTAATCCCAGCTACTCAGGACACTGAAGCAGGAGAACTGCTTGAACCTGGGAGGCAGAGGTTGCAGTGAGCCAAGATCATGCCACTGCACTCCAGCCTGGGCGACAGAGTGAGACTCTGCCTCAAAATAAATAACTAAATAAAATAAAATAAAATAAAATTAGAAAGTTATAAATCAGGAAGTTAGACATCTATAATTCTTTAAAAAATTATTTATTATTTCTTCTAAAAGTGGAATAAAAAGAAATATATAATCTAAAATTAAATGAAAAACAGAAATATGAATTCACGAAGTATTTTATCTTTGTGAGCAAACACAAAACAAACACAAAAACAAGTGAGACTTAAGAGCATACTTCTTAGCTTTGTCCACTGAAAAGGCTTAGAAACGAAGATCAACTCAGTAGCAAGGAACACCTTTGAGTTCCAATTGTGTTCTCTAGTGCTCCTTTCCCCTTGGCCTCCCAACACTTTGGGAGGCCATTTCAGGCCGGGCACGGTGGCTCACCCCTGTAATCCCAGCACTTTGGGAGGTTGAGGCGGGTGGATCACTTGCGGTCAGGAGTTTGAGACCAGTCTGGCCAACATGGTGAAACCCCATCTCTACTAAAAATACAAAAAATTAGCCAGGCTTGATGGCGGATGCCTGTAATCCCAGCTAACTCAGGAGGCTGGGGCAGGAGAATTGTTTGAACCTGGGAAGTGGAGGTTGCAGCGAGCCGAGACTGCCCCACTGCACTCCAGCCTGGGTGACGGAGCAAGGCCCCGTCTCATAAATAAATAAATAAATAAATAAATAAATAAATAAATAAATTAAATAAAATACCATTTCATATTAAAATGAAGCAGGAATCCTTGGAGAAATGGACGATTTCCTATCCAGGATAAAAAAGAACCAAAAAACCAAGAATAAACCAAGAAAGCTATTAAAAACAATTGGGGTTTTATCTAAAGGACTCAGCAATGTTGAAGAGGCCTCTTCTGCCTAATGGTGGGTCACTTTGAGCATCAAAACCATAATAAGAACAGTGGATTGAAACACATCAAATATACTTAAATCTATGAATTCATAATGATACTTAAAAAAAAAAATCCACTCATTGGTCACCTTTGGAGGTTCCTAAAAAGTCAACTAATCATTTTTAAAAAACTAGTAATTAAGAAACAAACCAAAAACCTACCTTTCAGGTAGGATTGGAACCTCAGAGTAATCAAATAGTCAATGAGGCGGAATCTCTTTTGTTTTCTGAGATAGAGTCAGCTTTGTCACCTAGGCTGGAGTGCAGAGGCGTGATCTTGGCTCACTGCAACCTCTGCCTCCCGGATTCAAGTGATTCTCCTGCCTCAGCCTCCCGAGTAGCTGGGATTACAGGTACCTGCCACCATGCCCAGCTAATTTTTGTATTTTTAGTAGAGACGGGTTTCACTGTATTGGCCAGGCTGGTCTTGAACTCCTGACCTCGTGATCTGCCTGCCTCGGCCTCCCAAAGTGCTGGGATTACAAGCACGAGCCACTACGCCCGGCCGGGAATCTCTTTTTATATAAGTATTTAAGTTAATAAATAAAGAATTACAATATTGTCATTTTGCAGCCCTCAATGAAAGAAAGGGTCTAGAATCTGATAACTTCTAGAACCAACTACTTGCTTATAGGAAATATAAGGAAGAAAATAATACGTTAAAGGAAATCACAGTGAAATAATCAACAAAATCTATATTGAGGGATAGTCTCTGCAGACAAACAACGCACTTCCTTCAAAACTAAGTTGCTAGCAAAAAAGATGGAGGCGGATTGTGCAGAAGAGAGTTAACACAGCAGGCCTGAGAGGACTATCCTTAGGAAGGAATGCTTGCAGGGTGGGCCCTTGGCTGGCATCTAGGAAATGGGCTCTCAGAATGCTTGCTCTCAACAACTAACTGATAAGGGTGGCTCACTGTGTCTAGACTGTATCCAAACAATGTGGTTTACATTGAACATTTGCTTTCCTTTGGGAGTCTGAAATTTTGGTATGTGCTAGGCAGAAGGTGCCTATGTGATCAGCCTCAAGAAAAACCTTGGGTACTAAGTCCGTGATGGGCTTCCCTAGGTAGAACATCATACACATATTTCTGTGTTTTCATTAGTGGGGAAAGAATGGACTCTGTTTGATTCCTTATGGGAGGGAGAGCATAAGAAAGACTGCAAATAGATTTATCCAGATTCTGCCATTGTCTTTTTCTCTTATGATCCAAGTGTATTCTTACTACATCACTGTTATGAATCTTAGTCATGAGTACAACTATATGCCAAGTCCCTCCTAGCAACCCCATGAATATAGGGGTGGTTTTGGGGACTCCCAACATAGAGATCCTATAAGATCAGTGATTCTTAAAGTTTAGGGTACATCAGAATCACTGAGAGAGCCTGTCAAAACACCGTTAACAGATTTAACATAATTAATTAAGATTTCTGGACCCCAATTCCAGGCTTTCCAATTCAGTAAATCTGGGGTGGGGCCTGAGTGGGTGAATCTGCATTCTATAGGTTTGTATAGAAACCTACTATACAGCTGGTACAGGTACTGGTACAGCTGGAAGGAGGTGCACTCCAAGAGATAGGTTAAGAGACTTAACAGATGTATCAAATAATTGCAAGGTATGGATCTTATCTGAATCCTGATTTGGGCAAATAAACTATAAAAACATTTGAGTCAGTTAGGAAAATGTGAACAAACTAGAAATTTCATGACAGTAAGGAAACATCAATTTTGTTCTGAGATAATGGTATTAAGATTCTTTTAGATATATAGATTATTGACACATACTTATTATTTAGGGGCATATAATGAAAATTTTTTTTTGCCCCACACCCTCCCCCCATATAATGAAAAAAAAATTTTTTTGAGACGGAGTCTTGCTCTGTCACCCAGGCTGGAGTGTAGTGGTGCTAACTTGGCTCATCGTAACCTCTGCCTCCCAGGTTCAAGCGATTCTCCTGCCTCAGCTTCCAGAGTAGCTAGGATTACAGGTGCCTACCATGACGCCCAGCTAATTTTTGTAATTTTAGTAGAGCCAGGGTTTCAACATGCTGGCCAGACTGGTCTCGAACTAACCTCAGGCGATCCGCCTGCCTCAAAGTAATCAAATAGTCAATGAGGGGGAATCTCTTTTGTCTTTTGAGACAGAGTGTAGCTTTGTCACCCAGGCTGGAGTGCAGTGGCGTGATCTTGGCTCACTGCAACTTCTGCCTCCCGGGTTCAGGTGATTCTCCTGCCTCAGCCTCCCAAATAGCTGGGATTACAGGTGTGAGGCACTGCACCTGGCCATGAAATTTTCAGGGATGAAATTACATGATGCCTTGCATTTGCTTCAAAAACAATTCAGCTGAAGATTGGGGATGTAAATGGGGGGATCATTGAAACAAGATTGGCCACGTGTTGATCATAGTTGAAGCTGAGTGACAGGTACCTGTCAATTCTCCCTATTTTTGCATATTCTTGAAATTTCCTAGAATAAAACCCTTAAAAAAAGAGTTCTCTAAAGATAGATGACTTCTTAAATGTCCTTCCACTGCTAAAAATCACCAACAGTTCAATCTGTATGGGAGGCTTATAATCATAAACTACTTGAGTGTGAGCATAGAATCTGGGGGGCTTCTAAACCTTTCTGAACATCAGAATTAACTGGTGTGCCTGTTTAAAAAAAAATTCTGTTATTCATCTCAGACCTACTGAATTAAGATGTCTAACTGTGTAGCCTTGGAACATGTGATTTTAAATGAACTTTCCAAGTGATTCTGATGCTCTTGGCCTCAGAAGTGAAAAGCAGAATACCCAATGGTGCCAGCCACACAGTGTGCCTACCATAGGGAACACAAATCTTCTAGAGTTTGCCTAGTTGACAACATCACATGTTTATAGGCAAGTTTATGTTGGTCTGGCTTTCCTGCATATGATTCTTCATGACTTCCCTCCCTCTTATCTATTCTTCATACTTGATGGGTCCCCAATTACATATATCATGATTGGCCCGGTAGATAGGAGAGATGGAGTTGGACAAAAAAGCACCCCATGGGCTATGCAGGTGTAGCAAGCAGCAGGCAACCAGAAGCCGGACCTGGCTTCCTGATGGAGAAGGCAGCTGGCAATCAGAGAGACACTGTGCTGAGCTTACCATGGCAAAACCAACATCCGCTTTCTTCAGAGCAGGCCCGTCATTTGTGCCATCACCAGTGACAGCCACGACCTGCCGGTGTTCCCCAACAGTGCTGTCAATGATGCCTGGGAGAAACAGACACACCACAGTGAGCTTTCCTGGTCTCCCCACCCCTCAGTTCCTACCACCCGCCACTCCTACTTTCTTCTTTCGTTCCCTTTTCCCTTTCCTAGAAGTGCTACAGGAACCACCTAAGGGCAGTAAGTTGTTTCATGGGTAGCACTGAACTAAGTTTGTCCTCATCCAGTACCCTAAGGCAGCTATGAAGAACACATTGGATGGATTTCAAGGCAGAGACCTAGGGGTCAAACTGCACCATTTCCACCTACCAGCTGGGGAATTTGGGTAAGTTACTTGTCTTCTCAGCCTCCAACTTCCTCATTTGTAAAATGGGAATATCTGCCCTGCCTAGTTCACAGTACTATTGGTAAATAAGACATGATCATGTTTTTAAGAACCCATCAAATTGCCAGGCACAGTGGCTCACGGCTGTAATCCCAACACTTTGGGAGGCCGAGGTGGGCAGATCACCTGGGGTCAGGAGTTCGAGACCAGCCTGGCCAACATGGTGAAACCTTGTCTCTACTAAGAATACAAAAATTAGCCAGGCATGGTGGCATGCACCTGTAGTCCCAGCTACTCGGGAGGCTGAGGCAGGAGAATCACTTGAACTCAGGAGGCAGAGGTTGCAGTGAGCCGAGATTGCACCACTCCACTCCTGCCTGGGTGACAGAGCAAGACTCTGTCTCCAAAAATAAAAACACAAAATAAAAAAAATAAAAACCCAACAACTTTATTGTGTGTCGTACTCACCAAGGGCTCAGATGTTTGCTAACTGTATGTTCTCCCCACTAGCCTGGGAGCTCTCCTGGGACCTCCCTATTTGGACAGGAGAGTGGCTTTGGCTAGTGGTTCTTATCTGTCCTCGCCCTGGCCTGCCTTCAGCTGTTGCAGGCACCTATTTGGAAGCCAACCTCACCTTTCACCAGGGTGTGCTTGTCAGTGGGAGAAGATCGCGCCAGGACCCGAAGCTTAGGCCAGATCTTGTCCAGCTTTTCTTGCTCTACCTGCCAACACCAGACCACACCTGGATCAGTCAAACTCAGGAAAGCTATCCAGGAAAATCTTGCTTCTCCATACAGTTGGAGTCACTGGGAGATTGGGTACGCCACAGTCCCACATGAAAGTGTTATTCTGGATTCAGCAGAGATGAAACAGCCAACCAGTCTCCAAGGGTAGATTCATGGATGATGACTATTCAGGGCCTGTTTTTTTTCTTTTTCCTCCCAAGTCCCTACCTGGGAGCCAATCCCCCATTTCCTAGACCTTTAACAGGAGGTGGGCCAGGGTTGGCTGTTGGCTCAGGTGGGTAAAGTGGTGCTTCTGAGGTCTTAGGTTTGATTTCTATGTAGCTGAGGAAAGCTTGGATCTGTGCCACCACCAGACCACATTCTCCTTTAGCCACTGTTAGCCAAAGGGCAGGGACACAGGAGGGGTGGGCTAGGGGGAAGTCAGTATAAAAAACTGAAAAAGCAGAACGACATGAAAAGTTAGTGACACTATCTCAAAAGATAGCTTGTGAATGAAGCTCACTAGCTTCATTCACAAGCAACTACCTTTTTTTTTTTTTTTTTGAGACAGAGTCTCGCTCTGTTGCCCAGGCTGGAGTGCAGTGGCATGATCTCGGCTCACTGCAAGCTCTGCCTCCCGGGTTCAAGCGATTCTTCTGCCTCAGCCTCCCCAGTAGCTGGGACTACAGGTGCACACCACCATGCCCAGCTAATTTTTGTATTTTTAGTAGGGACGGGGTTTCACCATTGTTGGCCAGGATGGTCTCGATCTCTTGACCTCGTGATCCGCCCGCCTTGGCCTCCCAAAGTGCTGAGATTACAGGCGTAAGCCACTGGGCCCGGCCGGCAACTCCCAATGTTACCATATGAGCAGCTTTGGTACAAGGAGATGTTTCACTACGAATAGCTTTTACTTTAGAAACCACCCACTTTCCCGCACATGACCCAGATGCCTTATGCTAGAACCCGCCTTTTCCTTGTCAGGTGAGGTCCTGGTTCCCCCTAGCCAGGACCCACCTCGCCTTTCTCGTTGCGGATGAGCCGGTTGAATTCTTTGCCTTCTAAGCACAGGAAGTCATCCCCAGGTGTTAGAATGCCACATTTGGTGGCAATGGCCCGGGCTGTGTTGATGTTGTCACCTGTCACCATTCTGACAGTAATGCCAGCTTGTTTGCATTTGGCAATAGCATCTGGCACCTATGGAGAGTGAAGAAAGGGGAAAGGCACAGATGAGGGTGGTGACCCTGGTAAGCGGTCCCTGTTTGTCTGTCCCTTTGTGGCAGACAGGAGAGGCACCCTAGAAGTGGTGCCATGCAGCATGAGCCAGGTCTGGTCATTTTGATATTGTTAGGCGCCACCTCACTTCTGTCCTACCCACAGCAGTCACATTTGAATTTGCCCTATCGTACCACGAGTGGAAGGGGAAATTTGCTTTGGGAGCCAGGTGTAAAAACTTGCTCTTTTACTTACAACTGAGACTCCTCAGCAGGGCATGGATGGCATTTTGCGATTTGGCCACTGCTTTCTTTTCTAGCAGAAGCTTTTGCCACTCTCCACCCACCTGGCCCATGCTCCAACCATATCAGCTCTTTGTAATTTCCCACATGCATGACACCCTCTCATGCCTCTGGGCCTTGACAATTAATAGTCCATCTGTCTAAACTTCTTAGAAGCAGAAACTTTTCAATCCCCTAGTGTCTAGAATAGTTATCAGCACACAGCAGGTACTCAAAAAGAATGTGTTGATTGAAAGGAGGGAGCTAAAGACAAAGTTGGTGTCCTGGTTAAATCGACCTCCTGACAACACTTAAGTACCAAATAATGATCCCAATAAGCCCTTTGCTTCTCAACACTCAGACAACATTAGTCCTAGGAATGCCACATTCAGTCAAACTGGCACTCCACAGCAGCCCTGTGAAGCAGGAAGCACAGAAACATCTATCCCTCTAAGTGAGAGGCAGTTAGCTTACCTACCTGGGGTCACAACTAGAAAGGGAACTAGTACCCCACTTCCTGAGACTCCTGGGTGGCTTCCCACCCTCTCACCTCTGGGCGCACAGGGTCCTCAATGCCCACCACTGCGATACAGGTCAGTTCAGTGAGGATCTCATTCTCATTGTCCCAAGAGGGCTCTGCATCATCGAAATCCCGGTAAGCTATGCAGATAGTCCGGAGTCCATCACAGGCCATGGGCTCGATGACAGTGCGTACCATATCATCTCTGTCTTTATTCTTGAATGGCACTGCTTCCCCTTTCCGGTCCAGGATTCGATTACACCTGGGGAGGTGCACAGTAAGAACGTGGTGTCTCCCTTCCCACTCAATACATTTCTACAATCATTGACAGGCATTTTGGCAACTCTGTATTATTCCTAAAGACATTGCTCCAAGTGTGGCCAAACATTTCCTTCATTCATCACCCAGCTGAGTTCCTCTTTCCAAGGTAGGTGGGCTGTGGATGGAGTAAGGTCTAGATATATAGAGAGTGGGATTCTCCCATGTCATCTCTTCTTACCCATATGTGAATGCAATGCAAGTCATTTGTGAATCACCTGCTCTTCTGAACTTCTTGAAGGCAGAGAGACTTTTTCAATCCAAGTATTTAGAATAGTGCTCACTGTGTGGTGGTGGTTTGGGGGAGGTTTCCTATATAAGAATGTGCTGATTAAAAGAAGGTGGCTAAAGCCATGTTGGGGCACTGGTTAATTCAGCCCTACTTATGTATAGGGCCAACTTTTGATGATCTATGGGTAATTTATTAATAGTCACTTTTTTTTTTTTTTTAATGGAGTCTCATTCTGTCACCCAGGCTGGAGTGCAGTGGTGTGATCTCAGCTCACAGCAACCTCTGCCTTCTGGGTTCAAGCGATTCTCCTGCCTCAGCCTCCTGAGTAGCTGGGATTACAGGCACGCACCACCATGCCTGGCTAATTTTTGTATTTTTTTTTAGTAGAGACAGGGTTTCACCATGTTGGTCGGGCTGGTTTTGAACTCCTGACCTCGTGATCCGCCTGCCTCGGCCTCCCAAAGTGCTGGGATTACAGGCGTGAGCCACTGCACCTGGCCGAATAGTCACTTTTAAAGTTATGTAAATTCCCTGTAATAAGAAATGGGAATGGGAAGGAAAGAGAAGGAAAAGAGAACACAGAACAAACGTTTCTAGTACTTGTTACGTATAAGGCATTTTACATACATTGAATCATTTAGTTACAGTGATGGGGTAGTACTTTTAGGAGCTGAGTACGGCTATCTCTGTTTTCAGATTAGGGAAATGGAAACTTAGGATCATCCAGGTCTGAATCCTGGCTGTGCCACTATTAGCTGTATCACCTTGAGTGAGATACTTAACTTCCTTATATCTCTGTTTTCTCATCTGTAAAACAGGGATAATCATAGTACCCACCTTACTGAGTTGTGAGGATTAAATACAACAAGCCACCTTAAGCACTTAAAAAACATGCGTGGCCTGAGTAGATGCTTGGATATTAGTTATTATGTCACCACCTGGCTGGAGGGCTCCCTCATTCACATGGGTTCAGTGTGGGGTGTGCACCCATGCCTTCCTGAGGAGAGGATCTTGAAGGGAAGCAGAGTGGTCAGGGGTGCTCACTTGCGCAAGATGATCTCAGAGGCGCCCTTGCTGTACATACGGAAGCCACCGTTGGGATTCCTGATGACGGTGCTCATTGACTTGCGCACTGAGTTGAAGGTGTACACCTTGTAGAGCTTCTCCTCAGGCACTTCATTACGCACAGCCTGATAATCCTGCTTCAGATCTGTGACAAAGCCTAGCAGAGCACACTCGGTCTTGTTGCCCACCTGCCGAGGCAGGCCTCCCTCCTTCTCTGGAGGCTGGGAGAAGAAATATACACAGCACTATTGAGTAAGATGCCTTGACAAGGCAGAGAACTTAGGGAGAAAGAACTCATTTACAAAGCCTTCACATTATATACCTGGAGCTCATGGGGGAAATAACTTTTTTTTTTTCTTTTTTGGAGATGGAGTCTTGCTCTGTTGTCCAGCCTGGAGTGCAGTGGCATGATCTCGGCTCACTGCAACCTCCACCTCCCAGGTTCAAGTGATTCTCCTGCCTCAGCCTCCTGAGTAGCTGGGACTACAGGTACCTGCCACCATGCCCAGCTAATTTTTGTATTTTTAGTAGAGACAGGGTTTCACCATGTTGGCCAGGCTGGTCTCGAACTCCTGACCTCAGGTGATCTGCCCACCTCAACCTCCCAAAGTGTTGGGATTACAGGCGTGAGCCACTGCACCTGGCATCTTTTTTCTGTTTCTTTTTGACATAGCACCTTGCTCTGTTGCCCAGGCTTGACTGCAGTGGTGTGATCTCAGCTCACTGCAGCCTTGACCTCTTAGGCTCAAGTGATCCTCCCACCTCAGCTTCCAGAGTAGCTGGGACAACAGGTGCGCAACCATGCCTGGCTAATTTTGTTTATTTTTGTAGAGATGAGGTCTCACAATATTGCTCAGGCTGGTCTCAAACTCCTGGGCTCAAGCGATCTTCCCACTTTGGCTTCCCAAAGTGCTGGGATTACCGACGTGAGCCACTATGCCCAGCCTGTTTTTTTTCAAGGGTAGGCAGAGAGGGGTCAGTGGTAGCTGTGATCCTTGTGCCATCCAGGGCTTAGGGATTTTGTAGTTTGCTCTAGTGGTAGTGCTGGTGTCTCGCCTTGTGTGGGTCTTATTCTAATACGCTGTGCTTGTAACCCAATTCTACTTTGGGTTACTTTCTACTTTCCCTCCTTAGAGACATTGCTTTTACATGCTAATTGGGAGGGTATTTCCCGGCCATAGATTCTTACAGGCCCTTACCTCCAACCCTCCATTGACTCCCAGGGATTTTTCTGTAGCCTCACCCAAACATGTTCACTCCAGAGTGAGAAATTGGATGTGAGATGGCAATTTAGGCAGTGTAAACAATAAGAGGGTTCATTTCAGAGAAAATGGATGTTGCCTTCCAACCACCCACTCTAAGTGTCTACACAAAGGAAATGCTTACCAGAATCTTGGAGGTATAAGCGCTGTTGATAGAAATGCCGTTGACAATGAGGTCCAGGACTTTGGGCAGGAAGACATCAGGGCTTGGGATTTGACGGTAATGGATGCCCCCAATATAAGCTTGTACCACAGTCATGCGGTTCATGGTCAACGTGCCTGTCTTATCAGAGCAGATGGCGGTGGCATTGCCCATGGTCTCACAAGCATCCAAGTGCCGCACCAGGTTATTGTCTTTCATCATTTTCTACAAAGGAGAAGAGAAAAGACTTGAGAGGGGGACTAACTGGACTTTCCTAAATATAGGGCAAAGGCCATTTCCTAGCCAACATCTCTCCACATTTCATCTTCCAGTCCCACACAAAAATCTCAGATACTGGCTGGGTGCAGTGATTCATGCCTGTATAATTTCAGTACTTCCAGAGGCTGAGGCGGGCAGATCACCTGAGGTCAGAAGTTCAAGACCAGCCTGGCCAACATGGTGAAACCCTGTCTCTACAAAAGATACAAAAAGTAGCTGGGCGTGGTGGTGCACACCTGTAATCCCAGCTACTTGGGAGGCTGAGGCACGAGAATCACTTGAACACGGGAGGCAGAGGTTGCATCACTGCACTCCAGCCTGGGTGACAGAATGAGACTCTGTCTTAAAAAAAAAAAAAAATCCAAGATACCATTTTTGTCATTCTCTTAAGATTCTACTGGGTCATTTCAACATTGATGCATCTGACAGAGATGGTCCTTCCATAATACCAGGGACTTCTGCTCTTGTGAGGCAGCAGCCAAAGTTTATAGATGATAGAATGGCTTATCTTTTCACTAAAGGTTACATGGTACCCTTCCCTCCCATCTCTATCCTAAAGGAAGAGATAGGATTGTTCTAGTCTCACCTTCACAGAGTAGGCCAGTGAGATGGTGACAGCCAGAGGCAGCCCCTCTGGCACAGCCACCACCAGTACAGTGACGCCGATGATGAAGAACTTGACAAAGTACTGGATGTAGATGGGAGTACACTCAGGGAGCCATGGTCTGCGATTTATCACAAAGTTGTCAATCACAAAGTATAGAATCAGGATGAAAACCGTGAGAGCAGACATGATCAGACCTGTCCAGAGAAACAAGTCACATGAACCCAGGCCTGAGGGCAGTCCTAGGGCCCTAGCTAGAGATAGATTGGCATCAGTTGTAGCCTTTGTTGCCAATTATTAAAACCACCATCGCCAGGAAGACTTACTAAAATCCCCGCCCATTCTCTGTTGCTTGTACATTATAGCATAGGGAATAGACACTGGTTTCGTATTTCAAAGACACAGGTTCTATTCTCAGCACTCTACTAACTTGACTTGTGGCTTTGGACAAGTCATTGACCCTCTTTGGGCCTGTTTCCTAGATCAAATTCCTCATTTATAAATCAGGGGATTGATCTGTTTCCTGAAACAGCATTCTACAATCCTATTCCACACCCACCCTCTCCCTACGATTCATAATGTCATGACTGTACTTGTCCATTTCCTAGTAGTTTATCAATTTTGACTTCTCCCCTACTAACCTCTGAACGTTGGGCAATTCACACCTTGTTTACAGCAATGCCTCTATGGTGCTAGTGTATCACCTGCATAACTAACTCTTAGAACAGTGCTTCCCAACCTTTCTCTTGTCACGGCACACATAGAAGATGCCAATAATAGTAAATATTTATGTGGGCACCTGCTGTGGGCCAGGCGAGCACTTCACAACAACCCTGTGAAATAGATTACTATTATTACCCCCTTTTTAAAGATGAGGAAATGAAAGTACTGAGAGGTCTTTGGTATAGCCCATTGATGGAGTAACCAAACCATCCTGAGACTACTGAACAGTTTCCAGGGATGTGGGGCTTTGCCAAAATTGAGAAAATCCCAAGCAAACTGGGATGGTTGGTTACCCTACACATTACAGTATGTGAAAGAATCTGCTCAAGGTCAAAACCGACTGGCCTAGGGGTTCTGATTGCCATGGGTGCTGCCAGGATGCTTTGAGGGCTGATGGAATCAATATCTGGGGACAACTATCCCTAACTGTGGCACAATATTTGGGAAAAGCTCTGCTTTAAGTCATTGTCTGGTTTGGGTTTTTGCTTTTCCCACGGGCCTGATGATTCGGGGGCCTCCAAGCAAGGCTAGAGATGATGATCTCAATGAAAGCAAATTCTTCTGTACTTTGCTTGATTAGGGCCAGGACTCAGGTGGAGAAGCAAGCCACTGAGGGTGAAAATTTAAGAAGGAACTCACTCTCCAGGTGGTGGAAGGCATCTGACTTGCCTCATCGTATTCCTGGACTGGCCTAATATATAAAATAAAGCAACAGAGGAAACTAGTGGCAAGCCATCAGGTAGCTTGTACTCTCTAAGAAGAACAAGGCAGGGGACAGGTACAGTGGCTCACGCTTGTAATCCCAGCACATTGGGAGGCTGAGGCTGGCAGATCACTTGAGGCTATGGGATTCCTTGAGTCCAGGGGCAGATCACTTGAGGATAGGAGTTTGAGACTAGCCTGCCCAACATGGCGAAAACCTGTCTTTACTAAAAATTAGCCAGGCATGGTGATGCACGTCTGTAATCCCAGCTACTCGGGAGACTCACTTGAACCCTGGAGGTGGAGGCTGCAGTGAGCCAAGATTGCATCACTGCACTCCAGCTTGGGTGACAGTGAGACTTTTTCTCAAAAACAAACAAACAACAACAACCATAAGGCAAGGATTAGGAGAATAGTACAAGGGTCAGGTGGGGTATATTTAATGTTTCAAACCTGTGTGTTGGATTCTGCGCCTGCAATTCATCTCATCCATGTACAGTTTATATGCAAGAGATTTCACAGTAGTTAAAATTAGCTGGGTACCAGAATGGACATGAAGAGGTTAGACCAACTCGGTCCAATAGATCTTTCTGTGATGCTTAAGAAGTTCTCTATTTGTGCTATCCAATATGACAGCCACTACTAGCACATGTGGCTCGTGACCAACTAAAATTTACCCCAGCAACCGGATTTTGAACTTTATTTACTTTTAATTAATTTAAATTGCAGCAGCCACATGTGGTGAGTGGCTGCTATGGTGGGCAGCATAGATCCCTGCCATCCAATGTGTGCAAACTGAATCAGCGGTGCTGGCATCCTGTGGGGGCTTATTAGGAATGCAGAATCTCAGGCTCCACACCAGACCCCCTGAACTGAATCTACACTTTAACAAGAACCCCAGGTAAGTTGTATACAGCTGTATAAAGTGCAGAGATGTGCTGATTATGATTGTGGTAAACAGAAAGGTGGAATCAGAGAATAAACAGTGGTAAAAGACTATTCTCTGGCAGGGTGCGGTGGCTCATGCCTGTATCCTAGCACTTTGAGAGGCCGAGGTGGGCAGATCACTTGAGGCCAGGAGTTCGAGACCAGCCTGGCCAACATGGTGAAACCCCATCTCTACTAAAAATATAAGAATTAGATGGGCGTGGTGGCGTGCACCTGTAGTCCCCGCTACTTGGGTGGCTGAGGCAGGAAAATCGCTTGAACCAGGAGGTGGAGTCTGCAGTGAGCTGAGATGGTGCCACTGTACTCCAGCCTGGGCAACAGAGGAAGACTCCGTCTCAAAAAAAAAAAAGACTGTTCCTTGAGGGATATGCCCACTAAAGTAGCAGTCTTCTATTTCCTCTTCCCACCCCCCTTTCTCCCCCTCCATTGAAAGAAGGTGGTGAGACAGAAAAATGTAGAGGCAAGTGATGGAGAAGCCACTTCCTCATATGCAGAGTGCATTTAGTTACCTCTCTTCTGGAGAGAGCCTCTCTAACCACAGCCTTCCTTCTTCCTCCAGTCCTTACTTGGTATTTATTGCTCTGTGCTTGGCCAGATCCTACTCCTATGCTAGGGAATTGCCTCTAGCAAGCTGCAGCCTTCTCTATCTTTAAGGAATTTACCACCCAAAACAAGCGACAGGTAAGCAGTTATTAAAGTCTTCCTTCTTGCTAATGTAAATCTCCCCCGCTGTAATATATGCTCTTTACTTCTCATTCATTTGGATTAAGAGATCTCAGGGCCATTAACGCTTACACACAGGAAACCATTTCTCTCTGAAAAAGCCTAGGGAGCGACCAAACAGTAGTGGAGATAGGGACACAGCTGCCTAGCCCCAACCAGCCATCCTGAAGTTTCAGCTTCTTTCTGCCAGTCTCGGTCGGTGCAGAAAGAAGGGGATAAAAGTGATGAGGATCCAAGACAACATTGATAAACCACAACGAGGCTCTCCCCTACTCACCGGCTTTCCCAATCTGAACAGCCAGGCGAGTCAGCTTGCCCTGCAGCACTGACTTCTCCTTTTTAGGCACCTTGACTGCCTTCTTGTCCTTTTCCTCATTGTCGATTCCCTCCTGGCTGTTGAGTGGCTGGATTTCCAGGGCCACTCCATCTTGGGTCTTTGCTGGAGTGTACACACAAATAGGACAGGTGAGCAGGCAAGGTGGTAGCACTGAGTGGCAGGCAGGTGGAAACCAGAAAACCTGCCTGTCTCCCAGAATATACCTTGGACCCTGACATCAGTTCCAACCACTCCCAACCCATGCTAGACATGGAACTTGCCTTCAACACTCTATTAGGGCCTTTGGAATAATATTCTAATGACTTTAGATGAAACTGGGGTTCTTTTAGGGTATGGATTTCTTCTTCAGTGGCAGCTTCCTGGCACTACCTCAGAGTCCCAAGCCAGGTTTATTCCAGCAAGGGGATTAATCATGTCACTAAGCACTATTAAAACAACCATCCTTCCTGGAACTCAGTGCTTAAAATAGTGAATCTTTACTGCAGAAAGGGGCTGAAGGAGAGGGTTGGCAGATGTTTCTAGAGCACAAGATTGCTCTGTTAAATGGTTTATCTCTCTCTCTCTCTCCCTCAATTGTCAGGGAAGAAACACATACCCCAGACCCAGGGTATTTTCCAGCCCCTTCCAGCAGTTGAAGGATAGGAAAAGAAAATTCCCTTTCTTCCCTGCCTGACAAAGGTAGAGAGATACAGAGTGGGAACCGGGGTTAAGTCTTTTGGGGAAGAGGGAAGAAGCTGGTGTGAGGGACCTCCTGGAATAAGAGAAAGCAGGGATAAAGAGAGACATATAAATCCATTTTGCTTTTAAAAGAAGAGTTAAAGACCTAAAATTAAAGAATTATTTCTGTTTAGCCCTGGTTTTCCAATGTGATGACTTTATTTCTAAAGACTGCTGTGATGTGGGTTACAAAGTAAAAACAAATCTCTAGGAGCATCACAAGACAGTAGTTCTTGCTGGCTCCCAGCACCACTCCACTTTCACCCCTGCAGGCCTCAGCCCCTCGCTTAGGATACCCTTCCTGAGTAGTCCCTGCTGTCAGACTCACAAACAGGAAGACAGAGACAGAATGTGAACACAGTCACCAAAAGAGAAACACACATCAGATCAGGAGGAAGAAAATAGACTGTGGCGAGAACAAAGAAGGGAGGTGGGGAGAGAAGTACAGAGAAAGGGCTCTCTCCAAGCACCCCTGAGAAGACCAGCAGAGAAGGGATCCAGATCAGAAGAGGACACTTATGAGGAAGCTAGCAAGAGGAGGGTGCAGGGACTGCCCACCCCACCTCCCTCCACCATGAGGACCCTGAAGTCTTCCAACCCAGAAACTGATGACTGTTGGTGTTTAAATCAGGCTGAGGGCAATGAAGCAGAGTTCAGCTCCCCAGGAAGAGCAGATCAACCCTACACACTCCCCAAGAGAAACCTTGACATGACGTTCTGTGAGCCAACAGCAGAGGGTGCTGTTGTCCCATCTTAGATTGGGATCAGGACCTTGAGACCACCCCAAAAAATCTCTGCACCTTCCTCAGGATGAGGCGTCTGAGCCACAGCAGCAGATAACAGATTTATGGAGAGGAAAAGGGAGAAGGAAGATGGCCTGGAAAGGTCTGGTTTGAGTGTGGGCAGGTAGAGATGGTAAATGAGTAGTTGGAGAGTTTACCTTTGTTGCGATTTTCAGGGACTCCTTGTTTTTTACCTGTTTGAACAAGAAAGAAAAAAGTGGGGTCGAAACCCAAAGTGACTATTAAGAGATCCAATTTGTTGGTCCTGCTCAGAGCCCAGAAGGACAACGGCAAAGTGTTTGGGTTGCAGGGAAGGGACATAAATGTAAAGGAAGCTCACATCTCTGTTTTCATTCATTCTTGCTAGAGGCTCTCATGAATCCTCGGGATATCCACCAAAACGCTCATGAAGGTGAGTGCATACTCACACCTGAGGTGCTTTCTCTTGCTCCTGGCCTGAGTCACATTGCTTGGAAAAATGGGGTGGGGATTAGGAAGTGAGAGGTTTGAACTGTTTCTGCCTGATGGCAAAGACTTTGAAAGGTGTCTCCATGTTACTTCAACAGCACCAGGCAAGCTTCCTCCTTATTCATTTGCAGGCAGCTGCAGAAATGAATTGTTTAGTTCCTGAGAGAATGTGTTTTGTTTCCTTTTCATAAACTGTCCTCCACTAAACAGCTCAAGATGATTCTCCAGCCAAGTGGTAGAAACCTTCTCTTCCCTAAGGGAAGAAGGAATGCTTAGGGAAACGTGTAGACTTGGTTTTAGTATCTTTTCCTCTTTCTTCCTCTTATTCTTTCCTTCAGGAATGACTGAGTGGCAAAGACTGAACTAACCGTTCCTACTCTTCTAGCTGTGTGTCTCTTCCACTGAGAGCCCACAGTTTCGGCAGAAATCTAGTTTATTCTTCTGGCCAATTTTCTCTTAGTCTTGATGGTTTGTTTAACCCCCCATCTTTGAGGAAGAAAGTTGGGGAAGGAGGAGGAGTACACGGAAGGCATTTGGGGCTACCAGCACCTAGCCAGTTTATTTAGGGCAGGCTTTGTAACTCATCCCTTTACAAGCTACCATTAGACACAAAAATCAAGGCTCAAATTCAACCTGATTTGGGAGCCTAGAGCCAGGATCTGGTTTTTATCACAGCTCCCTGGAGCCAAGGATTTACATCTTTATCTCAGCAAGGAGTTTGGATATCTGCTGTCTTCATCGCAGCAGATTCTTCCAACCATGCTTTCTATCCAGATCTGCTCCCTCACTTCCTTGTTTGTCCATGGGGATGAGAGGAAAGAGAATCTCATTCCAGATGCCCCTTACCTTTCTTCTTCTTCTCCCCTTCGTCATCCTCATTGACCCCCAAGAGAGTAAGGATGATTCCAGTCTGAGAGTTGACACCAACAGCTGTCACCACCATCCGGCCAGAACCTTCCATGACATGGGTCCCTACACGGGAAAGGAGAAGATGGGAAGGAATGGGTTTTTTAATACTTAGACATGATTTGGTATGAAACACAAACTTAGAAGAAAAAATAGTCCTTCCTACCCCATGGATAATGATGTGCTTAGCACAGTAGGAAAAGGTCAAGAGCTGGGCGCATTTAAAACAGACCAGACAAATTGGAAGTAAGGAGGAAAATGTGTCTAACCACTTCCGGGTAAGCCCTCCCTCCTGCCCCCGCCACCCCTGCAACCAGCAAAGCCCCTTCAAGGCCCTTATAACACTTGTTTCATGGAAAACTTCATTTAGGCTGCCTGATATCCTTGAATTCCACCCACCAAAATGCTGTTGCCCCAGTTGAACCCCAGGGAAGGAGATGGGACAGAGTCAGAAGAGAGAACAGGGTCTGGATCCTGTGGCCTAGGTGTTTGCAGGGAGGTAAATGGGAAATTGGGTAGCCAGGGCCTATACCTGAGAGCAACATGGGGTCTTTGTCCAGGGACTTCTTGACATGGTCAGATTCCCCTGTCAGAGAGCTCTCATCAATCTTCAGATCGTTCCCTTGGATCAGGATCCCATCTGCAGGCAGCAGATCACCTAGAGCACAAAGCGGAAGGAGGGACAGTGAAGGAGATAGTAAGAGACTGGCTGAGGGTAGGGACCTCCAACTCCTTCAACCCTATCTCATGGCTGTTCCCACGGGCCCTATCTAGAGAGCAATGGCCGAGAGTACATGGAGACTCTTTATAAGTCTTCAGCTCTGTACAACCTGGGAGAAGATTGCTTTCCAGGCATTATAAATTCAAACTCTTATTCATCCCCAATACCTTTCCATGGCCTGAATGTTATACACTTTTAACCTTAAGACACACAGGGTACAAGTCTGACAATCTTGTGACAGTTTCAGCTACTCCTTTCTGAAATTCCTTCCCACAACCTCTTTAAACTCTAACCTAGAAGTGAATACAATTTTGGATCTTATCTTTTTGAGTTTTCAGCAATTCCCAGCCCCCTCATGCCAAAGGACCTATCCCTTAAATGGGGGTGGCGGTGGGGTAAGCAAAAGAAACACGGAGCTCTCACCGTATTTGACTTGGGCAATGTCACCAACCACAATCTCAGCCACAGGGAGCTGGATGAGTTGACCATTTCGGATGATGGAGAACTTTTGCTCCTGTTCAATGCGGCTCTGCAGTCCCCGGAATTGCTTCTCTTTGCTCCAATCATTAAAGGCAGTCACTAACACCACGATGATCACTGAGAAAAGGATGGCTGCCCCCTCAATCCAGCCAGCTTGTGCCTCATTTTCATCTTCTGGGGTAGTTGCGACTTGACCACACACTATCCCAGGAAGGGAGAGAAATAGTCACTGAAGGGCTTTTGTTGACATTAAGAAATGGGAGTAGTGCTTCCACAATCCCCCCAAGATAGAAAGTCAGGAAAAGTGAATAACAGCAAATACAACTGTTGGCTGGAAGAGGATATCAGAGGATAGCAGGATTGAGTATTGTCTTATCACCAGTGTAACTATTTATGTTAATCCAAAAGAGGCAAATGACTAAATAGTACCAACTATCAAATTTAGGCAAGTCACACGTAAGGTCACACTTATGGTTCCCAACATGGTCAGGCTTTCACTACTGTTTCCCATCATGCCAGACAATTGGTGGTGGGGGGCACTTTGAGATGTAGGGTTTTGTTGGTTGGATGAGGGCAGAGAATTCCTGGCTAGGGGTGTTGGTTCACACTTGCAATCCCAGCACTCTGGGAGGCCAAGGCAGGCAGATCGCTTGACCCCAGGAGTTTGTGACCAACCTGGGCAACATAGTGAGACCTTGTCTCTATGTTATAAAAATTATTAAATAGGCCGGGGAAGTGGGTCACGCCTGTAATCCCAGCACTTTAGGAGGCCAAGGCGGGTGGATCACCTGAGGCCAGGAGTTTGATACCAGTCTGGCCAAAATGGTAAGGCCCTGTCTCTACTGAAAATACAAAAATTAGCCAGGTGTGATGGTACACACCTGTAATCCCAGCTACTCAGGAGGCTGAGGCATGAGAATTGCTTGAACCCAGGAGGTTGCAGTGAGCCCAGATCAAGCTGCCGCACCCAGCCTGGGTGACAGAGCAAGACTCCATTAAAATAATAATAATAATAATGATCAATAAATAAATGTCTTATAAGGGTAGAGGATTCCTGACATTCTGAAAAAGGATTTAATAGAAGACAGAGGGTGGGGATGGGGTGGGGAGGAACCCTGGGAGTAAGGATGAGTTGGAAGAATAGCTTAGTAGCTACTGCTTGGTTTCCTTTGGAAAGCCCACTCTGGATAATGGGGGGAATGTTTTAAGCTATAACCTGTCGGCCACCAATACTAAGTGCTTGGTGGTGGTGGTGGAAAGAACCCAGATAAGAGTCACGCTGAGCTGTTTAGGACACTCACATTCATTTTCTTCACCAGCAGGGCGATAAAAGGACAGGACCAGGGAGATGATGGCTGCAATCTCCAGGATGATGAGCGTGACATCTTGAAGAGCTTCCCACACTAATTCTAAGAAAGTCTTGGGCTTTTTGGGGGGGATCACGTTGTGTCCAAACACCTGCCTACGTTTCTCCAGATCTGCAGGGTTCCCAGACAGACCTGAAAAGGAGATAGGAGTGGATGAATGAACGTAGAAAAAAAGGAAAATGATAAAAGGCAGTTTTGAAGTGGCAGTGAGCCACGATCATGCATTACTCTCTAGCCTGGGCAACAGAGAGAGACACTGTCTTAAAAATAAATAAAATGAAGAAGCCAGGCATGGTGGCTCACGCCTGCAATCCTAGCACTTTGGGAGGCCAAGATGGGTGAATTGCTTATGTTTAGGAGTTCGAGACCAGCCTGGGCAACATGGTGAAACCTTGTCTCCACAAAAAAGACAAAAATTATCCAGGCATGGTGTGGTGCACCTGTAGCCACAGCTACTCAGGAAGCCGAGGTGGGAAGATTGTTTTGACCTCAGGAGTTTGCGGCTGCAGTGAGCAGAAGTGATCACGTCATTGCACTCCAGCCTGGGCAACAAAGTGAGACCTTGTCTCTAAAATAAAATAAATAAAAAAGACCCTTTGCTTCCTGATTTGCTCAAGTATGAGATCTAGTTAGAGACAACCATGAACTTTCAGTCTAAAAATGGGCAAAATGAAACTAGTCAGCCGTGGGGCCACTCACTTATCTTAGTAACAAGTATAAGCTGGATAAATACTTAACCAGACCTAAAATCTTATCTGCTACTGATTGAGTATGCCCCAGGCTCCAGCTCTGAGAACATAAATATTAAAGTGGTTCTTGGGATTCACATAGAACTTTTATGTCATATTAACAGGTAAATGCTGCGGTGATTTAAATGCAGGGTGAGCTGCCATCCACTGGCTCACACACAAAGGCCAGGAAGAACAAGCTCCTTGCTCAAGGTCATGCAAGATGGAGGCAGAGCCCACACATGTGTCCTGATTCTAAGATCCAGGAGCTTTAGAGGAGCATCAGAGCAGAGTCTTTGAGACTATAACTTGTGGGCATTCCCTTTAAGCACATGTGCCCCTCTTCTGTCACACACATATACACACCTGTGTGCCTAGGCCTGTGCATGTACACACACAGAGGCACAAACACACACCACTGAGAGATACTACCATTCTACTAAGGACTAAGTAGGTACTAAGGGAAGTACTACTACTCAGATTGAATAAAAAGAGAACAAGAAAGGTGAGGCCACAAAGTTTTCAGATACCACACAGTACCTGATTAGCAGCATCCTCCCTACCAACACACGTTTGCTTACATACCTGTGTGTACACACACCACATACCACACACACTATACAGACACATACACACCACAAACCACATACACCACTCACATCACACACCATATACACAATATACAGACACATACACACCAAACACAAGCCACATACACAATACATACCACACAAATATATGACACACACACACACACACACAGACCATGCACCACATACATACCACACCTACTCTGTAGGCACTTTCCCAGAGGGACAAGAGATAGGTAGAATTATTCTCAGTGCTTTCCTTATATTTGGGTCCTTTCACAGGCCCCCATGTGGGGCACTCTTGAAGGGAAGAAGGGAAATCCTACCATGGCGATTAATGCCAGTTGGTATTCATCAAGTTGTTTACACACTGAGGCAAATTAGTCCTGGTTTTGGCACTGGAAGCTGTTGGCTGCCGGTTTGAAGGGTTTCCCACAGGCAGCGTAGGGCGACTTTTGTGTTGAAAAAAGGTTAGCAGCTGAGGAGGGTCAGAATCAGAGGAAGGGAACTTCAGCTGAGCTTCACAGAGAGAACAAGAAGTGGATGACGGGGGCGACAGGGACAAAACGGAGGCAAAGGACTTGGCTGCCAGAGGCTTTCTTTACACTTTAGTCAATGTGAAGGGCTATTCTGTTGCTGAGGAAGGAATGCAGATGTGGTATATGGGCAAATGTCTACTCTTCACTGAAAATCTTCACTGAATAGAACCCAAGAGTGGGCCGGGCGTAGTGGCTCATGCCTGTAATCCCAGCACTTTGGGAGGCCAAGGTGGGTGTATCACCTGAGGTCAGGAGTTTGAAACCAGCCTGGCCAACATGGTAAAACCTCATCTCTACTAAAAATACAAAAACATTAGCCGGGTGTGGTGACGCATGCCTGTAATCCCAGCTACTAGGGAGGCTGAGGCAGGAGAATTGCAATCTGGGAGGCAGAGGTTGCAGTGAGCTGAGATCACGCAACTGCACTCCAGCCTGGGCGAGAGAGACTGTCTCAGAAAAGAACCCAGGAGTGTTACCTAAGTGTCAAAAGAAGAGATTTGGGTTAGGACCTGAGGAAGACATCTGGACAGATAAAGATTTTGAAAATGGGAAAATAGGTACCCAAGGGAGCATTATTTGCAGAGTTTGGGATGGCCTCCATTTCCCTATCCTATAAAACAAAAAGCATTAGGAGACGTACATAAGATACTAGATGTGGGGGGTGGGAGATGAAAGTGGGGGGGGCAGGGGATGAACTGGCATCCACACCTGTGCAGTTAGGGGTGTGAGGGTCCTCTTTTGAGACCACATTCACTTGCTAGTGCTTAGGAGAGAGACACATGAGCTGGTTAGAGAAGTGGTGCCTGATGTCTTATCCAGGGTCTCCTGACTCCCAGTGCCGAAGCACATCACCCTGGCCTCCAGCTTAGGGGCACAGCTGAGCCCCGCAGAGCTGTGAGGTTTGGCCAAACCTCTAGAAGCAAATTGGGTTGCTCTCCAGAGGCTCCCTGCCCCCACCAGCCTGAGAAGTCAGGTTCCCAGTAGGAGGGAAAGCCAGGGCCTGGGAAAGGAGTGTTCTGGGCAGGGCATCTTTAGCCCCAGACAGGCAGAGGCAGACTTGCCAGGGGGCAGGGCCTTGCTGGTCCTTTCTCCCCAGGGACCAGAGATGGCAAGGCTGTGCCAAGTTGGGTCTGCTGTGCTGGAAAGCCAGGCTTGCTGGCAGGAGTGCTGGTAATTTATTAATCTACCTGGGATGCTTCTCAAAAAAGCAGGATTCACAATGTAAAGGGAGGAGATGCCCTTTCCTCCTTACCAAGGTTTAGTAGATGATTATGAGGGCAAACCAAGACATCAGATATTAAAGATCATAAGGTGCACCCCAATAGCTTAATGAAATCCTCCCTCCCAAAAAGAGGGACAAATGAGGGGCAGAGAACAGGGCTACCTGTCCCTCTCTGCTCTCATGCTAATACCCGGTAATCATCTTTGATGCCCAGCCCCCATCTATATCATGTAGTTGAGAAATCCTATCAGCTTCAAAATATATCTAAAGTCCAATCACTTTCCATTTTCACTGTTATCATCCTGGTCTAAACCATCCTCTCTCATCTGGATTATAGCAATGGTCTTCTAACTGGTCTCCTTGCTTCCACCCTCCCTCTCCTGTTCTTAGTCTCTTCTCAATGTATTAGCTAGAATGATCTTTTTTAAGATCCAAGGCAGTACATGAGATTCATCTGCTCAAAACCCTCTGGCTTTTACTTAGAGTAAAACTAGGCACCAAGGACTTAATGATGGGCTTCCAGGCCCCTTATGACTCCCCCAGCCCCCCAGTCCTTATCTCCTACTAGTTTCTCTGTGTTCACTGAGATCTGGCCCAACCGGCCTGCCTGCTGTTCTCTAAATGCAGTAGACAGGCATCTACATCAGGGCCTGTGCACAAGCTGTTCCCTCTGCCCAGATTCCTCTTTGCTGGAGAGGGCTCACTTCCTCACCTCCCTCAGGTCTTTGTATAAAGGTCTTCTTTTTAGTGAGGCCTACCCTGACCAGTGTATTTAGCTGGCACTCTTGATCCCCCTCATCCTGCGCAATCATTTCCCTCCACAGGTCTTCTCACTAGCTTATAATAGGACACATTCATTTATTGTTTGTCCACCTCCTCAAGGGCAGGATTTTTATCTTTGTTCCTCAGGCCTACAGCATTGCCCGGCACATCATACACATGCAAATTTGTAGAATGAACTGAATGAATGAGTGATAACTAAGATTGCTAACACTTAAGTGATTACTATGTGCCAGATGCCTCACCAGGCACATTCATGCCTTCTCGTTCAAGCATCACAAACCCCTACATGGTAGCTACTATTAACCCGATTTGACATAGAAGCAAACTAAGGCCTGGCAGGGGTATGACTACTTGAGCTTATTAAGTGGCAGAGTCTATGCCACCCCACAGGGGGACACTGGATGCCAGCCTAGATACAGAGGACACTGGGGCATGGAGACAGCTGCACTCAGCTGAGGCTTCAATCTAGTGTGACTAACTTGTTTCGGTTTGCCTAGGACTTGCCAGGTTTTAGCACTGAAGTTTCTGCCTCCTGGGAACCCCTCTCAGTCCCAGGCAAACAGGGATGGTTGGCCACCCTACTTCCTTCACCACAGGGCAGGGTTGCATGCTGCTTTCCTCTGTACATCTAAGCAAGCCAGTGCTGTTCCCACTGTCTACAATTGGGGTGGATTAGTTCTGTCTTTTTCCTTCCTGGCCTCAGGGATGGTAACATTGCCATCAGGTTCATCAGAGTCCAAACCTATGAATTTTGTACTCAATAAAACATTTCTTATGGCCTTTTTTGGACCCAAGCAAATGAAGTGACACACACTATGGAAAACATAAAAAGTCAGGCCTTGCTCTTACCTAAATGCCCTCAAAGTCACTTGCTTGCTTCTTTTTTTGCCATTTTCTACTCATCTATGTGTTCCACCTTAAGTCACCCTGAACTTGTACAATAGCAACCTTAAGTCAAGTGGCTGTTTCAGTTCCCAGTATGCCCTGTTGCAAGGCGGGGCAGGTCAAGGCTCTTAGCTATAGTAGCCTTGGGAATCCTCTCTGACATGTGGCGAGGCATGGGAAAGCCATGTGGGACTGGGAGCTCGGCCAATCCCCAGTTTTGGGCTTTCCATTCCAATTCTTTCTGCCCTAGAGAGTCTTTCAGGCCCTGATCTCAGCAGCTGTAATTTCACACAAATACTTGTCCAGCCCGGGAAAAGGCTCTAAAAGGCCCTGATCTCTGCAGTGGTTTCTCAGATACTCACACAACCTCCTGGAGAGGGGAAGGAAAACTTGGCAGAGAGAGAATGCTGGAAACACAGGAAAAGGGTTTCCCCTAGAAATTCCTCAGGAAACTGAGGGGAAATCTTGTCCTCAAGAACATGAGAGAGAAAGCCCTACCCAGAGCGGGAGTACTTCTGGCCCTGTGAACCAGACTGAACACATGAGCCGGGAGAGGCAAAGAGAATGTTCAGCTATGAAGTCAACACCCCCACCCCATGCTGGGGAGGTGCATGACCCCTGCCCAGGCTGGGTGGGAACGTGGAATAAACAGCAGTGGAATATTTGTGTCTGCCATGAGTGTGCAGGACCTAAGGCCTGGGAGGAGAAATGCAGCCCAGCCCTCAGTGGCTTAGCTCCAGCAGGGAAGACCCAACGACATCGGCAGAGGCACCACTTATCAGAACCAGCTCAGCCCCAGAAAGGGTGGGGCTAGGGTAGACATCAGGAGGGACTTCCCAGCTGTGTGAGTTACGATACCTTGCCAAAGGAGGCAGCAGAATCTTCTCCCACTCATATAGTACCAGGGAGAATTTTCTCTGGGTTGATTTGAAGGCGGTCCTCTTTTGGAACTTGAGAAGAACAGACAGCAGAAGACCTTTTAAGTCCTTCCTTAAAAACCCTGGATTTGGGCTTGGTTTGGTGGCTCATGCCTGTAATCCCAGAATTTTGGGAGGCCAAGGCGGGAGGATAGCTTGAGCTCAGGAATTCAAGACCAGCCTGGGCAATACAGAAAGATTCTGTCTCTACAAATAATAAAAAAAATTAGCTGGACATGATAGCATGTGCCTGTGGTCCCAGCTATTTGGGAGGTTGAGGCAGGAGGATGGCCTCAGCCCAGGAGGTTGAGGCTACAGTAAGCCGTTATTTTGCCACTACATTCCAGCCTGGGCAACAGAGCAAGATCCTGTCTCAAAAAAAAAGAAAAAAAAGGCCAGGCGCGGTGGCTCACGCCTGCAATCCCAGCACTTTGGGAGGCTGAGGCAGGCGGATCACGAGGTCAGGAGATCGAGACTATCCTGGCTAACACAGTGAAACCCCGTCTCCACTAAAAATACAAAAAATTAGCCAGATGTGGTGGCAGGTGCCTGTAGTCCCAGCTACTTGGGAGGCTGGGGCAGGAGAATGGCGTGAACCTGGGAGGCAGAGCTTGCAGTGAGCTAAGATTGCGCCACTGCACTACAGCCTGGGCAACAGAGTGAGACTCCATCTCAAAAAAAAAAAAAAGAAAAAGTTAAAATTAATTTAAAAAAAACCCCAACAACCCTGGATTTGGGGACTGAGGGGGAGGAGTAGCTTAAAATCAAAATAGGGCCATGCAAGATCTAGCCATCTCTGGCTAATAACCAAATGCTACTCTTCCGAGTATACAGCAGTTTCCCTGCTTCAGGACCCTCCAGTTTAATACACCCACGACTTGGACATTTGCTCCCTATCTGCTAGACTTCCAGCTCCTAGAGATAAAACAGTTGATCCAAGGTCACAGCCAGAGGATGATGAACTTGGAGAACAATGCTGCTTTCCTCATTCTGGTCAGCAAAACCCTTCCCAAGGTGGGCCGCTTCCTCAGGGCATGCTTCCCTTTATCCCGCCCCCGCTCTTGGCCTTTTTTTGAAAACAGCAACTGTGGCCCAGGGAAAAAAGTCTCCCTAGAGCTCTCTAGTTAGCTTTCTGCTTTGCCACTCTGCCACCTTCTGTACTTCATGAATGTGCTTCCATCTGGTGTCATATTCCCACTCTGGAGCTAAATAATAAGAATGAAAGCCCCACTTTCGGTAGATGCAGTATCTGCTTCACCCAAGGAGGGAATGCTATTTTTCTTCCCACCGACAGCTAATGGTCCAATGTAAGGCAAGAATGAGAAGGTTAAAAACCAAATCAGACCCCCAAAAAACTTGCAACAGTTGCTGCTGAGTTGTCAAAGGAATGGAGCATAAAGGGCTCCAGGAGAGAAAGCAGGAAGGGGAAGCCTCCTGCTTCCAGGTTGGGGAAGCCTTAGCTACTCTCCTCCTGAAGATGCCTCTGACCCCAGCTGGACAGCATTATGCCAGTGAACCCAGAAGCCCAGCTCTAGGCAAGGAGGGCTAAGTAGAAAAGAACTGGCAGAGCCTGGGCTGGGCTAGGAAGAGAGAACCCACAGCTTTCAAGAGGCCAAATTCAGCCCTAGGCATGAAACTCAAACCAGACAGGGAAGTCCTAGGATGCAAAGTGGAGTTCCCTGCGGTGGGGGATGGGGAGGGGCAGAGGGAAGACACTTTTGGCTTGAGTCTTTCTCACATCTTGAACTAGTTAGTGCTAATCCATCTGCCCAAAGTTTGGCAGGCAGAGTGGATCACAGAATGTTAATCTCTGAGGCCATGCCCAGATCACTGTTATTAGGGTCACTTATTTGCCATCCTTAGTAGAGTTGGGGCAAGAGATGATGGCTACAGGGCAGAGGGTACAAAGAAAGAGGAAAATAGAGGTTATGCTTCTAACCTCAAGTGGAGGAGCTCCTAAAAATTGATATTCCGGAACAGACTATAAGCTCCAAAGATAGGGAAGAAAATCTCAAAGAAGCCAGTTGCCCATCTTCCTCTCACATCTGTTCCATCCCATCTTCACTCGCCTAGTCCTCCACATCCCCCTAATGCCACCGTGCTTTAGAGCAGTGATCTCTAAGCTGGGGGCATGCGTCTATCTGTTAGAGTGAGGAAAATATTAGACCATTTTGTATCATCTCATCCATTTCTATGTTTGCCTATCTTATTATGTAAACAAAAGTGTTAGATGTATTAATAGTAAGGCAGTATGTCTTGTAGGTGAACATTTACTTGGGATATGTACTCAATTTTTTCCAGATTGACAATACTACTAGAAATTTCAATCTGCCACACCGAGGAAGAGCCCAATCCCAGGACATCTTAGCTTGTAGCAAAATGGACAATTCTGGGTAAAACATGCCACTGCCCTCAAAAGGCACAGTGACAGGAACACAATTAAGCCCCAGAGATCTTAAGGTGATAGATGTTCATCTAAATCCTCAAGCTAATGAAACAAAATTGTAATTTGGGCTGGCCATCTTAAAACACATTTTTTTTCCCCTCCTGCCACTTACTCCCCAAGGAATCTCAGCTCCCTAAACCTAGTAACTACCTAGTAATTAAGGAAGGCAAAAATGCTTGCATCTTATGCCAGGAATATTCAGTAGGTGGTAGCAATGATCATAGAGCGTGGCCATGCTAGAGCTTCCCTGGGTAATCCCTAAATGATACAGGTGTGCTGTCTCCAGCTTCTAAGCCCCCCTCCCCTCCCCTGTAATGCCTGCAGCTTAGGTCCCCATACTGTGTTCCCATAGACCCTGCTCTTCCTCATCAAAGCCCTATGGCAAGATTTCTGAAATTGCCTTCATTTATATGCATCTTCTTTTAGCCTATAAGCTCTATGGAAGGAGGGACTGCGCCTGTCATGTTCACCCTTGTGTCCCTAGCACCTAGCAGTTATTAAGTATTAGTTGAATGTTGTTGAAAAAGAATTCTAGGCCCTTAATATCTCACTGTCACACCTTCAACTCTGCAGAGGAGAAAAGAAGTAGAGGGGTACAGAAGGAACATAAAACAGAAAGTTCCACCAACAATCTTTTGGATCCGAATTCAACCAAAATAGTCTTCAGCCTTTTGAAAGAAGGCCTACAGTTAAAAATTTACTGTTTATTCAAGGCTCCCCTTCTCTCCCATTCTGGTCTGGGCCCAGACTTTGCCTCCAAGGGCTGGCCTAACTCTTCCTCAGAAAACACCATTCTTCCTCCTAAAAAGGATAGCATAGCTAAAGACCAATGTGCAAAGTTCTACAGGGAAAAAAGAATACGTATAACCTCTACCTAGACCACCTAGGACCATCCCTTTTTCTTACACACAAAAGGGTATTGAGACTAAGGAAAATACCTCTTCCTTCTTCCTCTAAAGCCACAGGTAATTTTCATCCCAGATTCACAAAAAGCTTCTTCCACTCACGAGGCCATGAGATTCCACAGGAAACCACATAGAAGGTAAAAGCCTATCTTCTAGCCTATACCAACCAAACTGCTCTGTTCTTTGGGGATTGGAAAGATTGGTTGAGGTGGGAATGGGACAGGGAAAGAAAAGAATAAAAGGAGGGGGAGAAAAACTGGAATGGGGAACGAAGCAAGCAAACGAAAAGGATTCCATTGTGCAAAATGTTCAGATTGTCCCTCCTGATAAACCCAAGGCAACACAGCTTGCCCAGGAGCTCCAGCCTCACCCCTGCATCTTTGCTTTTGTTTATATACAGACATAAAGACTGAAATCTTTAGTTACTTCAATGTAAACATGTATTCTCCTTTATGTCTCCCCCACCCTTTCTTGTTGCCCTAAATTTTCTTCTCTTTTTGGCTCATGCTGTCAGCCTTATTTCTGGTTGTTGCTGAAGGCCATGTAGCTAAACATCTCCAAGCCTTCTTAAGTCTAACCAACTCCTGGCCACTGGGGCAACTCCTCTTACTCTAACTAGCTAATGTATACTCAAGGAACACAAGCCAGTGTCAAAACATTGGGCTGAGGCTGGGCACGAGGGCTCATGCCTGTAATGCTAGCACTTTAGGAGGCCAAGGTGGGCAAATCGCTTGAACCCAGGAGTTCAAGACCATCCTGGGCAACATGGAGAGACCCTGTCTCTACAAAAAAAAAATACAAAAATTAGCTAGGCGTGGTGGTGCACACCTGTAGTCCCAGCTAACCAGGAGGCTAAGGTGGGAGGACTGCTTGAGCCTGGTAGGTGGAGGTTGCAGTGAGCCATGATTTCACTACTGCACTCCAGCCTCGGTAACAGAGCAAGGCCCTGTTTCAAAAAATAAAAATAAAATTGAAAACAACAACAAAAAAACATTGGGTCAGTGGCGGCTCATGCCTGTAATCCCAGCACTTTGGGAGGCTCAGCTAGAGGTGGCAAAACCCCATCTCTACCAAAAAATACAAAAATTAACCCGGCATGGTGGCACACATCTGTGGTCCCAGCTGCTTGGGAGGCTGAGGCAGGAGGATCAGATGAGCCCGGGAGGCAGAGATTGCAGTGAGCCGAGATTGTGCCACTGCACTCTAGCCTGGGTGACAGAGTGAGAATCCATCCCATAATAATAATCATCATCATCATCACCATCATCATCTCTTTCTCTCTCCCTCTCTCCAGGCTAAAGGGTTTAAATGACCTAAGTTCTTACCACCAGGTAGAATGGGATGGAATATTTCATGCCTTCTGACTTATACTCCATTAATGCTCTAAATGCTTCTTATGCTAGAGCAGTCTCACAGAGAATCTTAGCTAAAGCACAGATAGTGCTGGGACTACAGGCATGAGCTATTGCGGCCAGCCGAAAGAGATAATTAAGTCCTACCTGCCTTTAGAATTGTGTAAATCTATGATAATAAAACCATGTTAGTGTCAGAAATGTAGTAAACCCCAAGTTCTGTAAGTCCCCTTAATAGCCATAGTTTTTAAAAAAATTCTGTCAATCTATACTAAAGATGCTATCAGTCCATAGAAAATAAAGGAAAAGGGTTATATTCTAGGAACCAATCTCTCTGATCTTCACTTTCACCTTGGTTTCCAACTAGCAGAATTCAAGCACCAGGTAAATTTCTTTATTCTTATTATTGGTCCACTGGGACCTCCTACAATGACAAAATTATGCTAGGCTGTCAGGCTGTGTGGCCTTCCATGAACAGGCTGGCTTTCTATAGCATCAGTGTAATGGGGATCTTTTGTCTGCCTACCCTAACTAAACAGGTGAGCATTACCCTTGCCTGGGTAGATACTCCTATGTCTTAGCTGTTCTATATCTTCTTTTCTTTTCTTTTCCTTTTCTTTTCTTTTTTCTTTTCTTTTCCCTCCCTCCCTCCCTCCCTCCCTCCCTCCCTCCCTCCCTCCCTCCCTCCCTCCCTCCTTCCTTCCTTCCTTCCTTCCTTCCTTCCTTCCTTCCTTCCTTCCTTCCTTTCTTTTCTCCTTTTCTTATCTCTTTATTCCTCCCACACTAGGAGGTCACTGTTGGTACTGGGGACTAAAAATTACTAATGGAAAGGTTGTTTTCCAACACCCTGTCTCCCCAGTTCCAGAACAAGCCCTATGGTAACTCTTACATTAATACAAACTGGTGAGGCAGAAGAACTGCTTGAGTCCAGGAGTTTGAGAACAGCCTGGGCAACATAGCAAGACCCCCACCTCTTATAAAGAAAAAAAAAGGCCGGATGCGGTGGCTCACACCTGTAATCCCAGCACTTTGGGAGGCCGAGGTGGACGGATTGCCTGAGGTCAGGAGTTCAAGACCAGCCTGGCCAACATGGTGAAACCCCGTCTCTACTAAAAATACAAAAAACTAGCTGGGAGTGGTGGCGTGCACCTGTAATCCCAGCCAGTTGGGAGTCTGAAGCAGGAGAATCGCTTGAACCCGGGAGGTGGAGGTTGCAGTGAGCCAAGATTGTGCTATTGCACTCCAGCTTGGGCAAAAAGAGCAAAACTCCTTCAAAAAAAAAAAAAAAAAAAAAAAGAAAGAAAGAAAGAAAAACACCAGGACACATATTTGTGATCTAAGGAAGCAGTGCATGGCAGTAGAAAACTGTGCCAGTGGTAGGAGTCCTAGGCTACAGGCATGGCCATGGGCTGTAACGAGGGAAGCACTTGCCATTGGAAGGGGCTGAAACCAGGACTGGGAAAGGATCCAAGAGCATTAGCTATATCTATAACATTTGATATCCAATGTTGACAGAAAGTAGAATATATGTTGGCCTTTGGGAATGGAAGCTCTCTGGGAATCAGAAAGTAAACAGTGGCAGCTCTGGGAAGGGATCTGGAAAATTGGAGGAAAGCCTGAATCCTGCTGTCAGGAGCTCTCTAGGTTCCAGCTTCTCTGGACTCCCGAGTTCCTGTTTGGGAGAGAGACAGCTGACCAGAGGGATCAAGAACAGCATAGGAAGGGAAAAAGAAAGATCCTGTTTAAATTCTGATGGGTGTTTGTAAAGTGCTGCATAATCTCAGTGAAGATATAATTAAGAACAGTCCCTCAGCAACCAATACGGCTATTAAAAGTGACCAAACAAAGAAATCTAGCTGGCAAGAAGTAGACAGAGCCCAAAGGGCTCTATGATTAAGGGCTACCATTAGAAGGCAAAGACAGAGCCACATGAAAGCAATTAGATATTGCCACCTTACCCAGGGTTTTTTTTGTGATTAAGAAGTGAGCAAATGAAATGGACAGTAGTTGCAGTTACACACACAGTAACCTCTCCAGATAGGACAAAACATTGCACTCCATAGGCACCCATGTTCTGGCAAGTACCTACAGACACATGGACTCTGTTTTAATCTGAGAAAACTAATCTATTGAACGCCTAATTATAAGTACGAGCACTGTATATATATTATTTAATCTCAGTAACTCTATGGGCCAGGTGTTATCAACATTATTTTCAAAGAAGAAACAGACTCAGGGAGGCTGAGTAAACTGTGGAGGGCAACTTGGTTAGTAAATGGTGGAGCTATTATTTGAACTCAAAGCCTATGAGATAGGAAACCAAATTCTAGAAGTAAAGAAAACAGGTAGGGTAGCTCCCTTAGGTTGTAAAGAAAATAAGACATAAACTAGGTATAGATATCTATGTAAAAATCTTTCTCTTTTTTCATCCTAAAGAGTCTAGGCTCCAAGTCATTAACTTATAATACAGCACTGGCAAAGGGCAACAACTTCTTAGAATTGGTGAGAAATATGCTGTGGCCTCTGAGGAAGATTCAGAAATAGGAGACCACATGAGGCTGAAAGCCCCTAATGGACAAGATCTTTGCTCCATCTCATGCTACTCAACCATGAACTGCCAGACGTATAGGGCCAAATAAGAATCTGCTACAGAGATGCTAAAACCAGGCTAAAGTGAAAAAGCAAGTTTCCTTTTGTTCTTTCTACATTTTGATGAGGCAAAATTTCATAATACCATGGCACACTGGGCAACTGGGCTGGGCCAGGAAAGCCTGAAGCTGAATTTTTCATTATCTTTTAAGATTTTTTTATCTTTTAAGGAGAGATTAAGGCCAGGCGCAGTGGCTCATATGTGGAATCCCAGCACTTTGGGAGGCCGAGGCAAGCAGATCACCTGAGGTCAGGAGTTCGAGACCAGTCTGGCCAAAATGGTGAAACTCCATCTCTACTAAAAATACAAAATTAGCCACGTGCCTGTAATCCCAGCTACTCGGGAGGCTGAGGCAGGATAATTGCTTGAATCTGGGAGGCGGAGGTTGCAGTGAGCCGAGATTGCACCATTGCACTCCAGCCTGCCTGGGCAACAAGAGTGAGACTCCATCTCAAAACAAAACAAAACAAAAAAACAAAAAACAAAACAAACAAACAAAAAAGATTAAGAAGAACTACATTAAAAGTATATCCGGCAGAGTTGAAAAAAATCACTTATAATTCCCTGACACAAAACAGTGAGTGATCCAAAGATATGATGGGTACAATTATATACCTTGTGATTTAGCATCCCATTTCCTTTTTTTTTTTCTTTTTATTTAAAATAAATAGAGGCTGGGCGTGGTGGCTTATGCCTGTAAGCCTCCTCATCCCAACACTTTGGGAGGCCAAGGCAGGCAGATCACCTGAGGTCAGGAGTTCGAGACCAGTCTGACCAACATGGTGAAATCCCATCTCTACTAAAATGCAAAAAATTAGCCGGGCGTGGTGGTGCACACACCTGTAGTCCCAGCTGCCTGGGAGGCTGAGGCATGAGAATTGCTTGAACCTGGGAGGCAGAGGTTGCAGCTGGCTGAGATCATGCCACTGCACTCCAGCCTGGGTGATACAGCAAGAACCTGTCTCAAAAAAAAAAAAAAAAATAGAGATGGGGTGTCACTATGTTGCCCAAGCTGGTCTGGAACCCCTGGGCTCAAGTGATCCTCTCACTTCAGCCTGCCAAAATGCTGGGATTAGAGATGTGAGCCACCCACCCTGCTTGGCCTATCATCCCATTTCTAATGGTATACAATAGAGAAGTGCTCAATTGGGCAGCTGGACTTATTTCACTTTTTTGTACCCTTCCTTCCTCCATTCATTAAACTGTAAGGTCAGTGTAGAGAATAATTAAATTCTTTTATAATCAGACATATAGAAGAAGGGACTTGATTATTTACTGACACCAACATTTATATCATAAACATTTTAAAAATAAATATCCTCCTTTCTGGACACTGATACAGAAAAAGGAGAAAAGAGGGGTCAGGAGCAGTAGCTCACTGCGCCTGCAATCCCAACACTTTGGGAGGCCAAGGTGGGAGGATCACTTAAGTCCAGGAGTTTGAGATGAGTCTGAGCAAGATACTGAGACCTCTTCTCCACAAAAAAATCAAAAAAACTAGCTGGGTGTGGTGGCACACGCCTGTGGTCCCAGCTACCCAGCAGGCTGAGGTAGGAAGATGGCTTCAGCCCAGGAGGTTGAGGCTGCAGTGAGCCATGATCACGCCACTGCACTCCCAGCCTGGGTAAAAGAGCAGGACCCTGTCTCACAAAAAAAAAAAAAAAAAAAAAAAAGGAAAGAAACAAAAGAAGAAGAAAGAAAGAGAAAGAAAAGAAAAAGGAGAAAAGAATAATCTTCAGAGAATAGCACAGTTTCTAAATATCATCTCTGGGAAAGATATGGCTCCTCATGGCCTCCCCTCCTTTCAGTGCTTCAGATGCCATACCTTTCCCACCAGACAAAAATATACCAGTTGGACCTCCAGAAATGTGCCCTCTCTAGAAGCTGGGAAAACAATATTTTGAAACACTAGCCACCTTCCTCCAACTCCCCACCCCTGATATGGCCTTTACCTTCCACAGGGGAGGTTTTCAGTCTACTGCAGAGATTCTGTACACCTCCATAGTGGACATTAATCTGGGTCAGTGCATCCCTCGAACGCAGCTCCATGAGCTTCCTCAGTTCCATTACTGTGCAGCCAAAGTCCCCTTCACGGCTCTCGGCCATCGAGTTGGCAGGCAAGACACGGTCTGATGGGTTCGTCATTTTGCCTACTGTTACCAAGCCCCTCAACCAGAGAAGATATAGCGTTTCCCTTCAACTGACCAGTGTCTCCAGCCTCCCTGTCTCAACTTCTTCCTACTTCCTGCTTCTCTGGGGGCCCAGAGAGGGAATAGATTGAATATATCTTGTGCAATAAGCTCCTGAGTAGCCGTCTGAAGTCTAGATCCTTTCTTCTGTATGAAGTCTGGCAGCAAGAGGAGGAAGAGGATGGGGGAACTGAGTGGAAGGTGGACTCCGTGTCACGATGATTGGTGTCCCCAGGTGGTGATGATAGTGGTTGTCCAGGGTAGGTAGGTTCCTAGCTTAGACCAACTTGCTTAGATGAAGGTGTAAACAGGATGTGCGTGTTACCATGGCAGCAACCTTAGCAACAACCAGCAACTGTAGTGCTAGAGAGACGTCAGGAGGAGGAAGAGGAGAGCTTCCTGGATACCGATGACAACTGGATCTCTGGAATAAAGGTTCAAAGATAGACAAAAAGAAATCATTAGAGCAGCCATGAGTATCTAGCATCTGCAAGGGCAAGAGGTACCCAGTCTAAGCACAAGGGTTTAAGTGACAGTTGAGATCTGAGCTGAACTGATAGCTGAGGCCCAAGCTTAGAGAGCTGACTCAGGAGAGGCCCGTTCCTCCCTGGGAGGCCCCTGCAGCCTGTAAACTCCAATGTAGAGGAGTAATTTCAATACACCCTAGTCTTCATGTCTCACCTCTCCCAACCAAGCAACATAAAACCCACAGCTTCAGAAACTTGGAAATAAATGGTTATGACCTCTGATGGCTCTAATGTTTTCACTGTCTATTTGAGGGACCTGTGACAGGATCCTTTAGTCTGACCTTATCTATAAAAGATGAGAAGAGGTCAGAAAAAGGAGTTCAGGCCGGGCGCAGTGGCTCAGGCCTGTAATCCTAGCACTTTGGGAGGCCGAGGTGGGCGGATCACGAGGTCAGGAGTTCGAGACCATCCTGGCCAACATAGTGAAACTCTGTCTCTACTAAAAATACAAAAAAATTAGCAGGGCGTGGTGGCGGGCGCCTGTAGTCCCAGCTACTCGGGAGGCTGAGGCAGGAGAATGGCGTGAACCCGGGAGGCGGAGCTTGCAGTGAGCCGAGATGGTGCCACTGCACTCCAGCCTGGGGGACAGAGCCAGACTCTGTCTCAAAAAAAAAAAAAAGAAAAGGAAAAAAAAGAAAAAAAGAAAAAGGAGTTCAGATCTAAGTGATCTGAAGGGTGGCCTGTCAGTCTGCCTTCCTCTCCCACACCCCACACTCTTCCCACTCCCAATACACACATTTACACACAAGGAAGACAACTTGATAGAAGATGTCAAAATCCTCCAAAGCCCCTTAGAGTACTCAGCCTCCAGGTGTATGGAAATTCTGCAGCCTGTTGCAGGTGTCAACCTGGCCGGCACCAAGTTTTGGTCTTGAGGCTAAGCTCCACCCTCCTCCAAGAGGGTTTTGGGGAGAAGAGGAGAGTAAAATGCTTTGGCAGTTGGTGATACAGGGTGAACTTTTTTTTTTTTTAATAAGGGGGACAGAAGGACCTCTGAGGAGGAAAGATAGGGAGTTTGAAGCCTGAGCATTAAAGTTTCTCTGGAGTGGGAGCGATAAGACACCTCTCAATTCAGATAGAGGATAAGGCCACAGCAAGGTTAGCAGGGGAGACAAGCTAGCCTGTGAGTGAGCACCAGAGTCTCACATCAGCTCAATAAATGCACCAGAGAGAGGCCAGCATTTCTCCCCTCAGAAAGATGCATTACCTTTCATGCATGCTAACTAGGGGGTGTGGTGGAGCTATGTGTAGGTGAGGATACGGAGGGCTGAAGGTGGGAAGAGAACTTATCCTGAGGCCCCTTCTCAGTTTCAGAGTGGGGCCGCCATGTGTCATGCCACTGACAGGTGTCACTGCCACACATCAGCCTTTTAAATGTGAAGGGGCTCTTAGCACAGCACCAGAACATGGGACCCCAACCCCAGTTACATAGTCCCCCCTGATGACTTCAGTTACCAGGGAGTAGCAAGGAGCTCTGGCCAACCTCTTTGTAATAAATAGATGCCACCCTTACTTCTAGAAGGTGAACAAAGAAGCACAAGAACCATCAGATAAGGGACTTGATTCTTTTATCAGTGATCTACTCCAAAGTCACATGTAGCCAAAGTCTTTGCCGATTCCTGACAATCCCCTTCCCAGAAGCTTCCACAGGGATGCAGGATGATTTATACTCCTCCCTCTCCCAATTTGCCCTTTGCCTTCTCCTCCTCCCATAGATTTTTAGCACTACTCTGACTTACAAAGAGTTAAGAAAGCAGGGCTCTATTTGTTTTAAAATATCATACTCCCTTCTTATCTGGGAAACAAGAAGATCCACAAAGGACCTGAGGCAATGTGTCAAACTCCCTTCATTCAGACTGGTATGGGAATAGGCAGGACCACAGAGTTTTCACCGCAGTCCAGCTTCTCCTCCAAGCCTGAAAGAAGTGGGAAGGGCAGCAAGAAACCCAACTTGACCCTTAAGTAGAACTCCTTAACCTTTCAAGAGGATGTTGGGAACAATGCTGATAGAGTGTTGAACCAGGAATCAGAGGATTTTCCCTTTTCTGTCTTCACCCACTACAATGTGTGCTCCATGAAGACAGGGATGTTACTTAGCCTTCTCAGGACTCAGCTCCTTCCACCTTTAGTTGGGTAGAGAATGGGCCCTGTCTTTTCACACCACCCTAAGAAAGTGATAAAGGAATGGAATTACAGAAATAGTGCTTGGAAATCTTAGATGAAAGGTGTCCAGTGTCCAGAATAGGACACTTAAGTGATGGGAGAAAGCCTAATTTGATCTTTTTTTTTTTTTTTTTTTGAGACGGAGTCTCGCTCTGTCGCCCATGCTGGAGTGCAGTGGCGCGATCTTGGCTCACTGCAAGCTCTGGCTCCCAGATTCACGCCATTCTCTTGCCTCAGCCTCCCGAGTGGCTGGGACCACAGGCACCTGCCACCACACCCGGCTAATTTTTTTGTATTTTTAGTAGAAGTGGGGTTTCACAGTGTTAGCCAGGATGGTCTTGATCTCCTAACCTCGTGATCCGCCCGCCTTGGCCTCCCAAAGTGCTGGGATTACAGGCATGAGCCACCGTGCCCAGCCGCCTAATTTGATCTTAATGATCTTTTGTTATCAAGCCCTTTAAGTAGAAGAAGAACAATAAGCTCCATGTGCCCTTCCATCTTTCCTTGCCAGGGAACCCCCACCCCACAGAAAGAATGGAAAATTCTAAGGCAGCTTCATTAACAATAACCATTAGCTAGGTTATAACCATTAGCAATAACCACCAGCATATAGGGTCTTGGGTCTCTTGAGAATTAGAAAAGACAGTCTGAGTCAGAATTCCTTCCTTTTTTTTTTTTTTGAGAAAGAGTCTCACTCTGTCACCCAAGCTGGAATGCAGTGGCGTGATCTTGGCTCACTGCAACCTCTGCCTGCCAGGTTCAAGTGATTCTCCCACCTCAGCTTCCTGAGTAACTGGGATTATAGGCACCCACCACCATGCCCAGCTAATTTTTTGTGGTTTTTTTTGTTTGTTTGTTTTTGAGATGGAGTCTCACTCTGTTGCCAGGCTGGAGTGCAGTGGCGCGATCTCAGCTCATTGCAACCTCCGCCTCCCAGGTTCAAGTGATTCTCCCACCTCAGCTTCCTGAGTAACTGGGATTATAGGTACCCGCCACCATGCCCAGCTAATTTTTTGTGTTTTTTTGTTTGTTTGTTTTTGAGATGGAGTCTCGCTCTGTTGCCAGGCTGGAGTGCAGTGGCGCGATCTCAGCTCATTGCAACCTCCGCCTCCTGGGTTCAAGTGATTCTCCTGCCTCAGCCTCCCAAGTAGCTGGGACTACAGTCGCATGCTACCACACCCAGCTAATTTTTGTATTTTAGTAGAGATGGGGTTTCACCATGTTGGCCAGGATGGTCTCGATCTCTTGACCTTGTGATCCACCCGCCTTGGCCTCCCGAAGTGCTGGGATTACAGGCGTGAACCACTGTGCCCAGCCAATTTTTTGTATTTTTAGTACAGATGGAGATTCACCATGTTGCCAGGCTGGTCTGGAATTCCTGACCTCAAGCGATCTTCCTGCCTCAGACTCCCAAAGTGCTAGAATTACAGACATGAACTATTGTGCCTGGCAGAATTCCTTCCTTACTTTGAACCTCGTTTCAGAGTATCAAAGAGGAGAGATTCTTCCACTTCCATAGGCAACTGATGGAAAAGGTCACATAAGATTAGAACACGTGGGGCTGAAGAACCCATGTGGGAAAGAATGAAAAGGTTTGTTTGCCTCAGGCTGATCTAGAGAAACACACAGTAAGTCAAGCACTAAGCTGCTGGCACATAGTCAAAAGGGCAGTGCAGAGTTGGGGCCCGAGGTTTAAGGTGGGATCTCTATAATACTAGGAAGCATATCATGATGTCCACACTTCTGAGTTTTGAGCTTTCTGGGGTATGAGCTCTCTGCAACTGCTGAGCTTGCCTGGCCGCTAATCTGATTAGGCAATTGCCAAAGAGTAATCTGAAGGTGCTCACACCACCTCAGCATCAAATGCGCTGCTCAGACACCTCTTGTCAGGTACGGGTTAGTCATTCGGCTCGGGGCGTTCTGGGTAAGGTATGTGCTGCCTCCTCTTTTCTAGTATTTTGCAAGCCTAAGAGATGATAGAAGAGTGAACTCTCTCATCTCTTCCTCCTAGGGCAAGAAATCATAATGCTTTACGTGATTATTAAGACATTTTACTTTTTTCCTCCTAAATTCCTATATCTGTTCTATAATTTGTAGACGACATGTGAAAGCATTGGTCATATCAATTCTAGCTAGGACAGCTGTGATGCCCGCCTTACCGATGAAGATACAAAGGTCCAGGGAGATAAAAAAGTGGTTTGGTCTTAGCAAGTCAGAGGTCTTGACTGCCTGGTGCTCTTTTTGTTACACTTTACTCCTTCTCTTGAGCCTAAACGTCCTCATTTTCTGGCAAACTTCTAAGACGTCCTTTAAAAGGCAGGCATCTGCCTGGTGCCATGGCTCCTGCCTGTAATCCCAGCACTTTGGAAGGCTGAGGCGGGAGAATCACTTGAACTCAGAAGTTCGATACCAGCCTAGGTAACATGGTGAAACCCTGTCTCTACAAAAAATACCAAAATTAGCTGGGCATGATGGTGCACACCTGTGGTATTAGCAAGTTGGGAGGCCGAGGTGGGAGGGTCATTTGAGCCTGGGAGGTGGAAGCTGCAGTGTGCAGTGAGCTGTATTCACATCACTTAATTTCAGCCTGGGCAAACCGAGTGGGACCCTGACTTCAAAAAAAAAAAAAAAAAAAAAAAGCCTGTAGAAATGAGGAGCTGCCAGAAACAAGAACCTTATGCCCTAAGTCACCAAACTGTAAACACTAGTCGGACAAATTTTCCTCCAATTTTGTGCAAGGAATCTTTCACTCTTAGCTTTCCCGGGCTGCTAAAGAAGAAATACATCCCCAAACTATGAGGAAAAAGAGTGACACCTTGTATAGGTTATAGAGTAGGGTATATTTGAAAATATGAAAGGAACTCACCCCCTGACTCTCCCCGCTACTAAATGCTCTTATTGAATGTGATGTGATGCATAAAAATGGGAGAAAGGAAACAGGAGGGGCAAGGGGCTAGGGCTTCAGGCTGCTGCAGCACTGCAGACAGACCTGCCTGGAATAACAAGAGGCTCTGGTCAACTCTGGCCTCTGGGCTACAGGCGAGGGCTGCTCAGTGGAGCAGACACTTCCCTGCCCTGCCCTACTCTGTCCTTCCCCGATGGGCTGAGAGCCTCTGCTCAGGAGCAAGCTGGTAGCACTTGGAGACACTCTGGCAGGGGTGCCAGCATCACAGCCAGGCAGGACTTGATGGGTGAGGAAGGGAAGACCTCCGGAGAGGGGAAGCAGCCTGGTCCCACTTTAGAATGCACCTAACTACAATATAAAACCTGCTTCAGGGCTGGGTGCAGTGGCTCATGCTTGTAATCCCAGCACTTTGGGAGGCCGAGGCGGGCGGATCACCTGAGGTCAGGAGTTTGAGACTAGCCTGGCCAACAAGGTGAAACCCTGTCTCTACTAAAAATAGAAAACATTAGCTGGGCATGGTGGTGAATGCCTGTAATCCCAACTACTTGGGAGGCTGAGACAGGAGAATCACTTGAACCTCGGAGGCAGAGGTTACAGTGAGCCGAGATCGTGCCACTGCACTCCAGCCTGGGTGACAGCGAGACTCTGCTTCAGAAACAAACAAACAAAACCTGCTTTAGGAGTCCCTCAGAAAACCCGTAGTCTTTTTTCTGACCTAGAGTCAGTCTCCCTCATTCCAAGTGAGGCTCTACTTCTCCCTATACTCAGGAAGAGGGATGTGGGATTGGGAGAGGTGGGAAGGGAGGGAAAAAAATATTTGTTGAGCACCTACTATGTGCTAGGGGCCATACCAGGTACTTTATACGAAAATTAGAAATTATGTATATACCCCTATGTATAATGTAGTGCCTGGCATAGTGGCTGGTCCACACACTGTAGCTATTATCATTCTTACATATACTGTTTCACTGAATTCTCACCAACAACCCTATAAGAAGGGCCTCTCCATCTTATAGCAGGGAAATAGAGATTCAGAGAGCCAGATTTGTGCCCTAATCTAAATCCAAAGCCACCTTGCCTCAAGTACAAGAACAATGATATAAAAAAATGTAAACACAGCTATGAGCTGACTTCCTAAACCTTGATGAGAAGGCTCACATAAACCCATCTGTCCCTTGTTCCTGACTCCTAAAAGGCTCTGAAATAGGTCAGGGAAATATCTACCTCTTGTGAACTTTCTGGGAAGGCACAGGGATAGACCCAAAGCTTTTTGGGAGCAGACATCCTCCCCTCCCCGTTGTCCTACCCTCCCCTCACCCCACCCCCACCCCAAGCCAGGAAGCACAGGGCTCTAGATTGCTGTGAGTCCAAGCATATCCAGTTCCCGCCTGGAGAGCCCAGTGGTGGAGATGCGGGCTTCCTCCACTCAGTCATCTCATGCTCTTGGCCTTGCTCCCCCTGGTGATCCGGGAGAAGCACAGAGGGAGACCCTGCTCTGTATTCTCTCTCTTTTTTCCAGCAGGGCTGTTTCCTGTGTACCACCTGGGGGGGGGTTTAAGCTCTATTCCTTCTCTCTGGCATGCTTAACGCTTCCAAAGGACAGTGCTCTATCAAGAAAGCTGGCAAGAACCTGACCATGGTAGGCTGCCTAGCCTAAAACATCCCTGGCTAGCCCTTCTCTCCGGAGGTGTGAATCTCAGGCAGAGGCTGTTCTGCCCGCCTCCTTATCACAGGCTCCTTATTTCCATGACCCAGATTCTAGTTCAACCTGGCCACTTCCCATCCCTCAGGTCTGGCAGCCAACCTCATCACAATCCCGGGTTCTTCCTCCCCTCTGCATGTCTGCCCTGCCCTAATTGCTCCTTAAATGCCAACTATTTTGCAGAAGCCGACTAGAGCATATGCCCTCCTTCAGCCTACTGAGGCCCTTTGGAGGCATGGGAACAAGGTCAGAGGCAGCAGGTGTTGGCTAAAGTTCAGGTGGTGGGTGGCACCACTTGTCGTCATCATCCAACAGCCACACCCAAGCCAGGAAGCCAGGTGAGGGCGAGCGCACCAGGCCAGGCCTCTGGCCTCACCGTGGGATAGTATACCATGGCCTGGTCAGGGAATCTGATGCGAATTTTCAGCTAGCCCCTAGAACTTAGCCTCCTGGGGTGGGGTACTCCCTTCCTGAAGTTCTGGGTTCTGGTCCATGTCTCCTTTGCTCTTCCCTCTACGCCCTCTAGTCCTTCCAGGTTGCTGATCTCTGCTTCCAGTCATCTCAGGACAGCCCCCTTTCCCAGAGACCCAAGGAAAGCCCACATCCTTTTAGTCTTTGAGAAAACGGACTTGAGAGGATGTCACTCACAGGCTCAGTGCTCTCTTTCTGAAGATAGAACGCCATTTCCTGGTTAGGAGGTGGTATCCACGGCCCTCCCTCACTTACTTCCCCCTCTCCAAGTCTGCTACTCTGACAGCACCTTCTTCAATTCCACCGAAAAAAGGTAGTGCTAGAGTCAAAGCATCTATCCAGAGAAAAAGTGTCACTCCTAGCCCCTGGGTCTCAGGAATCCAGAATTCATCCCTCCTCCCCAGAACCACCCGGTGCTTTTTGGTCAAACTACATCTATGCATGCTGTGGACCCGGTCACCTAGTCCTGGCTACATCTTCCAAAGAAATCCTCATCCAGGGCCTGGAAGGGGCATGTGCAAGGATGTTCACTGGGGCATTATCTGTGGTGATCTGAGATCCAAAAAATAAAAATAAAATACCTCTCAGTCTTGGAGTGGCTGTGTTGTCTAGGATATGCTGTGCAGTGATAATGGTGGCAAAACTTATCAGTTCTGGCCAGATGCCTTCAGAAGGCAGGGAGAAGGTAGGACCCATAGATGGCAAAAGCTTCCTCCAAACAGCGATACCAAGAATTGACCGAAGGTTGACAGCCTGATCCTGATCACCTGGTCTGCTAAGATCTAACCCATGTCACAGGCTTTAAGAACCACCAAGATGAAGACAGAAAGCTCTAGGGCATGGGTAGGGAAACAGTGTGGTGGGAGGAAGCAGGAGTGTGCCTGGGAGGGCACTGCTGTCCCCCGACCCCTGTCCACTGGCTCCATCTTGAAATGGCATCAGTATTATCAAGATGAGGCCGGGCACAGTGGCTCATGCCTGTAATCCCAGCATTTTGGGAGGCCAAGGTGGGCAGATCACCTGAGGTCAGGAGTTCGAGACCAGCCTGGCCAACATGGCAAAACCCCGTCTCTACTAAAAATATAAAAATTCCATCCTGGCTAACATGGTGAAACCCCATCTCTACTAAAAATACAAAAAATTAGCCAGGTGTTGTGGCACGTGCCTGTAGTCCCAGCTACTCAGGAGGCTGAGGCAGAAGAGTTGCTTGAACCCAGGAGATGGAGGTTGCAGTGAGCCAAGACTGAGCCATTGCACTCCAGCCTGGGAGACAGCGAGACCCCATCTCAAAAAAAAAAAAAAAAAAAAAAAAAAAGCCAGGTGTGGTGTTGCACGCCTGTGATCCCAGCTGCACAGAAGGCTGAGGCAGGAGAATCGCTTGAACCTGGGAAGCAGAGGTTGCAGTGAGCTGAGATCGCACCACTGCACTCCAGCCTGGGTAAGAGTGAAACTCCATCTCAAAAAAAAATTATCAAGATGAGAAAGAGCAGTCCCTCAGGCTCAGAGCCTTGGGAAAGCCAACCTCTTTCAAATTGTGTGAGTCACACTGGCCTGGGTCACCTCTGTGTCCTCCAGTGACTCAGAGGGTATATGAGGTGGAGGTAGGGGTGTTCACAGCAAGCTAGAGCTCAAAAAAATGTAGAGGATGAAACAGCAGCACTCACCATTTCCTTCAGTTGTTTAAGGAGGCCAAGAGCTACCTTCAGGTGGAAGTGACAATGCCATCTGGAAGGTCTGTTTAACAAAAGGGGTACTGGCAGCCTCTCCTGACCCCGTTCATTCAGGGTAAAGGTTAGCAAGGATAACTGCTACTCACTCCTCAGAGCTGCGGCAGGAAGCTTCTAGGCCACAGACAGGACGCAGCCCTCCGGCAGCAGCATTCAGGTATTTCGTGTATGTACTCTCTTAGACTACGCAGACTGTCTTTCTTGGGGCTACTGTGGCTTTCCATATTTTGGTTTCAAGGGAACAAAGGGGCTTTTTAGCAGCTGGATCGGATCCTAGGTTATTTCTGGAAACGAATTTCAGCAGAATCATGTCATGTTCATGGAGGGGGTCATTTTCCTGGGCTACCGGGTCGGGACCTGGCTGTTCCCAGGCCTCAAGTTCTGGTGGAGCCCTCAGGATAAGGGGAAGAAGTTGCCTGGCCACAGACTGAGGAGGCCACATCTCATCCACCAAAAGGGAGCACCAGGGGCAGCTGCTCTGTCCCCAGGCGCTCAGCAGGAGAGGACGCAAAACAACATTCCTGTGTGGCCCAGATACTAGCCAGCATGTCCCATACTGGTCATCGGGCCTGGCTGCTCCCATTCCCTTTCTCCACTCTGACAGTCTCACCTATACAGAGTACAGAGACCCTCCCATCCCCACTTTACCTATTCCAGCCTTCTCTGGGCCTATTTCCTGGAAGTCACAGGCAAATTAGTGAGGGCTCCATGCTGAAAAGACAGTGCTTATTAAAAAAGGGGGCCAGGAATGATCCCTAATAACCTGCCACCCCTCTGGGCCTGTTTTATTCTTCCTTGTTCACATATTGCACAGACAGGATCCATTCAGTCAGCCTAGGCCTTTGGAAAGCGAACCGATCATGTTTTCTTGCACTTGAGTAATGCTTTAGAGCCATGGTTCTCAAACCCAGAGTGAGCACTAGGATCCTCTGGAGAACTGGGGCAAACCTACTGGCCCCCTCCCTGCCAATTCCTGAGTTTTTGGTGCACAAGAACGGAGGTGGGGCCTGGGAAGGTGCACTCCTAACAAGTTCCTTAACAGGGTGAGCTGAGGCTTCTGGTCTGGGGACCACACTTTGAAAATGCTGCGAGGTTCCAAAGCATTCCCATGAACCCCTTCAGCTACAGGCTGACATGGGAAGGCACAGGAAGATCTTGCCATGTGTCTCCTTCGCTCTTCCCTCTCCCTCTGCTAGTCCTTCCAGGTTGCTGATCTTTGCTTCCATTTATCTCTGGGCAGCCCCCTTTCCCAGACAGAGCCCCGAAAAAGCCCACATTTTTTTAGTCTTTGAGAAAACAGACTTGAGAGGATGTCACTCAACAGGCTATAACAGAAGCCAAGGTCTATTCGAAAAGTTAAAACAAGCCACCTCGTGAGGTTCAGAGGGACACCCAGGCCCCTTTCAGGTTCCGGTGGAGCGAATCCCCTGCCAGCCCTGTCTTCTATCTCCACAGGAGATGAGCGATGCTGGGGCCCATACACAGATGAGGGAAAACAAAAACAAAAGACATCCGCTGCTCATTTTGGCTCCCAAAACATTACTGCCCCTGGTTGCCTCTGGAACCCAGGCTGCCTTTCCCCTGCCATCCCCCACGGTTCCAGAAGAAGCACCACGCTCACTGCCTCCACAACACCTCTCAGGGAGCGCCTGCCCGCTGCTCCGAGGCCAGGGCGGCCAGCAGCAGCTGCTGGTTTCCAGGCCAGTTGACAGGCTGTTATAAACAGTCGCTTTAGGTTGCTATGGCAAAGCGAGTGTGCAGCCCAGCGACGGTAAAGCTATTTATGTGCCTGTAATGACACAGTGGTCTGTTTTTTATTATTTTACTTTTAAAGTTTTCCTTTCCCAACCCCCTAAATCAGCTTTAAAAAAAAAAAAAAAAATATAGAGCCACCGCAACTTTCTCAGGAACAAAAAGAGGATAGCCAGAAAATAGAGCCTATGACTTGAGCCAGGAAGGGGAAGATGGAAGCAAGGAGTGTGGGTGAGCTCCTTTCCAAAAGGGAATGTGCGGCCTCTGGCCATGCAGGCCCCTAATCACTTAGGAACCAAAGCTCTGCCTCTGGCTCAGCTCCTCAAGGAGAAATGCCAAACCCCAGGGTCTTCTCACCTCCCTGCACTTATATTATGGAGAAGAGACAAAGCCACTTTGTCTTCTTGCTCTAACAGCAGCACTCCTTCATCTCCCCAGCCCCCACCAGCTGCCAGTATCAAGGGAGGAAGACATGGAGGATTCACCAGGGGTCGTGGGAGGAGAGCTTCGAAGCCCCCATCCCCTCTGTGGGTAGCAGCGCCACCCAGGCAAGGAGCCTGCTCACTCTAGCTGAAGGGTTGCAGAGAACGACCTCTAGAGGTACCTCTGAGGAGACACGTGTTTCCTCCACTTCTGCAGAGAACTTTCATCCAATCCTTTCTCCTTAGCTTTGGGGTGAAGGGCTACTTCTGCACAGCAAGACCCTAGATTTTAGTCAAGGTGGTGAGGAGTGAGAATCACAGAGTCAGCATGCAAGGTTCAGATGCTGATGGATGAGTAATAGTGCAGCTGATTCCTCCCTAGACACATATGTCTCAGGCACCAGAGACATGGGAAAGGTTTTTGGCCGAGGAGTTAGGGAGTGATCAAAGGTCAGTCTGCATCTATTGGATGGAAGCACTATGGCCCTCTGCCTTGATCCCCTCAACCAAAAATAAAATAGCAAAGAAGAAAAGAAATAGGAGCCATAGGTGGTTCAAGATGGGCAGGAGAGGCAGGTGCGGTGGCTCACGCCTATAATCGCAGCTCTTTGGGAGGCTGAGGAGGGAGGATTGCTTGAACTCATGAGTTTGAGATCAGCCTTGGCAACATAGCGAGACTTATTTTTTTTTATCTAAACAAAATAAAGAAAAAAAATGAAGGTCAAGAAAGTGGGAGTCACAAGTCCATGTGGTAATTAATCATAGGCATGCACACACCCACACACACACAACTGAGCTGAAAGCGTGAACTGACTAATAAATATGCTATAGGTCATCAATCACTAAACAGCATGTGAGTAAGAGAAAGAGTCACCTTTCAGAAACAGCTAGTTGGAATATAAAGATGCTGCAGGAATTTATCAACCCCTTTTCCCCACCTTATTCCAGCTTCTTTTGGATTGGTATACACTTATAAAGGGATTAAAAACCTCTTACTGCCAACAGACATATTAATCAGATAAAAATAAAGTTAGGGCAATGTTAAAAACAGCAAATTGCATAGACTGTTCCATTTCCTCCCATCTCATATGATAACTGAATGTCTTCCAGATGCCACCATGGCTCAGAAAGGATGTAGATGAGAACACTCCCCACGGGGATGAGAGAGGGCAGGAGAAGGGGGAAGACACTGATGCTCCCATCAGGGAAGCACCCTTCTGGTGCCTCAGGAGAGGTCAAATTCCTAACTGACAGCCCTGGTTAGCTCATAAGCTCTTGTTGGAGAAATCAGAACTTGGGATAAAAATCAGTCTTGGCAGAACCTTGAGGTCAAAAGAGCAGAGCAGGTATCATTTCTAAACCTGTCAAACCAACTATCATCAGCATCCTAGTTCCTACAGGGTAGGAAGGCAGAAGGGAGAGGTGAGGAAAGGGTCCAGAAATAAAAAAGGTATAGTCCTGGACTGTTGGGTGTAGGCTGATGTTAAAGCACTAACTATGAATTAAGGTTCCACATAAGCTGTGCTTCTCTTCCTAGGTTAAGAGTATGAACTCAGCTGGGCACAGTGGCTCATGCCTGTAATCCCAACACTGTGGGAGGCCAAGGCGGGTGGATCACCTGAGGTCAGAAGTTAGAGACCAGCCTGGCCAATATGGTGAAACCCCGTTTCTACCAAAAATACAAAAATTAGCCACGTGTGGTGGCACATGCCTGTAATCTCAGCTACTTGGGAGGCTGAGGCAGGCGAATCACTTGAACTGGGGAGATGGAGGTTGCAGTGAGCTGAGATCATGCCACTGCACTCCAGCCTGGGTGACAGAGTGAGACTCAATTTCAAAAAAATAAAATAAAATAAAAAAGAGTATGAACTCAAGCAGAGTGGCCATTACTTGGGAATACATAAAAAGACAAAGAGAGATGCAGACGTGTTTCAGTGTCCCAAGGTAGAGTGAGCTTCCAAAACTCACGGACTAGAAAGAACATCTATTCCAAAGGGCTCGCATCCACAGTGATGGACACAGGGCTCATTGTTGAAAGAGACAAAGAGCAGGCAAAGAGGTGACTCAGCCCCAGCTGGTCATTGTTGATGGAAGTCTCTCAGGGGAGAGAAAGTGGAGAGTATTGTGTATTTTTCTTCCAAGTGAGCAGAAAGGTTGTGTCATCACCTCTCTATCCCAACCTCAGCTCCAGAGCCTGGCCTAACCTGTGCAATTAATGAATGAGCCACCTTTCTCTGTTCCATCCAGTGTGCTTCTGTTTCCAAGGGAAGGAAAAGTATGAAAGTCCCAGAAAGGGGCCAGGAACAGTGGCTCACGCCTGTAATCCCAGCGCTTTGGGAGGCTGAGGCAGGCAGATCACCTGAGATCAGGAGTTTGAGACCAGCCTGACCAATATGGAGAAACTCCGTCTCTACTAAATATACAAAAATTAGCAGGGCGTGGTGGCACGTGCCTGTAATCCCAGGTACTCGGGAGGCTGAGGTAGGAGAATCGCTTGAACCCGAGAGGCAGAGGTTGTGGTGAGCTGAGATCACGCCATCGCGCTCCAGCCTGGGCAACAAGAGCGAGAATCCATCTCAAAAAACAGACAAACAAACAAACAACAACAACAACAACAAGTCCTGGAAAGGGATCCAGTCTCCAGAGACAATCAGTAAGACCCAGGCACCACTCCTTCAGCACTTGCTCCATCTCCCCACATTCTTTGCACCTTAAAATTGGTGGACTGAATGAATGGTTGAGGGCACATCTCCCTTGATCTCCAGGCCACAGTCACAGAGGTTTTGGTGCAGATAGAAGGGGAATGAGCCATCACTGAAGGAATCCATCTACTCTCTAGGGAGAGGCAAAGGTGAACACAACCCAGTTGATTCTAAACTCCTATATATGCCACTTTAAACACCACTTCGACCTCCAAGGCAAAACCTGGAAGAATGGTGGGATGGTGGTCGGAGGTTTGTAGGAAGTGAAAAAATAAGATATTTTCTGGATTATTTTATTTCTAAAGCCCTAAGCTACCAAGATCATAAGAAGAATACCTAGCACCAAACTATTTCCACCTCCCCATTTTTCTCTATACCTCATTCCCAAACTTCTAACTTTATTATCCCATACTTATGTGTATCCCTTCCCCTACCTCCTCCTCCCCAATCTGTCTGTCTATTTCAATCTCTCAGTCTCTCTCATTCTCTTTTCCCACATCTCCAGGGACAGCCTAATTGGATTGATCCTTGCCTGGATAATTTCTGAAACCAATCAGTCCTGTCCTAGTCCACAGTGGCTCATATAGTGGAAGGAGCAGGAATGTGCTGAGAAGCAAGTCAGGCACTTGTGGGGCTGCCACAGCCAGCACCAACCCAGGGCCCATCTGTGTCACTGGGGTCACGGATGATGGGTCAAAGGCACGTGAGACCAGATTCCATGAGCCAATCTGCATTCTCCCCAATCCATCTGGAGCTTGCTTGTCTAAGTCAAATATTTATGCAGGAACTAACTACACTGGAGGTAGAGATAAACAGTGAACACTGAGGACTCTAGGTGGGGGAAGGGGAGGGATAGGAGAATATTCCCATGGATTAAATACAAAAGTCAGTTATAGTAACTACAGCCTTCTAAAAAATGAAAAAACAAAACAAACCACCAAAGTCGGGATGTAGTATGCTCAGCCAAGCTCCCAATCTAGCATAAATAGGAGACTGGCTTGATGGAGGCAGAAGACTAGACAGATTGAAAAGGCACCCGGGGCTACAATCTGACCCTGGCTCCTTTCAGGTTTCCCAAGGAAGCTGACAACTCAAGAACTGAACACAATAAGCTAGTCCTACCCAACTACAAGCTGCAAGATGGCTCCACTGTTGCACCTCCGTTCCACTCTGAGCCTACAGAGCATGGTGGGGAATAGACATATGGACGCTAAAATCCAACCCCTGGTGACAGGCTGCTTTCTTCTCTCTTTCCCCACCGCTACACAAGGATTCGCAGAGGAGGAGTAGCATCACACATCCTATTCAGGCAGAGTGAAACTTTCGTAGGCATCTCATGCTATTTGCTTCTGCAGAAGATTGCCAGAGCAAGCTTTCCCCCAGTTCCTCCAGTCTAACACACCCTGGCCAGCTGTTCCAAATTAGCAAGATCTTCATCACCACAGAGGGATCTTTTTCAGTGTGCGGGGAGGGGGTCACTTTCCTCCCTTTAGGGTTCTTGTCACTGGGCCCTCTCTCTGTAAGCAGCCAAGTCCTCAGGGAAGCTGAGGACATGCCAGCCTGCTGTCTTCCCTCCCTCCTCCAATGGCCAGCCCAAGAAAGAGAGCTCGCCTTCATGCGGGGGAAGTCCCACGGCAGTGAGGCTATGGAAACTTTGCCGTCTAAGGCTGTGGAATTCTTCCACTGGGCTCCTGCAGTTAATCATCGCAGCTCCCTGGATTCCCAACTTTGGGCTTTAAAAGGTAGCACCCGAGCAAGAAGGACAAACATATCGAGGAGAAGAAAGAAAAAAATGTTGGTGTAAGCGAAAAGATAACTACCTCCAACACTAGTCTACTGAGTAACTGAGCAATTGTGAGAAGAGGAAAGAAGAAAAGAGCACAGGAAAAATAAGTATAGACCACACTCCAGAACATTACTCCAGATTGCCAGCGTATGCTGCCCATATCCACTCCCTAGAACCTACAGGGAACATTGCTCTTTTGCTAATGTACTTGTAGAAGGATTATCTAGGGTTGCTTTGTTTGAAACTTTCTCCTCTCAGCAGATCATGAGCTTCTATCCCCCTTTGGAAAAAAGTGCTAGAGGCAGGGCACGATGACTCACGCCTGTAATCCCTGCATTGTGGGAGGCTGAGGTGGGCAGATCGCTTGAATCCAGGAGTTCGAGACCAGCTGGAGCAACATGGTGAAACCCCATCTCTACAAAATACACAAAAATTAGCCAGGCATGGTGGTGCGCACCTATAGTCCCAGCTACTTTGGAGGCTGAGGTGGGAGGATCTCCTGAACCTGGGAGGCAGAGGTTGCAGTGAGTGGAGATGGCACCACTGCACTCCAGCCTGGATGACAAAGTGAGAATCTATCTTAAAACAAAACAAAACAAAAACAAAAAGGTCCTAGAGAGCTCACAATTGGGAGTACACAGAACTGAAATATTAACTTCCAAGATGGTCAAAGTGGCTTCTTAGGCCAGGTTGTCATGGTTTCCAAGACCACAAACAGAAGTTTTGCTCAAAAGAAGGGCAGGAAGGGAACTGCCTTTTTCTTCCTAAGGGAATAGTTTCAAGAGCCAAGATAAGAGGGGGATATGGCAAAAGGAAGAGAAGTTTCCATAACAGGGCAAAGGAAATGGACAGTCTTGAGAGTTCAATTTTTCCTGGTGAGCATAGAAAGAGAGGCCTCATTTGTAGGATTATAACGCCTTATTCGGATGGTGAGATAAACCTAGAGGTTAATAGGAAGAGGAGTCAGCTTTCTACTATGTTAAATGTCCACCCAACCAAACCTAGGAGGCATGAAGAATGGAGGCCAAAATTAAGCTGCTTTGGGAAAGCGAAGGCCCTCCAAAGACTCTGAGTTTTGCCTGCAAGAGGGCAGATGAGATAATTATCCCCAGAAGTGATGTGTGGAGGTGCTGTTTCCAGAATTGAGGCCTGCCTTGCTGTCCACCCCTGCAGGTCCCCTGGTCAGGACCCTTTCAACTCTCATTTCAAAGGAGCCAGGTGGAGGAGAACATTGTAAGAAACCAAAATGCTACCATTCCTCCCAGCAGGAGCTGTCAGCTGAGTATGGCCACCTGGCCCAGGAATTCCCTTTCAGACTCATGGGCAGTTCTCTGTGGCTTATGAGAATCCCCTTGGATGCTTCCTCCTGAGCTGGTGCCAGCTTGGAAAGGAGACAGAGTTGCTCACCGCTCCGCTCTACCCAGAAGCAGCAACTGGGGCACCATTGTAGGTTAATTACCATGTATGCTCCACCATCTTCTCAAAGCAGGTAGGCTGACCGCAAGCTAGGACAGGGCTGTCACAATTTTATCACCAGTAACAATACTAGCCAGTAAGTTCCTGGTCTTTTCAGGGAGCATGTCCCCTGCTTTTCCCATCAACTACATCAAACAAGAATCCCATAATCATAGCCACGTAGATGGAAAAGTCTAAACAAATACACTCATTTTACATTTAAGCATGTATTAGCAAAATATTGTGCTGAGCACTGGATAAAAAGGCTACACAATCTTTTTTTTTTTTTTTTTTTTTTTTGAGATGGAGTCTAGCTCTGTCACCAGGCTGGAGTGCAGTGCTGTGATCTCGGCTCACTGCAACATCCACCTCCTGGGTTCAAGTGATTATCCTGCTTCAGCCTCCTGAGTACCTGGGACTACAGGCATGCACCACTATGCCTGGCTAATTTTTGTATTTTTACTAGCAACAGGGTTTCACCATATTGGCCAGGCTGGTCTTGAACTCCTGATCTCGTGATCCGCCCGCCGCGGCCTCCCAAAGTGTTGGGATTACAGGTGTGAGCCACCGAGCCCGGCCAAGGCTACACAATCTTGACGGGAAAGCAGGAAGGGGCAGAGACACCTGAGGCAAAGAAATCTGTATTGGGTGTCAAAGGAAGGGCAGAAACATCTCCCACGCCTGCTCGCCTGCGCCTACCCAAAACCTCTAGGGTTTCCCCTGCCGCCAGCTTGTGGCCATCAAGCTGCTGCAGGAGAGAGCTCATCACAGCGTGGGCCTCCCACTAAGGGCTCAGCCTGAGCAGAGGGGAACCTTCTCTTTCCAGAGCTGCTACATGCAGTCAGGTAGCATGTACCCTGAACATGGGCACCAGGTAAGGAGGTGGTTTGGGAGATGAAATCCACCCTAAGTTTTGCCAGATGGGCCTTGCACCTGTGGGCTATATTCACCTTTCTAAAATCTTTAAAAGTAACTTAAGGGCCGGGCACGGTGGCTCACGCCTGTAATCCCAGCACTTTGGGAGGCTGAGGCGGGCGGATCACGAGGTCAGGAGATTGAGACCATGGTGAAACTCCATCTCTACTAAAAACAAAAAATTAGCTGGGCGTGGTGGCGGGTGCCTGTAGTCCCAGCTACTCGGGAGGCTGAGGCAGGAGAATGGCATGAACCCGGGAGGCGGAGCTTGCAGTGAGCCGAGATCGCACCACTGCACTCCAGCCTGGGTGACAGAGAGAGACTCTATCTCAAAAAATAAATAAATAAAAAATAAAAGTACTTTAAGGACTAGCAGGTGCAGTTAACTGTCAACCTGGCATTCCCTTGGGTCACCAAATCCTGAAAAATATCTAAGGAAGAAAACCAGTAGTGAATCCAGTTTGACCTGGGGATGCACCAGAGGCAGGGCTGAAGATGTCAAAGTGGCCAGCCCCGTGGGGCCCCTGCACCTGGGCCAGGCTCCTGCCCCTCACAGCTCACAGGCTCTCCCATGACAGTCCTTTCCAAGTAGCACCAGTGCCTCTCAGCCAAACCTCCTCCAAATCCATTCTCCCTAAGCCTTCGTTTCCTCATCTAAAAAAACGGGGATCAAAAAGTCATCTACCCCATACCAAAGTTGAAAGGATTATTACTTTTTTCACGTGCAAAGGCCCTTGCCCTTGGATGAAGATCAAGTATCTTAAGAAGCCACTGAACAGTGGAGGCAAACTGCCTCTGCCCCTCTGTCAGAGCCTCCCTGTGCCTCTGGCCACCGTGTTCCTATACTTTCCAGTCCTGGGTCTGGACCCTTGGCTGTGTGTACCAGGAGGACATTGGTACTCCCCATTCACAGACTTCTCCAGAATCTCTAATTTTTGCAGCTATGTCTGGGGAATCTATCTGTCTGAGGTTCCTTTTTAAGTGGTGTCAGCAAGACTTGGTAAAAAGACAGAAAAAGTTCATGAGAGTAAAAGAACTCTGTGTTAATAACTCACATGTGGATAATGCTTCACAGTTTTCAAAGCACTCTGACATTTGATCTTTGCGACAATCTTTTAAGATAGACAGGACTGACAATATATTCTCTGACAGATTTTATAACATATGGTCTTAAAGGTGAAGTGACTCACTCAGTTAAGGCCACGCAACCACAGGAAGAGCCTAGAAGAAGCTAAGGCATACTCCACACTACGAGATCCTAAAAGAAATTGGAGAGAAGAGGCTGGGTATGGTGGCTCATGCCTGTAATCCCGGAGACTCAGGAGGCTGATGCAGGAAGATCACTTGAGGCCAGGAGTTTGAGACCAGCCTGGGCAATACAGTGAGAACTGTCTCTACAAAAAATAAAAAAATTAGCTGGGTGTGGTAGCATGTGCCTGTAGTCCCCACTACTTAGGAGGCTGAGGAGGGAAGATTGCTTGAGCCCAGGAGTTTGAAGCTGCGGTAAGCTATGATCACACCACTGCACTCTAGCATGGTGACAGAGCAAGATCTTGCTTTAAAAAAAAAAAAAAAGAGAGATAGAGAGCAGCCTGTATAAAATAGTGGGATAATTCTAGGCCCAACCCAGGACATTGGAGCTGGGGATTCCTGTCCTGATGAGCTCAGAGGATTAATATAGGTTCTCCTACTTCCTCTCAGAGGTAACAGTGAGACATGCTGAATGTATGTGTGATGTCTGTGTGTGTCATTCTTCTTGGCCATGGGTACCTTGAGAGTACAGTTTGTGGTCTAGATGGAGGCGGTACACCTCCTAGTGTGTCGTGGAGGTACAAAAGGGAGAAGAACAAAAAAGGGTGGAGGAAGATAAGAGAAAGAAAGGAAGAGGGCTCTTTCCCTTAGGGAATTCCCAGTCCGCAGAATTCTAAATAAAGAAGACAGGACACACCCATATTAAGGAGGCCTCTGATTATAGTACAGCACATCCAGAAATATTGAAGTGCATCGGGACCAGGAAGGACAAAGACTGACAAAGGGAAGAAATGCAAAAAACAAAAGCAAACACAAACCCAAAAAATATAAACAGGAAACAAAATGTTGCTCTAGAGTCTCTAGACCCTTTAAAGGCCTTCAGTATTGAAAGGAGGGAATCTCCAGGGTTAACAATAGGGTCTTTCCCTAGGAAGGCAAGCAAATGCAAGGTTGCGGCCCCAGATAATCACTTCTCTCTAGCTAGCACTTCTGGGTTCAGATGATGTCATGCACATTAAGTATTTGTTGAGAAAAGAGACCTTTGGAAGACTAAAACCTCAGGACAGAGTTTATAAACAGCACACTCAATTCTACCTGCCTTCCACCATCCGGGAGAGTGACCCTCCTCAGTTTCCTGCTACAAGGAAAGAGTAGGCTATTCTCTTCATATTACTGCAAATTATGATATACCCAAAAAGTGTGATTAAAAAAGGAGGGCCTCCATGGGCAGATGAATGGACAAACAAGTGTGGCATATCCATACAACGGAATTATTATTCAAGGAAGGACGTTCTGCCACATGCTGCCACACGGATGAACCTTGAAAATATTATGCTAAGTGAAATAAGCCAGTCACACACACACAAACAAATACGGTATAATTCTATTCATATGAAGTATGTAGAATAGGGAAATTCATAGAGACAGGAAGTAGAGTGGAGGTTACCACAGGCTGGATGGAGTAGAGAATGGGCATTATTGTTTAATGGGTACAGAGTTTCAGTTTGGGATGAAGGAGAAGTTCTAGACATGGGTGATGGCAATGGGAACCCTACATTGGGAAAGTAGTTAGAACCACTGAACAGTCTACTTAAAAATGGTTAAGATAAGTTGGGTGCAGTGGCTCATGCCTATAATCCCAACACTTTGGGAGGCAGAGGCGGATGGATCATGAGGTCAGGAGATCGAGACCATCCTGGCTAACACGGTGAAACCCCATCTCTACTAAAAATACAAAAAGAAATCAGTCAGGCATGGTGGCAGGCGCCTGTAGTCCCAGCTACTCGGGAAGCTGAGGCAGGAGAATGGCATGAACCCGGGAGGCAGAGCTTGCAGTGAGCCGAGATCGTGCCACTGCACTCCAGCCTGGGCGACAGAGCGAGACTCCAACTCAAAAAAAAAAAAAAAATTAGCTGGGCATGGTGGCGTGTGACTGTAGTCCTAGTTGCTCGGGAGGCTGAGGCAGGAGAATCACTTGAACCTGGGAGGCGGAGGTTGCAGTATATTTTATCACAGTAAAATAAATAAATAAATAGGAGAAGGAAGAAGAGCAGATGGAAGAGTCATCCTGGTATAGACAGGTGAGAAGGGTGGAAAAAGGAAGAGCAGAGCTAAGTTCCAGATGTGGACCAGCAGCTGCTGTCACTGGGAGCTCAGACCCATTGTGGTAATGGAGGTGGAGGCCAGTGGGGCACAGGTCAGTCACCACAGACATGCCCAGGGCTGGGAGCCCACACAGAGCCTGGCACAACATCAAAGAACTCAAGGGACCTGGCAAAGCTGAGTGACAAGGCAAAGGGCTGGAGAAACAGACTGGGCTTTCTGAATACCATGCAGTGTGCTTGTGTGTGATAGGAGACAATGGTGGGAGTGCATTGAGGGTGGTGGGCATAGGGTAGACAAATCGCCTTTTCAAAGAGCAGGAGAAAGGCATCTGTGTTCATCTTCTCCTCTCCCAAAGTCACCCCATCATCAGCATAGAGAACATAGGCACCTGGTTAGAGCAGGTACAGCTAAGGCTTTCCTGACCCAAGATGGGGAACTAAGTCTCCAGGCTTTTTGATCACTCTATATTAGTATCTCATTTGATCCTCTCAACAACCTTGGGAAATGGGTCGTATCACTCCCGTTTTACAGAAGAGAAAACTGGCTACTTTGTCTAGGCTCGCACAGTAAGAAGCCAAGCCAGAATCCAAACCCGACTTTGGCAGAAGCCACACTTTTTTCATAATATTGCCTTTGAGGTGCTTTCCAGACATAAGAGCTCTCCTTCTCAGTGATCATTCACCTCTTAAAGTATGGTGCAGAGATTAACAGCATAAGCTCTGTGGACAGACGGCCCAAATCCCAGATCCACCACCACCATCACTACCCATTTGACCTTGGGAAAGTTTTTTTTTTTTTTTAGACGAAGTTTCTCTCCTGTTGCTCTGGCTGGAGTGCAGTGGCGCGATCTCAGCTCACTGCAACTTCTGCCTCCTGGGTTCAAGCAATTCTCCTGCCTTGGCCTCCCAAATAGCTGGAACTAGAGGGCCACCCCACCATGCCCGGCTAATTTTTGTATTTTTAGTAGAGACAGGGTTTCACCATGTTGCCAGGCTGGTCTTGAACTCCTAACCTCAAGTGATCCACCCACCTCAGCCTCCCAAAGTGCTGGGATAACAGGCGTGAGCCACCGTGCCCAATCCCCATGCTCTTCTTCTTATTTATTTATTTATTTATTTTTTTGAGACAGAGTCTCACTCTTGCTAGGTTGGAGTGCAGTGGTGCGATCTTGGCTCACTGCAACCTCTGTCTCCCAGGTTCAAGAGATTCTCCTGCCTCAGCCTCCCGAGTAGCTGAGACTACAGGTGCTCACTACCATGCCCAGCTAATTTTTGTATTTTCAGTAGAGACGGGGTTTCACCATGTTGGCCAGGTTGGTCTCGATCTCTTGACCTCACGATCTGCCCACCTTGGTCTCCCAAAGTGCTGGGATTGCAGGCGTGAGCCACTGCACCCAGCCCTCCCCCAACCCCCACCTCCGTTCTCTTCTTACTGCTCCCTAGGAGCCTATTCATCGGCTGTTACATTGAACTGGGACCTCATTTTTTATCTCCACCACCCCAAGTGATACATTCTCACCCCAATGGCATGCATTCTCACAATCTTCCAACCTACTACCTTTTGCGATAGCTATTTTTATCCCCCTTCAACAATTGAAGGAACTGAGGCCTAAAGCTCTACAGTTAACATGTGGTGAAACTGGACCATAAACCCAGGTCCAAAAAACTCATGGTCTTGGCTGTTACATGGTGTTTTGGCATTAGAGAGAAAAAATCTACCACATGGTAAAGGGGAAAGTAGCTTGGGTTGAATTTCAAATACTTGGATTGGAATCCAAGCACTGTGACCTTGGACAAGTTTCTTTTTTTTTTTTTTTTGAGATGGAGTCTTGCTCTGCTGCCCAGGCTGGAATGCAGTGGCACAATCTTGGCTCACTGCAACCTCCAGCTCCCAGGTTCAAGCGATTCTCCTGCCTCAGCCTCCCGAGTAGCTGAGATTACAGGCACCTGCCACCATGCCTGGCTAATTTTTGTGTTTTTAGTAGAGACAGGGTTTCACCATTTTGGCCAGGCTGGTCTTGAACTCCTGACCTCGTGATCCACCTGCCTTGGCCTCCCAAAGTGCTGGGATTCAGGCGTGAGCCACTACATCCGGTTATTTATATATTTTTTTTAGCAACAGGGTCTCACCCTGCCACCCAGGCTGGATGGAGCGATCTTCCCGCTTCAGCCTCCCCAGTAGCTAGAACTACAGGCATGCACCACCATGCCTAGCTAATTTTTATTTTTATTTTTTGAGACAGGGTCTCGCTCTGTTACTCAGGCTGGAATGCAGTGGCATGATCAGAACTCACTGAAGCCTCAGCCTCTGGGCTCAAGTGATCCTCCCACCTCAGCCTCCTTTGTGGACTACAGGGGTGTGCCACCATGCCTGGCTAATTTTCAAATGTTTTTGTAGAGACAACGTTTTGCTATGTGGTTCTGGCTGGTCTCAAACTCCTGGGCTCAAGTGATCCTCCCACCTCTGCCTCCCAAAGCGCTGGGATTATGGGTGTGAGCCACTGCACCTGGCCAGAAACTATAATTTTAAATGCCTGCTTTGGGCTTGTCATTCTGACATATATTACATGAAATTATAAAGATTAATGATTCAAAGTGATTAATACAAGAGCTACTCAAGAAATGGTATTATTTATTATTTTCTTCTATATCACAATCATAAATTTTTTTTTTAACTGACACATTTCCTATCATTTTCATTTGTGTTTCCTTTTCATTTTTCTTCCCCTCTGCTAGTTTGGAAGTTACATTGTACCAAGTTTTTTAGTATTAGCCCAGAAATCTTAACATAAAGACTTCTAATAATCAGTATCTTTAATTTTTTCCCTAGAAAATATAAGGACCTTAGAACACTTAAACTCCAATTACTATATTCACCTTCCAATTTTTTTTTTTTTCAGACGCAGTCTCTCTCTGTCACCCAGGCTGGAGTGCAGTGGCGCAATCTGGGCTCACTGCAACCTCCACCTCCTGGGTTCAAGCAATTCTCCTGCCTCAGCCTCCTGAGTAGCTGGGATTACAGGCACGCGCCACCACGCCCAGCTAATTTTTGTATTTTTAGTAGAGACGGGGTTTTACCATGTTGGCCAGGCTGGTCTCGATCTCCTGACCTTGTGATCCACCCACCTCAGCCTCCCAAAGTGCTGGGATTACAAGCCTGAGCCACTGCGCCTGGCCTCACCTTCCAATTTATATGCTATAGTTACTGAGGATTTTAATTATACCTTCATTTTATTCCTATCAATTAGACATTGTTATATTTCTTGTCTTTGACATCAATATTTAGATTTCACTCCACGTTTACCATTTTATTTGCTCATCATCCCTTCTTCATTTTATTTCTTTCCCTTTTTTTTTCTTTGAGACAGGGTCTCTCTCTGTTGGCCAGGGTGGAGGGCAGTGGCGCCATCATAGCTTACTGCAGACTGAATCTCCTGGACTCAAGTGATCCTCCCACCTCAGTCTCCCAAGTAGCTAGGACTACAGGCCTGCATCATCATGCCAGGCTTTTTTCTATTTTTTATTTTTTTATTTTTATTAGAGATGAGGTCTCTCTATTTTGCCCAGGCTGCTCTTGAACCTCTGAGCTCAAAAGATCCTTTCATCTTGGTTTCCCAGAGTGCTAGGACTATAAGGCATGAGCCACAGTGCTCAGTCCATCATCCCTTCTTGAATCTTAGACTTTCCTTTTAGTACAGGCACACCTCGGAGACATTGCAGGTACAATTCCAGACCACTGCAATAAGGCAAGTTCCTGGTTATTTATTATTTTTTTGGTTTCTCAGTGCATATAAAAGTTATGTGTACACAATACTATAGTCTATTAAGTGTTTTATGGTTAAAAAACACAATGTGACTACCTTAATTAAAATATGTTTTGTGTTAAAAATGCTAATGATCAGCCGTGGCTCATGCCTGTAATCCTAGCACTTTGGGAGGTGGGGGGGGGGGCGCGGATCACTTGAGGTCAGGAGTTCAAGACCAGCCTGGCCAACATGGTGAAACCCTGTCTCCACTAAAAATATTTTTAAAAAAGGGTGACCCTTTCCTGTCCTGGCCTGCATGAGTCTCTGAGACCTTAAAATTGAGAGTGTTTTCGCACCCCAGGAGCTGCTCCTGGTGGTTCTGTGGCTGTCACCATGCCACAGAATGAATATACTGAATTACACCATAAACCTATGGATACCGTTTGGATTACTATGAGAAAAACAGAAAGAAGGAAAGTCGAGAGGCTCATGAATGAGAGGCTCATGAACGTTCAAAGAAGGCAAAGAAAATGATTGGTCTGAAGGCTAAGCTGTACCATAAACAGCATCATGCTGAGAAAATACAAATGAAAAAGACTATCAAGATGCATGAAAAGAGAAACATCAAACCAAAGAAGGATGAAAAGACTCCACAGGGAGCAGTACCTGCCTATCTGCTGGACAGAGAGGGACAATCTCGAGCCAAAGTACTTTCCAATATGATTAAACAGAAATGAAAAGAGAAGGTGGGAAAATGGGAAGTCCCTCTGCCTAAAGTACGTGCCCAGGGAGAAACAGACGTATTAAAAGTTGTTCGAACAGGAAAGAGACAGAAGAAGGCATGGAAGAGGATATTTACTAAAGTCTGCTTTGTTGGAGATGGCTTTACAAGAAAACCACCTAAATATGAAAGACTCATCAGGCCAACATGCATTTCAAGAAAGCCCATGTAACACATCTTGAACTGAAAGCCACCTTTTGCCCACCAATACTTGGTGTAAAGAAGAATCCCTCATCCCCACCGTATACAACTTTGGGTGTTGTTACCAAAGGTACTGTCATTGAGGTAAATGTGAGCGAATTGGGCCTTGTGACACAAGGAGGCAAAGTTATTTGGGGAAAATATGCTCAGGTTACCAACAGTCCTGAAAATGATGGATGCATAAATGCAGTCTTACTGGTCTGACAGCAATTTCATATGTAATTATTGACGACTACACACCAACTGAAAAAACTGCCATTTAGTAATTTTTCTACCGAACAGCCATACATGTCTGCAATCAAGAGATTTATTACATTGTAAACATTAAAATGGTCCAGTTTTATAAATGGTCTTTGTTCTGAAATCTGCTTAGACCCCATGTTCATAAAATTGAATGATTGAAAAAAAGCAAATATACAAATATCATACTTCATCAATATCTGCATTTATGAGTGGGTATTCAGCAATTTCCTGAAAAAACACCAGTGTCCGTTGAAAATGCCTTTCAAAAAGCTTAATACACAATTATGTGTCTGAGAATTTAACTGAAGTATCTTCTACCTCATTAATCATTAATCCTAAAAAGGTAGCATTGATACAGATGTTAAGTTTACAGTGTTTACACTAAAAGTATGTGAGAAGACACAAAGTTCAGAACTCTTAGAGAAATCTTTTCACCTGTGAAATCCTTAACTTCTGAATACAGCAAAGGCCTAGTGAATTTACACTCTAAACATTTTTTTCATCCATTTACCATGTAGAATAATACCTACTTGGCACTGTTTTCTACTTGAATCATGAAAATGAAAAAAAATACTAAAGTCTTTGTACTTTCTTAGCATTTCTGTATTCTAAACAGTATATTTCTAGTTTCAGAATGGTATTAGGAATTAGTTTAAGCAACTCCAGCTAAGTTTTAAAAGGAGAAAGGAGACTGCACTGATTCTCTGAGGAGAAATTTATTTGCAGTTACTTAGATGACGTAAAAAAGTAAGGTGTTAGGGTTGTAACTTGGTGAAAGCACTTTTGTGATCTGTGATATGTTGTGGCTTTAAGGATAGCTGTATATTACATTAATCTGTAATCACCCAAAAAAAAAAAATAGCCGGGCGTGGTGGCACATGTAATCCCAGCTACTCAGGAGGCTGAGGTGAGAGAATCACTTGAACCCAGGAGGCGAAGGTTGCAGTGAGCTGAGCCGAGCCGAGATCGCACCATTGCACTCCAGCCTGGGCAACAGAGCAAGACTCCATCTCCAAAACAAAACAAAACAAAACAAAAAAACAATGCTAATGATTATCTGAGCCTTCAGGAAGTGGTAATCTTTTTGCTGGTGGAGAGGTCTTGTCTCAATGTGGATGGCTGCTTGCTGATGGGTGGGGTAGCTGTGAAAATTTCTTCAAATAAGACAACAATAAAGTTTGCTGCATTGATTGACTCTTTAGTGAGACTTCTCTATAGCAAATGATGCCATTTGACAGCATTTTTTTCCTTTTCTTTCTTTTCTTAATTAATTTATTATTATTATTATTATTATTATTATTATTATTATTATTATTTGAGATGGAGTCTTGCTATGTTGCCCAGGCTGGAGTGCAGTGACATGATCTGAGCTCACTGCAAACTCCACCTCCCAGGTTCAAGCAATTCTCCTGCCTCAGCCTTCCAAGTAGCTGGGATTACAGGAATGCACCACCATACCTGGTTAATTTTTATATTTTTAGCAGAGACAGGGTTTCTCCATGTTGGCCAGGCTGGTCTCGAACTCTTGACCTCAGGTGATCCGCCTGCCTTGGCCTCCCAAAGTGCTGAGATTACAGGCGTGAGCCACCGTGCCTGGCCTCTTTTTTTTTTACATCCCCACGAAGGACTGATATTTGATAGCATTTTACCCAGAGTAGAACTTCTTTCGAAATTGAAGTCAATCCTCTCAAACCCTGCAGCTGCTTTATCAACTATGTTTATGTAATATTCTAAGTCCTTTGTTGTCACTTCAACAGTATTTACAGCATCTTCACCATTTACAGCATCTTCACCAGGAGTAGATTTCATCTCGACAAACCACTTTCGTTGCTCATTCCTAAAAAGCAACTCCTCATCTCTTCAAGTTTTATCATGAGATGGCAGCAATTCAGTCATATCCTCAGGTTCTACTTCTAATTCCAGTTCTCTTGCTATTTCCACCACATCTACAGTTACTTCCTCCACTGAAATCCTGAACCCCTCAAAGTCAGCCACGAGAGTTGGCATCAACTTCTTCCAAACTCCTGTTAATGTTGATATTTTGACTTCCTCCATGAATCATGAATACTCTTTTTCTTTCCTTTTTTTTTTTTTTTTTCAGACAAGATCTCACTCTGTCACCCAGGCTGGAGTGCAGTGGTACAATCACGGCTCACTGCACCCTCAACCTCTCAGGCCCAAACGATCCTCTCACTTCAGCCTCCTGAGTAGCTGAGAGCACAAGAGCACACCACCATGCCTGACTAATTGTTTCACTTTTTGTAGAGACAGGGTCTCCCTGTGTTGCCAGGCTGCTCTCAAACTCCTAGGCTCAAGTGATCCTCCTGCCTCAGCCTCCCAAAATGCTGTGATTACAAGCCTGAGCCACCATTCCCAGCCCTTGAATGTTCTTAATGGCCTCTAGAATGGTGGATTCTGTCCAGAGGTTTTCAATTCACTTTGCCCAGATCCATCAGAGGAATCATTGTCTATGGCAGCTATAGCTTTACAAAATACATTTCTTAAATGATAAGACTTGAAAGTCAAATTTGTTCCTTGTTCCATGAGCTGCAGAACAGATTTTGTGTTAGCAAGCATGAAAACAACATTCATCTCCTCGTGTGTCTCCATCAGAGCTCTTGGGTGACCAAGTGCATTGTCAATGAGCAGTAGTATTTTGAAAGGAGTAGGTTTCAACAGTGGGCTTAAAATATTCGGTAAACTGGCCAGGCATGGTGGCTCATGCCTGTAATCCCAACACTTTGGAAGGCCAAGGCGGGCGGATCACCTGAGGTCAGGAGTTCGAGACCAGCCTGACCAATATGATGTAACCCTGTCTTTACTAAAAACACAAAAATTAGCCAGGTGTGGTGGCATGCACCTGTAATCCCAGCTACTTGGGAGGCTGAGACAGGAGAATTGCTTGAACATGGAGGCGAACATAGCAGTGAGCCGAGATCACACAATTGCACTCCAGCCTGGGCAACAAGACCGAAACTCCAACTCAAAAAAAAAAAAAAAATTATATATATGTATATATATGGTAAACCATGCTGTAAATAGATGAGCTGTCATCCAAGCTTTGTTGTTTCTTTAATAGACCACAGGCAGAATAGATTTAGCATAATTATTAAAGTCCCTAGAAGCTTGGCGCAGTGACTCACGCCTGTAATCCCAACACTTTGTGAGGCCAAGGAGGGCGGATCACTTGAGGTCAGGAGTTTGAGACCAGCCTGGCCAATATGATGAAATCCCATCTCTACTAAAAATATAAAAATTAGCAGGGCATGGTGGCGGGCGCCTGTAATCCCAGCCACTCTGGAGGCTAAGGCAGAAGAATCACTTGAACCTGGATGGGTGGAAAATAAATAAAGACCCTAGGATTTTCAGAATGGTAAACATTGACTTTAACTTGAAGTCACCAGCTGCACTGGCCCTAATGAGAAAGTCAGCCTGTTCTTTGAAATTTTGAAGCCAGGCATTGACTTCTCCTCTCTAGCTACGAAAGTCCTAGATGGCATCTTTTTCCTAGAGAAGGCTGTTTTATCTACATTAAAATCCGTTGTTTAGCACAGCCACTCTCACCAATTATCTTAGCTAGATCTTCCGACTAACTGGCTGTGGTTTCTTTGTCAGCACTTGCTGCTTCACCTTTACGTTGTGGAGACAGCTTCTCTCGTTAAACATCAAGAACCAAGCTCTGCTAGCTTCTGACTTTTCTTCTGCAGCTTCCTTCCCTCTGTCAACCTTCACAGCATTGAAGAGATTTAGGATCTTGCCTTGGATTAGGCTTCAACTTAAGGGAATGTTGTGGCTGGTTTGATCTTCTAATCAGACCGCTTGAACTTTCTTCCTGTCAGCAAATAAAGCTGTTTTGCTTTCTTATCATTTGTGTGTTAACTGGAGTAGGACTTTTAATTTCCTTCAAGAACATTTTCCTTTATTCACAACTTGGCTAACTGGCACAAGAGGCCTAGCTTTGGGCCCATCTCAGCTTTCAACATGACTTCCTCAGTAGGCCTAATCATTTCTAGCTTTTGATTTCTAGTGAGAGACCTGTGACTTTTTCTGTCACATGAACACTTAGAGGCCATTGTAGGGTTATCAATTGGCCTGCTTTCAATATTGTTGTGTCTTAGGGAATAGGGAGTCCCCTGGAAAAAGAAAGAGATGAACAGCTAGCTGGTCAGTGAGGCAGTCAGAACATATACATTTGTTGATCAAGTTTGCTGCCTTATATGGGCACCATTTGTAGCACCCCAAAACAATTCTATTAGTAACACCAAAAACTCACTGATCACAAATCATCATAACACATATAATAATAACGAAAAACTTTGAAACATCATGAGAATTACCAAGATGTGACACAGAGACATGAAATGAGCACATGCTCATAGAAAAATGGCGTCAATACACTTGCTCAACACAGGGTTGCCACAAACCTTCAATTTGTTTAATAATAATAAAAAAAAAAAAAAGGCAGTGTCTGAAGTACAATAAAATAAGGTATGCTTATAATTTTTCTTCTTTTAAATTATTTCTTTTAGAAGTTGCTTTAGTAGGCCTCGCACAGTGGCTCATGCCTATAATCCCAGCACTTTGGGAGGCCGAGGTGGGAGGATCACTTGAGGTCAGGAGTTCAAGACTAGCCTGGCCAACATGGTGAAACCCCGTCTCTACTAAACATACAAAAAAATTAGCCGGGCATGGAGGCGCATCCCTGAATTTCAACTACTTGGGAGGCTGAGGCAGGAGAATCACTTGCACCTGGGAAACGGAGGCTGCAGTGAGCTGAGATTGTGCCACTGCACTCCAGCTTAGGGGACAGAGTGAGACTGTCAAAAAAAAAAAAAAAGTTGCTTTAGTGGAGTAGTCTGTTGGTAGAAACCTCTGTTTTTGTTTGTAAAGGGTTTTGTTTTGCCCTTTTTTTTTTTTTTGAGACAGAGTCTCGCTCTGTCACTCAGGCTGGAGTGCAGTGGCACAATCTTGGCTCACTGCAACCTCCGCCTCCCAGATTCAAGCGATTCTCCTCAGCCTCCTGAGTAGCTAGGACTACAGGTGTCCCACCACCATGCCTGGCTAATTTTTTTTTTATTTTTAGTAGAGACGGGGTTTCACCATGTTGGCCAAGCTGGTCTCGAACTCCTGACCTCAGGTGATCCCCCTGCCTCGGCATTCCAAAGTGCTGGGATTACAGGCATGAGCCACTGTGCCTAGCCATGTGTTCATATATTTAGATACAGGCTCACTCTGTCACCCAGGCTGGAGTGCAGTGGTGCAATCAAAGCTCACTGCAGCCTCGAACTCCTGGACCCAGTGATTTTCTTGCCTCAGCCTCCTGAGTAGCTGGGACTGCAGGTACGTACTACTGTGCCCAGCTAGTATATTTTTTAGATAAAGCATATAAAGCAAGTACAAGTAATATGTTTCTTTAGGCATACATATGTTTATCAAGAGAATGGTGAATACAACATTACAGTGCAAGACAGTGGTTCGGATGGGTGATGAGGTGGGGGGATGGGATAGGAAGGGGTCATAGGTGGATGCAAATAAATGGTAGTGATCTCATTTTTGCGTGGTGGGTTCAAGTGTGTTCATTAGGTTAATAAAAAACATTAATAGCATATATAAATAAGCAGTAAAAGAGAGGCATGCATAAACCAGTCAAGAAAATGAACTGCAGATTTTGATTCATCCAATTTTGTGCATCTGAGAAATAAACAAAAGAGATAGAACTAGAAATGAAAGGCAGAGACAGAGAGAGAGAAGAAAAAAAAATGGTTCCTATTTCTACCAGCAACATTTTTTTAACTTGTATGATCAAAGACAGCCATGGAACTATCTAAAAATATCAAGACTCTTAAATAAGAACTTTTGTTAACAATTTCATGGTCTAAAATAGCCATTTAACAACACAGTCAAGGCCAGGCACGGTGGCTCATACCTGTAATCCCAGCACTTTGGGAGGCCGAGGCAGGAGGATCACTGGAGCCCAGGAATTAAGAGAGCAGCCTGGGCAACACAGTGAGACCCCATCTCTACAAAAACATAACACAAAACAAAAAACATAGTCAATATACTGCATTTGACTTTTTTAGCCTAATAAAAAATATCAATTAACTTAAAAATTCTGGCTTTTTGGTGGTGGTAGAGGGAGGAGGGGGATGAGAGTGGGAGTACAGTGAGGGGCAGAAGTGCTGATCTGCATTTACTACTCTAGGGACAGGAGGCCTGGGAGCTGCCCTGTGCGGGACCTCCGCAGCCGGCACGCGGAGCCTCGCACCAGCGAGTCCCGGGGGTGTGGCAGCCTCGCTCGCCCTAGCCTGCCCCACTCCCCGCCCGCCCTCGCCCCGGGCCGGCCGAGTTCGGACCTGCCGCTCCCCCTCGCCTCTGAGCGGTGGTGCGACTCAGCCGCAGGCGCCGGGCTCAGCTGCCTACCAGCGCGGCCCGGGAAGCAGCTGGGGAAACAAACGCCTTAGCCCTGGAGGCCTGGCTCAGCACAGAAGCCCCAAATAAGGCGGGCCGACTCCACCCGGGCAGCAGCGATTGCTCAGAGGGGGCCGATGACTCACTCGACCCAGCCAGCCAAGCACCTCTCTCCCTCCCTCGGGACCCTCGTCCTGTCCCCCACCACATCACACCACACCACACCCCGGGGAACACACCTGGGGAACCCTCCCAGTTCTCACCCCGCCCCTCACCTGGCCTCCCTGAAACCAAACCCTGTGGCTTCAGTGGCTCAGCGGACTTCTCAGCACAGCTTCCCTGGGAGCTCCCGTCCTTGAGCTGCAAAATCCTAGGGGAACAAGGGCCTCTCTCCAAGCTTTACGGGGCAGGCATGCTTGATAAATGTCTATTGATCAATGCATGCATTATGTCAGAGGACAAGGGCAAAAACTGGGCTGGTTCTGGGATGTGTGCGTGAAAGCCACTCTGTTTACATCACCATGGAAGGGAAGGCTGCGGTACATCTGAGATGCTTCAAAACAGGCTATTACAGCGTCTACAAGTGAGTGTTCTCATTAGTCCTCAGCAGCTCTGGAAGAAGGGGAGGTAACAGCATATGGGGACCCTGGGCCCCAGAGTGGAGAGTGTGACATGCCTGGCCGGGTACGAGTGGGGACTGTGGAGGTTCCCTGACCTCAATTTTTCTGGTCTGTAAAGTACAGCACTTGGTTTTTTGTTTTTTGTTTGTTTTTTAGACAAGGTCTCTGTTGCCCAGGCTGGAGTGCAGTGGCATGATCAAGGCTCACTGCAGTCTCCACCTTCCTGGGCTCAGTGATCCTCCCACCTCAGCCTCCTGAGTAGCTGGGACTACAGGTATGCATCACCATGCCTGGCTAATTTGTTTTGTTTTGTTTTGGTTTGGTTTTGGTAGAGATGGGGTTTCCCCATGTTACTCAGGCTGGTCTCGAGCTCCTGGGCTCAAGCTATCCTCAGCCTCCCAAAGAACTGGGATACCACCACGCCCATCCTAAAGTGCAGCACTTTCAACTTTTCAAAGCACTTCCATTTAGATTCCATACTCTCTCCTTAGATTATCATAACTATCGTTTGTGGATACAAATAAATGACGAATGAGAAAAGTGAGGCTCAGAGGTTAAGTGACTTGCTCAAGGTCACACTGTTAGCTACTAGCTTGGTCAAGAGTGGAAATAAATTAAGGAATTCTTTTTAATGCCCCAAGATTCCAAGATTTTTCACCCACTTTGAACACATCATTTGCACTTGCTGGAACTCACTCTCCCATTCTACAGTGTGGAGAGCAGCCACCCTACTCAAGAAAGACAACTCAAATTTTATAGGAGCTGGAGAAATGAATGGTCTCCCCAACCTCAGGGGAGTAAGGAGGGACTTTCCCATGCAAAAATCTCCATAAATACGAATCTGTATATTTGTAGGCACTCCATGGTATACAAAGCACTTTCATGTCCATTATCTCAAGTGATTCCTGTCACTTACCTTACCCTGTAAGGTATTCAAGAGGATATTATCTGATATTTTAAGGAGAGTGAAAAGGCTACAGCAGTTAAGTGGCATGTTCAACAATAATATCCCATTTCCTTCCCATGTGTTGCATTACATTGGTTACCCCTGAGGTTCTGAGATAACCAATGTAATGACGAAAAACTCTCTATATTCATAATGGAAACCCAAAGCATCTCCCTCCATTTTTCTCATTTCTGTCCTCAAGATGCCCAGAAAGGAGGAAGGTGGAGGGGTGAAACCTTGGTATGGGCCAGGGGACAAACTACGAGCACAGAGTACCCCAAGCCTTCCCCAGAGTCATGGCAAAAGGTGGTACCAGCTCATGGGTAAAACCAAGACTCCATGTCCTGGCCCTGGATCCTGCACGGAACAGGTGCCTTGGACCAGCCTGTATCTGTCATGGAGGCCACCAGGACTCTTTATCACTCTTGAATTTGTAGCAGTCAGTTGGTACAACCTCCAAGAGGCTGGCAACTCGGGCTGTCATTCCAAAGCTGCCTAACTGCCAAGGGGTGTCGAGTGGCCCACCACAAGCACAGGGACTTTCCCATTTAGTGTCCCGTCACAGACACTAGACATTGTCTTTGTCCCCAGCCCCACGGTTGCTAATTATCTTTTGGCTGGTGACAGCCTCCAGATCTTCCTTTCTCTCTGCCCCTTCTTGCGCTATTCTTGGATTTAAAAAAAAAACAAAAACGCTTCTTTTCTTTAAAAATATAGCTGCAGATAAAATATACTTAGCTTCTCTTTCACACATATACATTTAAGAGAATGAAGGCAGGAAATCTTTATGGTTCTCTCCAATCACAGGCCAGCATGAGAACCCACACCACCAGGAGGAGCCAGCCTCTCCGCCATGAATGAGTAATCCCACTCACAGATTTATAGGGGGCTTTATTTAGGGTGTTCCACATCTTATTCCAGAAGCCTGGCCTTTAGCTGAGCCTGTGTAAAAGCCACTTTACATTTTGACTCCCACTTCAAACACAAGTCGGCCTGCCCATCTTCCCACACCTTCATGTGAAATCCAGACACACAGAGGAAGGTACCTCCGAAAGGTGACCCAAGAGTTCCAAGCCTTCTCCCCTCTCTGGTTTCTCATCCCAGCATCAGACCCTGTGCACCACCTAGGCTGGCTCCAGGTGGTCAGCTTCCAAAGCAAAGGCTATGGCCATTAGCACTTTTTTTTTTTCCCTAATCATTTATTCACATATTTAAATTTTTTGAGACAGAGTCTCCCTCTGTTGCCCAGGCTGGAGTGCAGTGGCATGATCTTGGTTCTCTGCAGCCTCAACCTCCTGGACTCAGGCAAGCCTCCCACTTCAGCCTCCTGAGTAACTGAGACCACAGACATGCACTACCACGCTCAGCTAATTTTCATACTTTTTGTAGAGATGGGGTCTGACTATGGTGCCCAGGCTGGTCTCGAATTCTTGGGATCAAGCAATTCTCCCACTTTGCCTCCCAAAGTGTTGGGATTATAGACACGAGCTACTGTGTCCAGCCGTTTGTTTTGTTGTTGTTTTCTGTTTTTTTAGAGAGAAGCTCTTGCTCTGTTGCCCAGGCTGGAGCACAGTGGTGCAATCAGAGCTCACTACAGACTCAAAGCCCTGGACTCAGGGGATCCTCCCGCCTCAGTCTCCTGAGTAGCTGGGACTACAGGTGTGCATCACCACACCTGGCTAATTTTTTTACTTTTTATTTTTTTAAGTGATGGAGTCTCACTAAGTTGCCCAGGCTGGTCTTAAAACCCTGGCCTCAAGCCTCAGCCTCCCAAAGTGCTAGGATTACAGGTATGAGCCACTGTGCCCAGCCCATCAGCTTCTTTATTTCCCTTCTAAAACCACAGACACTTTGCCTCTGGTTGCCTGCTATCATTGGATTCCACTGGACTATGTTTGGGGCTGACTTGTGACTAATTCTTTATGATGTGGGAAAATGCTCATGATCTAGTATTGGGTAGGAAAAAAAGATTAAATCAAAATCTTATTATGCAACGTGTTTCCAATTTTGTTTAAAAAATGTATATACTCACCCACATATATAAAAGACTAAAAGAGACTACACCAAAATGTTAGCAGTTATGTCTGGACTTGTGAAAGTTTTAGTTTTCTCTTCATGCTTTTCTGAATATTCCACACTTTCTAGGATGATCTTGTGTAGAGGCAGTACATAGGTCAGAATCTTTTTTTATTTTTATTTTTATTTTTTGAGACGGAGTCTTGCTCTGTCGCCAGGCTGAAGTGCAGTGGCACAATCTCGGCTCACTGCAACCTCCACCTCCCAGGTTCAAGTGATTCTCCTGCCTCAGCCTCCCAAGTAGCTGGGATTACAGGTATGTGCCACCACACCTGGCTAATTTTTGTATTTTTAGTAGAGATGGAGTTTCATCATGTTAACCAGGCTGGTCTTGAACACCTGACCTCAGGTGATCCACCCGCCTTGGCCTCCCAAGGTGCTGGGATTACAGGTGTGAGCCACTGCGCCTGGTCGACTCTTTTTTTATTTTTATATTTTTTATTTTTTAGAGATGGGATCTCATTATATCACCCAAGATGGATTCAAATTCCTGGACTCAAGCAATTCTTCTGCCTCAACCTCTCAAAGTGCTGGACTACAGGCACGTGCCACCACACCCTTGGACTCTGAAGTTTGAGAGCCATGGTTTGAATTCCACATCCACCACTTGGTAGCTGTGGGAACTTGGATAAAAGTATTTTATCTCTTTGAGCCTTAGTTTCTTTTTTTGAAAGGGAAGATAGGAATGACTCCTTCCTTATTAGGATTGTCATGAGGAGGGAATGAGGTCATGTAGTTTTAGCATGTGTCTTGGTGCCTGAAATATAGTAAGTGCTCAGTATATGTGAGATCCTTTTTACATTACTTTTATATTCTGGAAAAAAAGTAAATATTCTTAAAAAATAACCACTTGGCTAAAAATTTGCCATTTGGATTAAAGTACACAGAGAAAACAACAAAAGCCCTCCTGGAAATGTGGTGTCTCTAAAAGTGACTGAAACAAGAATGATCATACAATAAGGTAGGGTTTAACTATGTCAGCGTTCCTATGAAAAGGGAATATACGGCCGGGCACGGTGGCTCACGCCTGTAATCCCAGCAATTTGGGAGGCTGAGGTGGATGGATCAAGAGGTCAGGTGTTCAAGACCATCCTGACAAAGATGGTGGAACTCTGTCTACTAAAAATACAAAAATTAGCCGGGCACAGTGGCAGGCACTTGTAATTCCAGCTACTTGGGAGGCTGAGGCAGGAGAATCGCTTGAACCCAGGAGGCGGAGTTGCAGTGAGCCGAGATTGTGCCACTGCACTCCAGCCTGGGTGACAGAGTAAGATTCCATCTCCAGAAAAAAAAAAAGACAAGAAAGAAAGAAAAGAGAATATAAGGTGGGAAGGGTGTTGAATGAGGAGTGATGACTGTAATGAATGCAAAGTCGATGAAAGAAAATACAGATGCCTTTTAAATGAAAAACAAAACAAAAAAACCCTTACGAAACCCTCACAGAATAATAGACCGAGCTATAAGCAACAAGCAGAAGAAAAACATATAACCCAGAAAGCAGGGAGAGTCTGTGAGTTGGGTAAACAGGAATGCTCTGTCTGGCTAGGGCATTAGAGAGGCAGTGTTGCCTAGGGCCCAGGCAGGATGACAGGGGCTGAGTCAGAAACAGCCCTGGGTTAAACTTGGGCAGAAGTTTAGACAAGGGACTTTGGGGATTGGAACTATGGATTTGGCCAGCCTGGGGAGCTCTGAAACACAACTGTTTATAGCACTAGGTGCAGGAGATAAGCTGAGCAAGTTAGGAGAATGTACACTTCACTAATCTGAATATAGCTGAGAGCTTGGATCTGCTGACATTGTTCTTAAGCAGTGTGGCCTTCCAATAGCCTGACCTGTTTTGTGCCAGCCAGTGACACTAGAGGACATTGGACACCAGAAAGAAGTAAAAAGAGAACCACCATCATTACCAGGATTCCAAATGCAGTCCAGACCTCCTCTCCACGTTGGCATAGTGGCCACATGGAGTCATACACAGCGGGGCTGCAGGGAGCCTCACAAGCTCCCAGCATGAGTTTGAAGAGGGAGAGCGAAAGGTGGAGCTTCCTTAGATAAGGGCTCAATAATTCTAGGAGACCAATTCCTAAGCCAAGTCTCCTGGGGAACTGGCCATTGTTTCTTTTCAACTCCAGTCACCAACTTCCTAGGAGGATGTCCCCAGTCTCTGTCACTGAAGCCCAGCTGAGCAAGACAGCAGTGAGATCTTACTTTTAAATGTTGGTACCCAACTATAATTAATCTGCAGCATTGTTTGGGTAGGAGGAAGCAGAGAATGTTAGAGTTGAAACATCCTAGAAGTACATTTAGCCCTAACTATTTATTTTACATCTGAACAAACTGAAGCCCAGAAAGGTTCAGTGATTTCCCAAAAGTGATAGAACAACTTAAGTGGCTCAAGTTCCAGGTCTCCCAACTTCCAGTCTGGAACTCACTTCTCTAGACCACCCTGCCTGTCATTAGGAACCCTTGCAATTATTCAGGCATGAGATGATGAGGTTTTGAGCAGGGAGGGTGGCCCTGGGAAGGAATAAGGTAAAGTTCACCGTGGTCTATTTGTTTAGACAAAATTTTCTATTTGTTTATATCCATCCATCCATCCAACCATTCTTTTTTTTTTTTTTTTTTTTTCCGAGACGGAGTCTTGCTCTGCTGCCCAGGCTGGAGTGCCATGGCACAATCTCGGCTTACTGCAACCTCTGCCTCCAGGGTTCAAGCAATTCTCCTGTCTCAGCCTCCTGAGTAGCTGAGGCTATAGGCACTTGCCACAACATCTGACTGATTTTTGTACTTTTAGTACTTTTTATACTTTTAGTAGAGATGGGTTTTCATCATGTTGGCCAAGCTGGTCTCAAACCCCTGACGTTAGGTGATCCACCCTCCCTGGCCTCCCAGAGTGCAGAGATTACAAGCATGAGCCACCACATCCAGCCCATCTATCCGTTCTTTACTGATCCTCATTCTATGAGCCAACGACTGTGCTAAACACTGACTACATGAGAATGACTAAAGCATCACTCTCCTTTCAAGTAGCTTGCAGGCCAATGAGTGGGCTCCGTGAAAACACTGCAGCCAAAACCAGCAAGTCGCTGCATCTCAGAAACCATGCTGCCATAAGCCTGTTCACATGAACTCTCAGCTAATATTCACACCCTTGTCTTTAAGTCACTGCCTCTGAAACCATCTCCCATCATTGGATGCCATCCCTGAGAAACTGGGAGGGGACCAGAGAATTCCCCCTGTTTCAAGAGAGCCTGGAGCACTTAAGTGATCTATAGGAAGCAGGAGCAAGAACTGCACTTAATGCCAAGCCCCTTCCAGCCAGGAAAGGCAAGTTCTGGTTCACGCATTATCTTGGCTAAGCTGCCACTTCTTGCCAGCTAAAGTCTCTGTGTGGGTGTGTGCTGGGAAAAGCAGGGGAGATTCCAGCCTGAGACTCTCTTGCTTGTTTATCCAGGGGCAGCTCGATTCCAGTGCAGCTGACAGTTGATCTGGGTGACCAAATAGTGATAGCACCCTTGGGCTATAGCTTCTACAAAAACAAGTAGTGTTGTCACCCAGTCTGCCTCCCTCCATCAACAAGAGATTTCCCAGCATTGACTTCTACAGCCTCTACTCCCAGGGGAAGAATGCAGGGCACGAGTAAACAAGGTGAGGTGGTTGCAGCTCTCTACCCTCCACTCTGCCTTATTTCACCAGGACTCTTCTTGCTCAAATATCAAGCAAAGCCCTAGAGCTGGCACCAAGAGGGTAACCTGTCTCATGGAAATGATGGAGCCCCTGCATGCCCTTTGATGGAGAGTTGCAGGAGGCTGGGGCCTCTGGGCCTTTCGTTACTGGGAGACAATGGGCTATGACCCTTTTATAAACGTACAGAGCCCAAAGGTTAGCAGGGAGCAGGCGGGTAGGCTGGTGCCAGGCTCCATGGAAAAGGAAGGGAGAAATGGAGGGACAAAAGAGGAAAAATTAAAATTCAATGACTACCCTGGCTCATAGTAGTGAGCCAGGCACTCAGAACATGTATCACTCTTCATTTGTGTGTGTTCATATATTCCAGAGGAAATTGAGTCTGAGAGCCTAAATAATTTGTCCATGGTCACACAGCTGGCCAGCCAGACTTGAACCCAGTTCCATCAGACTCCCTCAAATCTGCGCTTTTATGTAACACCACCTACTGGGATTGGAAGGCCAACTGGGTGATTTAGGACACAGGGCATTCTTATACAGAAAGGCACAGGAATGGATTCAGGATTTGGTAAGCTCTGACCCCCGGGGCTGAAAACCCAGTGGAAATTAGCATTCTTTGCTCTATCAATATAAGACCTCAGCATCCTGTTTCCTAGTCCCAGTAAATGGATTTTCCAGTGTTTAGGAAATCTCTTTTCATCTGCTCCTCTTACAGGGCTAAATGGCTTAGGTCAGATATACAAACAGAAAACACAGATAAATCCAGGGTCATACTTTCTTTCAGACTTTTCTATATTGCTTCTAATGTCCCCCATCAAAGTAGGCTGTGAGGGCCAGGTGCGGTGATTCACGCCTGTAATCCCAGCACTTTGGGAGGCAGAGGCAGGTGGATTGCTTGAGCCCAGAAGTTTGAGACCAGCCTGAGCAACATAGCAAGACCCATTTCTAAAAATATATTTTTTTTAATTTGCTGGGTGTGGTGGTGCGCACCTGTAGTCCCAGCTACTCAGGAGGTTGAGCTGGGAGGATCCCTTGAGCCCAGGAGTTGGAGGCTACAGTGAGCCATGATGACACCACTACACTCCAGCCTGGGTGACAAAGTGAGATCCTGTCTCTAAAAACAAAAAACGAAACAAAAACAAACAAAACACAGTAGGCTGTGGGGGTTAGGGACCAGAGGCACACCCAGAGGGTTACCCCACTGGTTTCCGTGGCCCACTGTCTGAGTCATTTTTCCCTCTGACATTGGTAAGCCTAGGAGTACAAAAGTTACCAAAGCAAAATCCACTCAATAATTTTTTACTGAGTACTTACTATGTGCCAAGTACTGTTCTGGGTGCTTGGGATATATCAATGAGCAAGACGAAGGCCCTTGCTGTCATGGAGCTTATCTTCCAGGAGAGTAAATAACCTTTTTTTTGTGTATTAGAAAGGCCATGAGCTTTGGTGTCAGGCCTGGGTCACATATCAGCCCCAACCCTAATGAGCCAGCTGATCTCTGGGCAAGCTATTTAACTCACTGAGTGTTAGCTTTCTTATCTGTAAAATGGGAACCATAGCATGTTGTAGGAGTGTAGTAAGGATTACAGATAATCTATATTAATCACCTGGGACAAAGCAGGGTTCAAAAATGGTTAGTACTATTTTTCCAGTCCCAGCTGAATCCACAGATTCTGGGACAACTCGCATGCTCTCTTATTTAGGGGCTTCAACCAGAGCATTATCTTTAAGATATCCTAGAGAGAGTCTGGTGTGGTGAAGAATGTAGTTGGGTTTGAAACAACCTAAAGCCAATGAATTTTCCCTCTAGAAATGTCTGCTCCCACCCCTAGACCTGATGGAAAAGATAGGCCTGATTAGCCTCCCTCCCCTGCCACAAGCCACAGATGACTGGAGTGCAGTGGACGTCAGATCTAAGCTGGAATCAGCATCTGTCGGCGTTTGGACTGAGAGACTGAGTTAATTTACTTTGGAGAGCTAAGCGGGAAGGCCACATGGGCTGAGAGATGGAACTACTGCCTGGTTCACCCACAATGGGTCCTGTGCTTGTGGATGAAAGAGCAGGAGCCCACCTGTGAAGAAGAGAGTGCTACAGCTCCAGGATGTAGGTGTGGCTCACAGAGGGGCTACACTTCCCACACCTAAGTTCTGTGCTATTTCCCTGTAATGGTCTAATAAAGCTCCCTTTTACTTTTGCTTCTCTGAGTAGGCTTCTGTTCTCACAACCAGATGATCTTCAAGACAAAGCCTGTACCTGTCTCAGAAGGTGGTTGTTGTGACATAATTTGGAAGCATCTGGCATTTAGTCGACATTCAATAAATGCTGTTGAAACTTCCCATGTTCTTGTCAACCAGTCAGTCACTCAGCCATGGAAAGAGGAAATCTACAAATGGGCTAAACTTAGCCTTATGGTTTATGGACATCTTTATCATGTGGAAAATGAAGACAATGCCAATATCAACCTCACTGTTCACTGAGAATATTAAATGAGATGATTCAAGTTTAATACTTATCACATAAATAATAAATGTTAGCTCAGATTATTACTTCTACCATTGTCATTGTTATTTAAGATGTGACAAGAGCAGGGCACAGTGGATCACACCTCTAATCCCAGTACTCTGGGGGGCCAAGGTGGGCAGATTGCTTGAGACCAGGAGTTTGAGACCAGCCTGGGCAACATGGTGAAACCCCATCTCTACTAAAAATACAAAAAACAAAAAAATTAGCTGGGCATGGTGGCATGCACTTGTAGTCCCAGTTACAAGGGAGGCTGAGGTGGGAGAATCACCTGATCCCAGGAAGTCGAGGTTGCAGTGAGCCATGATTGTGCCACTGTACTCCAGCCTGGGCAATGGGAGTGAAACCCTGTCTTGAAAAAAGATGCAACAAGTGTTTTAGGTCTTGATCTAGGCAAGGAGGGAGGATGCAGTGAGAGCAGGAGTGGGAGCACACAGAGAACAGGAGGATGTTCTCGGGAGTGGGGTCAAGGGGTTGGGCCGTCAAGAGAAGGAACTGAGATGAAGAGTGGGTAATAGGAAGAGGGGGTCACTGGAATAATACGCTTTATGTATATCTAGCACTTTAATGTTTATGGGATGCTTTTACCTACAATACCTTATTTGTCTGTCATAACACTCTATGGGGTAAATAACGAAAGGCGATATTATACAAACTTTAAAGAGGGCAAAACTCAGGCTAGGTGCAGATGTGTACGGCATGTACCAACTGAAGCTAAATCTACTCCTTTATTCTTTATATCACATTGCCTCTGAAAACAGGGATTAAGAGGCTGAAATGAGAGGTAAAGACCAGAGGAGGAACTGGAGGGCTTCTCTGGAGAGGTATTGTTATATTTCTCCGTACCATTTGGATTCCCTCTGGGCATCCCAGCAACAGAACATCTCCACCCCGTCAGAGGCAGAGGCTCCAGATGTAAGCAGGATATGGTAAAGTCAGGTAACACTAGGAGGCCAACCAAGCGGCTGAATAAACCAGGCGGGACCCATACCCAGCTTAGGCACTGTGCCTGGTCCAGGAGAAGGCTTTCTTCAGCAAAGGACAAGCGCAAGCCCTTTACCATTCAGGCCATGGTCTCACTGCTAACACCAGGGGCTGCCCTGCAATGATATCTAAAGCCCCTCCCAGCTCAGTTATGTGTCGGGTCTAGGTCTTACCTCCCTGAAGTCGAGGGTTAAATGTGCTCTCCAGGGAAACAGATGCAAATTCCCTGGAGCACTACCAACAAGCAGGGCTTGCTGTGAGTCCCCAGGCTTGGGACAATCATCCCTGAGCTTAACGTCAGTGATGCTGAGCCCTTCCTTTGCCTCCCGGATACCACTTCTTCCCAAACCCTTAACATAGTGCTTGGCATATGGTCTGTGCTCGCTTCATGTTTGTTGGATAAATAAATGGATAAGTGAACAGGCAAATGAATGACAGATTGGCTCTGGCAATCAAATCAGCCTGTGCTGTCACATTACGGTGGCCCCGCCCTCTTGACTCTTAGATCCCAAATCAGAGCTGAGCGGCCAACCTAACTTAGTCAGCTGCTAAGGAAGGATGTATTTAATAGTGCTTCCCCTCTGCACTTCCTCTGACCTTTTGGAGGAGCCACACCCTGAGGAAAGGGTAGGGCCAAGAATACCCTGGCAGGAGGAGATCTCTGCCCACCTCTTCCCGCGACTTCTGCTTCCCCTCTCAATTACCCTGCCTCTCTCAGCTCAAGGCCCAGTGTGTGAGGAGGAGCCATGGAGAGGACTGTTAGGAGCTGCACGGTGATACGGGCAGTGCCAAATATTTCTTTGCATTTTCTGTAGTGCTAACGACCTTAATTGTTAATAATAACAGCAACAATAACAATCACGCCACTGGCACCTTTATGGTTTCTAGAATCTGTCTTCCAAACTGCTCCTAGCACATGACCTCACATCATCCTTGGAGGGACAGGGATAGTTCTCTCTGCCATGTGGGTAGAGACATTGGGTACCAGGGAAGTTTGGTGTTGATCTGGTCACACAGTGTTGCAGTGATGGGTTCGAGGTCCCAGTCTTGGAGTGGGGAGCACTAGGCTGTACCCCCAGCTCTGCCTCAAACTAACCCAGTGTCTTTGAACAAGTCTCGAGGTTCCAGTTCTCTGTCCATCTCAAATGCTCTGTCTCAATAAAATGAGCCTGGTGACAAGCCCAAAGCCTGGTGACTGTCCTCCCCTGCACAAGGTCAGAAAGCTCCTGGAATGGATGCTTGCTGCTTGCTGTGCCTGTCCTTGCATCCTAACAGATGTCATACGAGTGCTCCCCACAAAGAAGGCTGCAATATGGACAGCAGGGAGAAAACATCAAAAAATCATCCTAATGGTCTATAAGTGCCAGGAAAGCAGACAGGCGGCAGGCCGCTGCTGAGGCCAGATGCCGTCCTGCCCACAGTACCGGTACTGGCTCAGACAAAGGCTGGAGGCCTTCCAGCGAGTGGGATCAGACAGCCTCTCTCACCTGCCAGAGTATCCAATTCTCCAGGATGCTCTGAGTGTCCTCAGTTGGGAGGTAGCAGCACACCCCTTCCTCCCCATCTCCCCTCCCCTCCTCCATCAAATCTATCCTTTCTCTTTAAAATCCTGTTTGGCAATCACCTCCTCCATGAATAATTTCCAGTTGAGCCCTGCCAAATTCTAGTCTCCCCATTCCCACTAACACTCCTTCAGCCCCTAGCCATCCTATTAGCAGCTACCAGCCATCACTAGGTCATGTGTCTCTGCACCAGATGAGATTTCAAGTGTGTGTTCCCGCTCTTGTATCCCACTAGACAGAGGACGAATAGGGCCAGTATTTCCTATTTCCTCCTTTCTTAAATTTTCCTCCATCTTTAGCTCCCCAGATAGGAAGCAGGGCATTTGGGACACAAGAAGAGCAGACTACAGATGGATGATACATTCCTCTCTACCTTGGGCAGCTTCCCTGGCCAGTTGCCAGGAAGGCTAATGCTAGAATCTCAACCAGAGTCCAAACAAGGGCTCTGCCAACATGTCTACCTCTAGGGCTGAAAGCCTGGATTGGCAAGGAGGGTAAGCTGGCCTAGCAGCTGGCAAGTTTGCCTGAATTTCTAATCCAACCCACAGCTCGGATGAAAACCTAATCTCTCCAGCTCACAACACTGACTGCAATGCCACTGACATTATTCCAGTGTCGAATAATATTGTTAGGTGAGCTACATGAAATTGCCTTTGTAGGTCAAAAGTGGTTGTACATTGGCATTTTCATATGGTTCAATATAATAACTTTTGGGGGGATTATGTGCCCTAGGAAACTTCGTGAAAGTTTGAATTTCTCTGCCTCTGGCTAATATTCCTTAGTTTCTGGCCTAGGACATAGCAGAATTACAGCCTTGGAAGGTACTTCCTAATTGAAGTTCCCGGCAGATGGTGGTGGGAAATCTTAGAACCTGTTCTACTCCCAAACATCAATGGTGGCAGTTCAAAGGCATATAGCTTTTTGGCCTCTTTTCCCCTGGTCATCCTGGGCAGAAGGATGGGACTTGGCTGCAAGTTGTTACATTGTGCCAGACCCTATCTGTGATAAAAGAGTTTGATTTGGGCATTGAGAGTTTTACTCCTTTGTCTTCTATAGAAGAGGAGGGTCTTGAATCAGGAATATCTGTGTGTCCAAAATTGGTTTCATGTAACAGTACAGTTGATGAAGGCCCAGAGATATCCCCTGCTTCAATCAAGGTTACACAGCAGACAAGAGTCCAGATTACCAGTTTTCTGACTCTCAGTCCCGTGCTCTTCTGGCAAGCCTGGCAGCCCACTAGAACAAACTCCTCCCTCTCTGCCCCCTTCCAACTTCCTGCCTCCCGCTCTTTCAGGCTCCCTCACCAACACAGAAGGGGAATTGACTAAAGGATTAATAGCCCTCGCCTACATGAGCCTACGTAAAAAGAGCCCTGAGTCATGTAGGGCCTAGCCCCAGGGTTTCCAGGAGAAGAGAGGGAGAAAAAAAGAGAGAGAAGCCATCCTGGAAACTCAATCTCTCTCCAGAGCGACGATCAGGATGGGGAGGCGGGGGTGGGTATCACAATGATTTGGGTGAATGACAGGACAGCCAGGTGTGCTGCCCTTGCCAAGGGAGTACCTAGAAGGCCTTGCTTAGCTCAGGCATGAAGGCTCCGGGCAGGCACTGCTTGCTGGTTTCTTTCAGAATCACCTAATTAGAGAATTCTAAGGGACGCTAAAGGTTTGGTCAGCAACAATCTCTGGGCTGTTTGGTGAATTTCTTCTCTTACAGCCTGGGAACCCCCTCCTCAAAAGTTAGGTGGGTGACTCTCGAAGCCCTCAGTCCTCAGGTTCCCTCAGCTGGCCCCATGGCATGGTGGGAAAATGCCTGTCATCCTGCCTCCCTTTGTGGCCCACCCATCAGGGCCCAGGTGCTCCTGTCTGGACAGAAGAGGCTGTGGGTAGGGAGCAGTGAGGGTGGGAAGGCAGGCTTCTTAAGGGACCTTCTTTTCTCAGAAGATCCCTCTGTGTGCTCCATGGGGACTCTCAGCACCCAAGAGCTTAGAAAAGACACTCCTATTGGTCAGGAGTTTTGCAGATAAGGTGAGAAGAAACCAGGAATCTAGCAGTGCCTCTGGCATGGACTTCTCTCTCTCTGGCTAAGTATTTGGAAAAATTTCAAACCTGAAAGGTTGAAAAAAATAGCACAATAAACAACTACAGACCCTTCACTTAGTTTCACCTTTTTTTTTTGAGACAGCATCTCACTCTGTCAATGAGGCTGGAGTACAGTGTCATGATCACGGCTCACTGCAGCCTCGAATTATCCTCCTGCCTCAGCCTGCTGAGTAGCTAGGACTACAGACAGGTGCACAGCCTCCATGCCCAGCTAATTTTTTATTTTGTAGAGGTGGAGTCTTCCTATGTCATCCATCTCTACAAAAAAACAAAACAACAACAACAACAAAAAATTTAGCCAGCCATGGTGGCATGCACCTGCTCCAGTTACTTGGGAGGCTGAGGTGGGAGGATTGCTTGAACCTGGGAGTTTGAGGCTGCAGTGAGCTATGACTGCACCACTGCACCCCAGCCTGGGTGACAGAACAAGGCCCTGTTTCAAAAACAAATGGGGGCTGAGTGTGGTAGCTCACACCTGCAATCCCAGCACTTTGGGAGGCTGAGGAGGGTGGATCACCTGAGGTCGGGAGTTCGAGACCAGCCTGACCAACATGGAGAAACCCCGTCTCTACTAAAAATACAAAATTAGCTGGGTGTAGTGGTACATGCCTGTAATCCCAGCTACTCAGGAGGCTGAGGCAGGAGAATCGTTTGAACCCAGGAGGCGGAGGTTGTGATGAGCTGAGTTTGCACCATTGCACTCCAGCCTGGGCAACAAGAGCAAAACTCCATCTCAAAAAATAATAATAATAATAAAATTAAATAAATAAATGGGGCCAGGTGCGGTGGTTCATGCCTGTAATCCCCGCACTTTGGGAAGCTGAAGCAGGTGGATTGCTTGAGCCCAGGAGTTCGAGACCAATCTGGACAACATGGTGAAACCCCGTCTCTACAAAAAATATGAAAATTAGCCAGGCAAGATAGCATGCGCCTGTAGTCCTAGCTACTTGGGAGGCTGAGGTGGGAGGATAGCTTGAGCCCAGGAGATCAAGGCTGCTGTGAGTTGTGATCGTGCCACTGCACTCCAGCTGGATGACAAAGCAAGACCCGGTCTCAAAAACAAACAAACAAACAAACAAACAAACAAAGAGATGCATTTATGTTGCTTAAGCCACCCAGTCTATGATGTTGTTTTAGCAGCCCAAACTAAGATACGCTAAGACCAATCTTTCACCCATTGGTTTTAGTATCCATTAAATGCTAGACTAAATCAGCTATTATAGTAGAGGCTGCAAACTGGTCAATTTAAAGTTCTAACCTGGCACAGTGGCTCACCCATTATCCCGGTGCTTTGGGAGGCTGAGGCAAGAGGATCGCTTGAGCCTAGGAGTTCAAGGCTATGGGCCACTGCACTCCAACATGGCTGACGGAGTGAGACCCTATCTCTAAAAATAGGTAGGTAAATAAAGATAATGTTGGCTAAAAGATGCAAAGTTTCAGTAGACAGAAGGAATGTTTCTGAGATTTGCTGCACTACATGGTGACTATAGTTAATGTAATGCATGTTTCAGAATTGCTAAGAGAGATTTTAAATGTTTACACTACAAAAACAATGATAAATGTGTGAGCTGATGGATATGTTGATAGTTTGACTTAATCATTCCATAATGTATGCGTATATCAAAACATCACATTGCACCCCATACATATATGAAACTAGTATTTGTCAATTAAAAATTAAATTAAAAAAATTTTTTTTGAGACGGAGTTTCACTCTTCTTGCCCAGGCTGGAGTGCAATAGCGTGATCTTGGCTCACTGCAACCTCTGCCTCCCGGGTTCAAGGGATTCTCCTGCCTCAGTTTCCCGAGTAGCTGGTATTACAGGCATGGACTACCACGCCCGGCTAATTCTGTATTTTTAGTAGGGATGGGGTTTCTCCATGTTGGTCAGGCTATTCTAAAACTCTCGACCTCAGGTGATCTACCCACCTCAGCCTCACACAAAATTAAATTAAATTTAAAGAAAAATTTTGTCATTGCTACTAGATTTTATTAGTTGGCATTTACTTATTTATTTATTCTTTTTTTGATACGGAGTCTCGCTTTGTCTCCCAAGCTGGAAGTGCAGTGGCATGATCTTGGCTTACGGCAACCTCTGCCTCCTGAGTTCAATCGATTTCCAGCTAATTTTTATATTTTTAGTAGAGACAGGGTTTCACCATGTTGGCCAGGCTGGTCTCAAACTCCTGACCTCAAGTAATCCATCTGCCTGGGCTTCCCAAAGTGCTGGGTTTACAGGCATGAGCCACCGTGCCCAAATGGCACTTACTTTTTAATTTTTTGAGACCGAGTCTTGCTTTATCACCCATTCTAGAGTGCAATGTCATGATCAGAGCTCATGGGAGCCTCAAACTCCTGGGCTCCAGCGATCCTCCTGCGCTGGCCTCCCAGTGTGGTAGGATTACAGAGTGAGGCCTTGTGTCTGGCCTCGTTGGCATTTCCGTTCAGAGTTTTCCCTCCCTGCTCCTCCCTGTCCATGTCAACTGTCAAAATAGACTCAAGGAATTTTTAATATTCAATGTGTTACAATCTATTACCATTATCCTTTGGAATGCTCAATGCGTTTCACACCTGGTTGGCAGGAGACCCTTTAAGCCAGCTCCTGTGCCAACATGTCACGACATGAGCATGCTCTAGTTTCTGGCATAACATAGTTCACTTACACTTTTCCAGTCTCAGACTTGGAATTAGTCGTTTTTTCAAGGAGCACTGTTCCTTACAATCTCCCCCGTGGGAAGATGTACTTAGAAATAAAAATCCAGGTACTAGGTGTGTTCCTGTCCACAGTACTTTCAGTGGACAGATCCACAAGATATACAAAAAACCCCAAAAGATTCTTTTTCCCCTTCTCCCATTCCATACTTATATCTCTTTTTCCATAGTGAGACCCTGATTTCCAGAAATATCACCATAGTTACTCATTTCATCTATCATACAATACACAAAACAGTTTCCAATTTATGACACAAATACCACAACCAATAACATGTTTACAAAGTAAAGGTCAAGATTCCTTTGTAGGTGGTTTTTTTTTTTTTTACTTAAAATATGAATATAGAATCAGGGTATGACAGTTAAAAAGTACTTGAATTAGGCTGGGCATGGTGGCTCACGCCTGTAATCCCAGCACTTTGGGAGGCCGAGGCAGGCAGATCATGAGGTCGGGAGATTGAAACCATCCTGGCTAATACGGTGAAACCCCGTCTCTACAAAAATACAAAAATTAGCCAGGCGTGGTGGCAGGTGCCTGTAGTCCCAGCTACTCGGGAAGCTGAGGCAGGAGAATGGTGTGAACCCGGGAGGCGGAGCTTGCAGTGAGCTGAGATCCCACCACCACACTCCAGCCTGGGCAACAGAGTGAGACTCTGTCTCAAAAAAAAAAAAAAACTTCTTACTTCTGCTTTCTTATCCCAAAGGTGGCATACTATATACTGTACTATGCCTTGCCTTTTTCACTTAATAATATATCCTAACGATCATGTCAGATAAGTTCACAGGGCTCCTAGTCATTCTTTTTATTTTCTTTTTGGCTGCCTAGTATTCTATTGTATGGACATACCATTGTTTGTTTAACCATTTTTTTTAAGAATGGGCATTTGGGTAGTTTCCAATGATTTCCTATTGTAAATATGCCTTTAAAAACCACCTTGTGGCCAGGCTTGGTGGCTCACACCTATAATCCCAGCTCAGGCAGGTAGATCACCTGAGCTCAGGAGTTTGAGACCAGCCTGGGTTCAACACGGTGAAACCCCATCTCTACTAAAATACAAAAAATTAGCTGGTGTGGTGGCTTGCACTTGTAATCCCAGCTACTCACGAGGCTGAGACAGGAGAATTGCTTGAACCCGGAAGGCAGAGCTTGCAGTGAGCCGAGATCGCGCCGCTGCACTCCAGCCTGGGCGACACAGCGAGACTCTCAAAAACAAACAAACAAACAAAAATCACCTTGTATGTAGCTTTCCATATTTGTGAATGAGCACCTTCTGGATAAATTCCTAGAAGTAGGATTGCTGGGTAAATGTGTACGTAGCTTTGTTAGATATTGCTAACTTCCTCCCCATTGAGGGTGTACTACTTGTTTGTACTCCTGGCATTGATTTTGCAACCTAGGTAGACCTTGCTATGAGGTGTTCTAAGCTAAGACTTTCCTTGAACCTAGCTGAGAGTCCTTGACCTTCCCACCAATAAACGCACTGCTCCAAACTCCCTTTGCCACACCCCAAGTGAAGTGGCAGAAAGGCAAGAGGAAGGGGTCTTATTAACCCCATCCCAGTTCATCTTCCCTGAGTTGTCCCAGGGATTTGTGCCTGAAACTTGGGAAACTAGAGCAGAGGTGAGTAATGAGGCTGAGGATCTTCGGCAGAGAGGAACTGGGGTGAGGAAAGGTAGAAATGGGGGCTCTGCCCCTTGGCACCTATGTTCTCAATCCTTTCCCTTCCTTTGGCCTCTCCACTATCCCTTCACACATAGACTGCCTCTCAAGCCTCTTCCCTGACCCGGAGCCCTTGGTTCTGGTCCTCACTAGATCCTGCCTGGTTTCCCTCCTCAACCCAAGTTCATGTAGGCTGAACACAGAGGACTGGCTTAAGGTAGAGGCAGAAATAGAAAGTCCCTGTCATTTCTGTTTTAACATGTACAGAGGAAATAAGTCAGTGGAACAAGAATGGCTCACACACAAGGGAAAGAGGAAAGAGGACACAAAGAGAGATACTGGCAGAGGAAGCCAAGGGCAAAACATTCCACACAAGCATTTTGGACTCCAGCTCCAGGGCCTGCTCTAATCCTATGACCTGCAGAAAAGGGGACATGAGTGGAGAAAGGTGGTCATCCCAGTCTGACAAGGCAGAGGCCTTGCTTTTCTCATCCCTCTTTCCTTCTCACCCCTACCCACCAAATACCGACTGGGATGACAGGAATCAATGCTTATTTAAGAAGCAGGGAACTGGGCTGGGTAGGGAGCCTTGTCTGAGAGGAGCCCTTTGGGGGAAGAATTCAGATTGCCTGAAGAATCCTTCCAGAGAAAGATAGTTAAGACTCTGGGTGGAGTGTTCCCCTTCAAGGTCAAACACTTGGAGCTAATCTAACCTAAGCCAAACAGTTTTTTAGGGGCTTGGCTAACGGGGTTTGTCTTGGTCATTCGGGGGACTAAGAATGAACAAGATCCTTTTCTCTCTCCAAGGCTTAGAGGGTCTGCAATGCTCTGTCCTAGTGGATAGGGCTGATCCATGTCTTTGGATGCTGGGTCCAAGGCCAGGAGCACTGAAAAAAAAAAAAAAGAGAGAGAGAGAGAGAAAAGGGGTTTCGGAGTTTTTGAGAGAAGCTAAATTCTTGAATAAGGGGCAGTTTCCGGTGGAAGGCTTGACCTGCTGACAGGTGGCAGGGAGCAGCCCAGAACCCGTTCCTCTCGGGACCTCCAGTTAGTGGGAGTGGGGAAGAGTAAAGCCTCCCGTTATCCTGGCCCAGGACGTCCAGCCCCTACACGCCACCTTACCTCTTCCAGCCCCCACACCTTCGGCAAATTCTAACTGCTCTCCTTCTGCCCCTAACTGGGCCCTCTCATTTTGATTTTCTTCTGACAAAGACCACAGCAGTGTGACAAATCTCCGTAGCCACGCCCTGTCACCTCTACCGTGGAGAGCAGGCTTTCTTTCCATTGTGCGGAGGGGAAACTGGAGGCCAGACGGCGGGTTAGGAACTCTCTGGCATCAGGCTGATTCCAAGGCCCCCAAACTGCCCGTACTTCTCTCAGCATGCCTTGACCCAGCGCTCTAACATCCCCGGCTCTGTGCTGGGCGCTGGGAGTCCCAGGGGTAAGAAGGGCTGTGCTCCTTTGACTTGACCTTGAATCTAGGGACTTGGTGGTAAATGGAAGGGAGAAGGGTCTGAGGCTCGGCACAACCTGGGAGGCAGGAAGCCCCCATTCGCAGCTCAGTTCGCATTCTCCACGGAGTTCTCAGACTACAGCAGAGCCCGGGAGGGTGGAGCCCAGCGGCGGAAAGGCTGGCGGGGCGGGATCGCAGAGGCCGGAGAGAGCAGAGGGGCTGCGGGGTTGCGCAGTCAATCACGCCCCGGGGTAAGGGCTGAGACTGCGGGAGCCGATTACCCCTTTGGCCGCGACCCCGGGCTCAAAGCCGGGGGAGCAGGCGACCCGGTGCGCGCTAAATAACGACCTCACGGAGAAGCCGTCCCCGAGCCCATCAACATCGACCCCTAATCAGATTACTGAAAATAGGAAGGCCGGCTGCAGGAATAGTGGCACTCTGAGCCTCCACGATGGGAGGCCGTGGCGTGATTTTCGGGTTTGCACCTCAGCAAGATGGTGGCAGGGAGGATGGGACACCCGAGGAGGAGCAAAGAAATGGATCCCCTCCCTCCGGAACACGGGCATTCTGTCTTGGGGCCCCTGCCCACTGGGGAAGGCCTCATTCCCTTCTCGAGCAGAACACAGGTAGGGAAGAGCTGTCTAGCCGAGGGGTGCAGTCAGATCAATCAACACCTCAAAGTGAAAATCAAACCGGTTCCTGTTGCTTCCCCAGCCCCGAGATGAGCTCTCTAAATGTTTTGCTTCCTTCTCCCCCAGTTTCTCAGCTGTAGCCTTTACCACTCCTCCAAGCCCTGGGGCTGAAGGCAGGTGTTTCCTCTCCCCCAGCCTGATTCCCACAGATCTGTCTGCTTCAGGGTTTAGGGCCCACCTTCCAGAACACGCCTTACCAAGCTGCCACCATCCTTCCTGCCCCTTCCAGAGTCTGCTCCCCAAGCCACCACCCTTAGCCAAGGAGGGTAACTGAGCTCGTGGGCTAGGAGGCCTCTTCCACTCCCCTTCTTCCTAAACGCTCCTGGCCCAGCCCCTCGTCACCCCCAGGCTCCTTTCCTGGGCCTGGCCCAGCCTGGAATGAGCCTGGTCTCCTTCCTCCAGGTAGAGGGCTCAGAGTGGAGGGGGCGTAGTAGGGCCTCCAATGGGAAGCGCGTGGAGAAGGGGCAGCTTAGGGAGGGGCTTAAGGAGCAGGGCCAGGGTCTCTAGACTCCCTGTCAGACTCCTCACACAGAGGAGGGGGGCGCTGCAGAATGGGATTTTGTTTCCCTTCCTTCCCCCACTCCTTTCCCCTCTCCACAGGGGCCTCAGTTGAGTGCCGGCCTACTTCTTCATCTGACATTCCCCCTGCCCGGCCAGCAGGCGCCGGCATCATGTCTGCAAGTTATTGTTAAGTCCGGCAGGAATGCCCAGGAGGGAGGTGCCTCTGGCAGCAGAGTGCCCACGTCCCTCCCAAGATTCGGCTGGCCACTCCTGCACCCTCCACACCCAGTTGGAGAAGAGCGGCGGGTACCCTCAGGGAGGTGGAGGAGTGTAAGAGGCCAGACTCGACTCGGGGAAGGATGCCAGCAGCCCCCTCTACCAAGAGCGAGCCAAATATGTAAAAGAAAGAGAGAAGGGCGAGCAGGAAGGACAATCCCAGCCTTAATTCCTAGCTCTTCAGCAAGCCAAGGCAGTGACCCAAGACGCTCAGGGACCCTTCCACAGATGCCTGTGGCCCACCCCATCTGCCAAACACTCACCAGCCCCACAGTCTCCAGCCTCGACATCGGAAACTTTTCAATTCACCCTTCTCCTTCCTCCCCTTTGGGACCAGAGATCTGTGGGGCGGTGCCCTCGGAGACACTCATACAGTTGGTTCTGGACGCTCACACACACTCAAACAACAGCGGTACGAGGGAACTCCCAGCTTTTTCCACAGCTAATTATAGATGTGAAAGTCTGAGGATGTTTTGCAAGCAGCACAGAGAAACTGCTGAGGTTTCTCTGCAAAGCTAAAGAAATTTAATTCGTGCACTCTCCTTCCCCACTCCTGCCAACTTCTCCCAGCCCACCTCCACCCCATGGCCCCAAAGTGCCCCTCTCCTAGTTCCCGCTGCAGCCTCTCTTTCCTGCTGAAGATTTCTTTGGTTCCTTTTTTTTTTTTCATCTCTCTTTTGGGCTTTCGAGAAAGGGAACAGACACGGAAAATATTTTTGCAACAGTTTTCCATCCTGCGTCTCATTCCCAAGCCAAGGGGGAAGGGGAGGGCAGGAACAGAATGTGTTGAGGGAGGGTAGATAAATATTTTTTCCAAGAGCTCAATTTTGGTGTCAAAAAGAGAATCCCTCTATTCCCCTACCCCATAGCCTAAGAATGACAAGAACTAGGAAAAGAGAGCTAAATCACTTGTTCGACTATATGGTTTCTCAGAAATGATAATAGGTAAAACAGTATTTGACAAATCTGTGCACACACACATATTTTTAAAAATCTTCCAAACCCAGTCGCATGAAATATGCTAGGAAGAGGAAAATCTGGGAGTTCTAGAAGCCATTGAGAGAAAAGAAAGAAACAAAGTTTGCAAATCACAAGTCAATTCATTCTCTGCAAGCCTACCTCTCTTTCTAGCAAAGATCCAGGTTTCTCCAAGCGGGACTCTCCCTCCGGGATTCCATGGATGGGGGTAGGGTGGGGTGACCACCCACCAGTTTCCCCAGTGTGGTAACCAAGCTAGAGACGCTGGCTTTGCTCTCTTGCCTTTCCGGCTAAGGCCGGGGAGTGGGCTGGGTCTCCTCCCCCTGCCCTTCCAATGGGAAGGACCTCTCAGGTTCCTGAAAGAAAAAGGGTGCAGGAGAGCTGGGCGGGTGTCTCTGATCTTGCTCTCTTCGGAGGGATGGTGCCCCAGGAAGTTCGTGCCCCCCTCCCAGCCCCCAGCTTTGGACGATCTCAACGGCAGAGCTTTCTTAAGAAAATGCTTGTCATGGCAACAGCTCTTGCTAACTCGGGCCAGACTCTTGCTCACCAGCTCTCCCCAAGCAGTGCGGGAAGAGAGAGGGGAGGAGCAGGAGCTGGAACAGAGGTGGGACTTGGCGCGAGGCCAAACCATTACTCTACTGTTAAGGTGGCCCGATTCCTGCGGTTGCTTCCTGGTTCGTCTTAAGGGGGAATGGGGAAAGAAAGGGAAGGAATCCTCTCCCCTGTCGGCCTTCTTCCCCGCCCTTGCTCTCACTTGTTGAATAGAAAGCTGAGTAGGGGTGGAGGAGGGGTGAGGGTGGAGGTGGGGAGTGGATGTGGGTGGCGGTATTCAACGGTTGCTGGGCGGAGGGGAAAAAAAAGGAAGCTTCGGCAGGCGGTTGGCTTCCTGCAGCTCCTACGGGCCTCTCAACCCCTTACTCACTTAGATTCAGGACCCAGAAACCCGAGGTGTCTGTGGACACTTGTATGTCCCCTCCCACCTTCCTGCTCCTGTCTGAATAGGGGGTTCCTTGGAGAAGGAGAATAAATTGTTTTGTAAACACGCACACACACACACACACACACACACACACACACATACCCGTCCTCCCCCACACCTTATATACAGGTCACATTTTGTTCCCTCTTGCCCCTGTACCCATCAGAGGTATACTGACAGTGCATGAAAATAGCTGCTTACTTTTGAGTCCTGCTATGCGTGGGCTATGACACCAAAAGCTTTGTCTATACGGTATCATTTCTAGTCCTCATGGCAATCTTGAAAGGTACTTATTATTAGCCCATTTCCTAGTTGAGGGAATTGAAGATTGAGTGTCTGGCCCAAGGTTATACATCTGGTTAATGACAGAGCCAACGATTCAAGGCCAAGTCAGACGGACTCCAAAGCCCAAGTACTTTCCTGTACTTGTATCATACTCCGGCACACATTTCCCTTTTAATTTGCACACACTCAGACATCCATGCACACTTATACACAGCCTGTAAACAGTTAATCACACCCCCATACCCACACACCCACTAGCATTGTGCAACAGTGCCACCCATAGATTTTGCATAGAACTTTATGGCTTTCAAGCACAAACATGCACCATCAGCTGGTTCACACAACAACATATCTTCATTGACTGACAGATTCCCACACCTACCTCAGCAAACACACTCATGTTTATATGCTTATGGAAGGCATATTGACATATATCTCACAGATTATAGCTATCAGCTATGCTGTGAAGAAGGTGACTGGCCACTACTTCCCAACCTTTTAAACGGAGGGTTGGGAAAAGACCTCTTTGATCCTATCATTCTAACCCAACACCTCACACCACCCCCCGTCCTACTTTGCTGTCATCCCTTGCCCCCAAGAAGCAGAGCCACACACACATGGAGAAACAGAGTTGTGAATTAGACCCAGGGGTCCAGTTTTCCCTGTGTCCAACTAGCACCCTTCCCAATGTCCTCTCATTTGGGTCCTCTTTTTCCTCTTCATTTTCTTACCCTGCTATTTCTTTTTTCTTTCTTTCTTTTTCTTTTTTTTTTTTGAGACAGAGTCTTGCTCTGTCACCCAGGCTGGAGTGCAGTGGCGTGATCTTTGCTCACTGCAAGCTCCGCCTTCTGGGTTCACGCCATTCTCCTGCCTCGGCCTCCCGAGTAGCTGGGACTACAGGCGCCTGCCACCACGCCCGGCTAATTTTGTTTTTGTATTTTTAGTAGAGACGGGGTTTCACCGTGTTAGCCAGAATGGTCTCGATCTCCTCACCTGCCCGCCTAGGCCTCCCAAAGTGCTGGGATTACAGGCGTGAGCCACCGCACCCGGCCAGTAATGTTTTTAGACTGGTTGGGCTGGGCTCAGAACTCAGAGTTCCTCAATGTGAGGCTGGAGATTGCCTGCTGTCATCTGAAAACAAAATCCAAAATAAGCCCTGGCTAGGCACAGTGGCTCACCCGTGTAATTCCAGTACTTTGGGAGGCTGAGGCGGGAGGATCACTTGAGGCCAGATTTCAAGACCAGCCTGGGCAACATAGCAAGACCCACCTCATCTCTACAAAAAAATTAAAAACAAGAGAAAAAAAATAAGCCCCTGCCTGTGCTTGTGCCTCTCCCTGCCAGCAGCTGAAGAAAGTTGCAGAGGTAGGGGGAGATTTTAGGGCCACCCTCTATGGGAACTATGGATTGTTTGGTCTTTTTTGTCTAGTGATTGACTGTCTCACCCTCAAGGCACTTACAGGACACTAAAGGTGACCTTTGTTCTCATTTCAGCCTCTTGCAACTCCTCTGGTCACTCCCACCTTCCCAGGGCATTTCAAGAACAGAGTTAGTACCTTGTTAGATTCCTTCCTTCCTCCCTCCCTCTTCCCTCCCTCTTCCGTTCCCTCCCTCTTCCGTTCCCTCCCTCTTCCGTTCCCTCCCTCTTCCCTCCCCTTCCCTCCCCTTCCCTCCCCTTCCCTTCCCTTCCTTTTTCCCTTTCTTTCCCCTTCCTTCCTTCCATCTCCCTTCCTTCCTTCCTTCCTTCCCTCCACCTTCCTTCCTTCCTCCCTGCCGCCTGCCTGCCTGCTTGTTTGCTTTCTTTCTCTCTTCCTTTTTTCCTTCCTTCCTTCCTCTCTTCCTTTCTCCCTCCCTTCCCTCCTCCCTTTCCTTCCTTCCTTCCTTCCTTCCTTCCTTCCTTCCTTCCTTCCTTCCTTCCTTCCTTCATCCTTCCTTCTTTTTTTCATTATGGGTCTCCCTGTGTTGCCCAAGTTGGTTTTAAACTCCTGACCTCAAGTGATCCTCTCGCCTCAGCCTTTCTAGAAACTGGGACTACGGGCACACCCTACAATGCACAGCACCCTTGTTAGATTTTGGTAGACCCTAGCAAAATATCAGCTTCAGGAGCCCAAATCAATTGTTGGGGAAGACATGAGAAAGAAAGGAAAAGAAATGAATCAGCTTAACAGAGCTGCAGATTTAACGGCTTGTCAGGCTCCCTGCTGGATGGCAACAACATGACATTTTAGCACCAATGAGTGTCAGTTGCATCTTTATCATAAGAAAGCCAGTCTCTGAAATGACTCTTTAAATGTATTAAAGTATATTTTAAGCTCGTCTGCAGTGGCTGTGTGTGGAGGCATTGCCTAACTGTTCAGTAAACTTGTCTTGGGGGAATAACAATTTAGGCCAGATGTATGGTCCCATTAAAGAAGTCTGCTTTGGCTGCCTGTTTTGTGGGGACTGGGAAATAATACTGAAAGGGGCCAGGCGGAGACCAAACTACACTGGTCGCTGTCAAGAGATCTTTATTGGAGGTATCGAGCGGCACCATGCAAAGAGAAGGAAGAAAAGAGAGAGAGGGCTGCTGGTGTGCTGGGTTTTATATCCCTTGGGCCTACGTGGATTGGGCTAGGGGCGGGCCCAAGGGAAGGTGGGAGATGCTTCTTTCTGATTGGCCCTCCTTTGGCGGGTTCAGGCAGTGCCCGGTCATGGAGGGGAGAAGAACCCGGAACCGGCCCCATCTTAAGATACGGCGCCATTTTAAGGTACCCATGTTACCTAACAGATACCCTTTCATAGCTGGTTATTATTGGAAAGATAAGGTCTTCCCCTCAACCTCCCTGGATTCCAGGGAGACAGGCTCTGCCAGGGAGGTGCTGTCAAAAGAGGCTCTGATGGCTGTCCCACATCTGGCTGGCTAGGATTCAGGGGCAGGCCAGGATTATGACTTCCAGGGTGGCTGTAGATCCTCCCCTTGACCAGCTGTGGGGTTGTAGGATGAGAAAAAAGGAATCTCCCTCCCACTCCATTCCCACCCCAGCTCTGCTGCAGACAGGAGGGAGGGATGTCGGGGGGTGGGTCAGTGTGACCCCAGAGGAGCCGAGGGGACTGTAGCCTGATCTCTGTCACTGAGCTGACCACTGAGGCCTGTGTTTTCTGGAAAGCTTGAAGCCTCAGTGCTTCGCTTCTTGCAGCGGCAGGTTTGAGGTCTAGAATGGGTAAAAATAAATCTATCCATAAAAATAACCACTAGATGTGGGAAAATGGAGTTGGTCCCCCTGGGGCAAGAAGGAGGACACTGCCTCTGGCATCAAAAGTTCATAGTCTGCATATTCTGCTCAGCTCTGAGCAGTCCTGTTTCCCTCTTCTCCCTGCTGTAGTCTTGACTTTACAGGTTCCTGTTCTTTAGATCTAGCCTAGCTCTCCTCAGCCTCCTGATCTCCCCATAGCAGGTCAGTCTCTACAGGGCTTACATCACTGTGGACCCTGTCCCTACCCCATCTCTCACTTGAGGAAAATGCAGTCAGCACTGTCTCACTTAGGTGTTTAACAGAATGTGTTCCTCTGCCTCTTGACGGCTCCACCTTGAGTTTTCCAAGTCTTCCTCACCATTTCCTGCACCTCCCCTGAATGCAGACTGCATGACTCCCTGTTGTGAATATCTACCATTTTGCCTTGGCTAGACCAGCAGCCATTTTCCCCATGCCCGAACCCAGTTCTTTGGTATGTCCTTTCTTCTCATTGTTAAGATGGAAACTGGGCCAGGCATGGTGGCTCATGCCTGTAATCCCAGCACGTTGGGAGGCCGAGGAGGTTGGATCGCTTGAGGTCAGGAGTTCAAGACCAGCCTGGGCAACATGGTGAAACCCCGTTTCTACTAAAAATACAAAACTTAGCTGGCACGGTGGTGCGCGCCTGTAGTCCCAGCTACTCGGGAGGCTGAGGCAGGAGAATCGCTTGAAACCAGGTGATGGAGGTTGCAGTGAGCTGAGACGGCACCACTGTACTCCAGCCTGGGTGACAGAGTGAGACTCTGTATCAATAAATAAATAAATAAATACATAAATAAATATGCAAAAAAAAATCACTGGGCATGCCTGTAATCCCAGGTACTCAGGAGGCTGAGGCCCGAGAATCACTTGAACCCCAGAGGCTGAGGTTGCAGTGAGCTGAGATTGTGCCACTATACTCCAGCTTGGGTGACAGAGCGAGACTCCATCTCAAACAAAACAAAACAAAACAAAACAAAAAACAACGATGGAAACTGACATTTTATTAGCAGTCCTAACCCCACCTGACCCAAGCTGAGCCAATTACATCCTTTCCTGAGAGTTTTGCACTTATGATCAAACAGAAAACAAGGCTTGGACCCTGCTGTGAATACTGTGAAGAGATACTCTGGAAGTATCAGGGGTCAAGTATCTGATACTCTGGAAGTATCAGGGGTCAAGTTCCCTGCCCCCTGGAAGAAGCCTGCAATAAAAAAGAATACAGCTCACATGCAAGAGAGGCAGAGGAGAAAGCTAAGGAGTGAGTGCCAGCAGCATTGGAGTTCGTTGTACCTCGTATCCCACTGTACCCCTGCCTTTCCTACAAATGAGTTACATGACTCATTGTGCATGCCTACGCTAGATGAAACTAGGTTTTTTGGTCACTTGTACTAAGTAATGTAGAAATGTAGTGTAGAAAGTAATATAGAAAGTCTTTGAGCTAGTAGCTACCATTTAGATTCAGTCATTTCTGTGCATTTTATTCATTCAGTAAGTATCTCTGAATACCTACTATTCAATTTAGCGTACATTTATTGAATGTCTACCGTTTCAACATCTACTGGGCCCAGATGAGGTATACAGAGGTGATAAGCTTATAGTTTAGTAGAAGGAAAAGATGCTTTCGTAGCAGAAGTAGCTACAATCAAAGATGCTATAATCTTTTAAATGTATTTACTGAATGCTTACTATGTGCTAGGTAGTACATATTAAAAGATGAAATATAAAATGCTAGGAAATGCTAGGGAGTGATTGCCTCAGATGGGAATATTAGAAGGCTCTAGGAAGGAGATAATATTTGCAAGTACCTGAAAAATCTTGAAAAGCAAGCTTTAAACTGTTTTGGATGGAGGCGGGGTTAGGGTGGGACATGAGCAAAGGTCTGGAGGTAGAAAGAAGAGAGAATGAGGTGGGTGGGTTGCCTGAGGCCAGGAGTTCAAGCCTGGCCTGGGCAACATGGCAAAACCCCATCTCTAGTAAAAAAATTAGCTGGGTGTAGTGGCACACACCTGTAATCCCAGCTACTCGGGAAGCTGAGGCACGAGAATAGTTTGAACCCAGGAGGTGGAGGTTGCGGTGAGCCGAGATCGAGCCACTGCACTCCAGTCTGGGTGACAGAGTGAGACTCTGTCTCAAAAAAGAAAAAGAAAGAAAGAAAGAAAGAAAGAAAGAAAGAAAGAAAGAAAGAAAGAAAGAAAGAAAGAAAGAAAGAAAAAAAGAATAGAGAAGAAAGACTGGGGAGGTGGTTTGAGTTCAGTCAATGGAGGGCCCTGAGTGGCCTCACTGGGTCTATGTTTAGCAAGCTGGCTGTGGCAGTAGTGTGTAGGGTAGACTGCAAGCCTAAAGATGGTGGGAGGGATAATCCAGGCACAATGCATTACTAGGCAATGTTAGGGAACACAGTGATATGTAACATAGTCCCTGCCTTCCAGAAGCCTCTAATCTGGTGGTGGAGAGATATAAAGCAGATAACAACAGAATAAAGTATATGCTGAAGTCTAAAACTTTGTTCCAGATGAAAAACCCAGTGAAAGTTTAGCAAAGGAAAGCTGAAGATGGGCTGGAAGCTTGCAGAAGGCTTCTTAGAGTTGGTGAGACTCCAGTTGGACTTTCTGATGATTTCTAATGCTTTTCTATCTACCTCCTTGCAGAGCAGGCCTGGTGATGGCTACAGGGTAGACAGATGTATTTATCCGAGTAACTTCTGCCCCCATGTCTTTTGTCTATCCTTATTATACAAAACCCAGGGCAAGGGTTCTAATGGGGAAGAAACTGGATCCAGGAAGACCCACTGAGCTCCAGCTAAGGGGCTGGGGGCATGAATGGTAGGCAGAGATACCAAGGCAGAAGTCCTTGGACTTGGCTTAGGTCAAGATGGCAGGAGATCAGAGAAGGCTGCTAGATGGAGACACAGATAGCCAGGGTTTACCCTCCAAGACATTCTCATGTACAATCAAAACAACTAATTCTCTGGCCGGGTGTGGTGGCTCACGCCTGTAATCCCAGCACTTTGGAAGATGAAAGCGGGCAGATCACTTGAGGTCAGAAGTTCGAGACCAGCCTAGCCAACATAGCAAAACTCCGTCTCTACTAAAAATACAAAAAAATTAGCTAGGCATGGTTGCATACGCCTGTAGTCACAGCTACTCAGGAGGCTGAGTTCAAGCCTCCCATTCAAGCGGGAATCGCTTGAACCTAGGAGGCGGAGGTTGCAGTGAGCGGAGATCGCGCCACTGCACTCCAGCATGGGTGACAGACCGAGACTCAGTCTCAAAAACAAGACCAAAAACGAAAAACAACAACTAATTCTGAAGTTCAGATTGAGCATTGCTTCAGGAATCAGGGAGGGTCTGCTCAGGGAAGACAATAGTGACTTCAGCTAAGAGGGTCCAAGAAAGATAAAGACGGATACTTCTTGATATATTTATATGAGAGATAAGCAAATATCAGCAGCTGTTTCAGCAGCAATAGCAGCAGCAGGCTGGGCTATTTCTCCACTGCAAGAACCTTGCTGGGTCCTCCATGGGAGGGCTGGCTTCCAGCTCACCCCCTTGCTGAGTGTGAGTGGTCTTCTACACTTGACAAGCAACGATTTCATTTTTCCCACTTCCTGGAATTCCTGTGAGAGGACTGGATGGAATAGCCTTTACAGAGATCATTAGAAAGGGCGTCTGAATCTGCAAGGGTGGCATGCAGAATTTAATCAAAAGACACTTTCTCTGAGGGCTTGAGGAGCTGGTCTCAGAGGACCACCTAGTTAGTGTCACCACAGAGATCTTTGTGGCTCAACTTTTGTTTGTTGGGTTTTTGTTCTCTGTGTATTGCTGGTTTCATGCTCTGATTCTGGCAATAATGAGGATTACTAGGGATGCCAAGCGTTCCATGTTACTCTGTGATCTCAGGCGGCCACTGTGTTAGAGGTGGGTTAAGCTGGGCAGAGACAGCCTGTGTTCATGGGAAAAACCTGTGTGTTGGGCTGTGTGCTCCTGGAGGGAGAGGATTGTCTCTTCTCCATCTTTGCATCCCCAGTGACTAGAACATCAACGGCATCTGTGCATACTGTTAAATGAAGGAGTGCAGAATTTGACATGAGAAAACCCGAAACGGGAGGTGAGGGCCAGAAGCATCTTTCTGATTCAGGACTTTCGATGAGATGCAGAATTTGTTTGATTTACTTGGGTGCATATTTTGCTGTTCTAATTTCATTCTGGTTCAATTGCTTTGGAAGCTGCAGTTGTTTGATTTTAATTTCACTTTGAACTCATTAACTAGGCTGTTATTTTTTTTTTAATGCAAGTTTGGTTCATGATTTGTTTTTCTAACAAAATATTTGTCTCTCATTTATTTCAGGGTATAACAAATTAGTGCCATTTAAAAATAGTTTTTGGTTAATGGTTGGGCTCAACAGAGCTGAGGAAGTGAGTGTGGAGTGAAGGGAACAAGCGATGATTTTTAAATTGAATTTTGAATCCTAATTAGAGAATCAGCAATGCCCTCAGTGCTCATTAAGTTTCAAATGAAGATCAAAAAGGAAGTCCAACTGGAAGGATCCTTGCTGACCCCATGCTAGATAGAGTTTACAACCTGTCCCACCCCAGACCCCCCCTGTTCCAGAGCCTTTAATAGTTCTGTGTTTGCACAGTACATTGCAGTTTACAAACCCACTGAGCTCCAGCTAAGGGACTACATAAAATATTTAATTTGATCCTTGCAATAATCCTATATGGTAGGAAGAATAGGGTATGAGTTATTATTCCCATCTTACAGTTGGGGAAACCGAGGCTCAGAAAGGCTGACTACATTGTTTGGGATCACACAGTTCATGGTAGAAATATAACAGAAATCCTTTAACTGCTGGCCCAAGGCTCTTTCCCTTGCCTTGGTGTGACAGGCTTTCTTGCCCTCTACATTCCAGACCAATTCTGCAGGCTTCAGGATCCACAGATTTGGGGAGAACTGGGGAGAGAAGCCCTGGCCGGGAGGGGATGCTGGGAAAGGAGGGGTGGCAGTGGAACCTATCTCCATGCCAGGAACTGAATCCCAGCTCTTCTGCTTCTCCAGATGACACTGGAGCCTGGATTTCTGAAACTCACCTTCTCATCTTGGGGAGACCACAGGAGGCAGGCCCTCCCAGAAACCTAGTGTACAATTTACTTTGTCAGAGGTGCTCAGCTCTCTTCAGTCTCTCCATGACTTAAGCAGCTCCTGACACCCATCTTCATGACCCTTCCAGACATACAGCTGGTGAAGCCACGGCTTCCCAGCCTGGCCCCGGCAAATGCTCATGTTATGCGCTTACCTTTCAGTCATTCATCCAACTAACACTTCTTGAGCCTACTATGTGCCAAACAAAGAAGCAAGCCACTTTACCTGCATTATTGCCTTTTACTTTTGGAGTCCCAAGAAGTAGGTGTTGTCCAGGCATGGTGGCTCATGCCTATAATCCCAGCACTTTGGGAGGCCGAGGCAGGTGGATCACCTGAGGTCAGGAGTTCAAGACCAGCCTGGCCAACATGGTGAAACTCTTGTCTTTACTAAAACTACAAAAATTAGCAGGTGTGGTGGCAGATACCTGTAATCCCAGCTGCTCGGGAAGCTGAAGCAGGAGAATCACTTGAACCCGGGAAGTGGAGTTTGCAGTGAGCTGGGATGGCGCCACTATATTCCAGCCTGGGCGACAGAGTGAGACTCCACCTCCAAAAAAAAAAAAAAAAAAAAGAGAGAGAGAGAGAGAAAGCAGCATCCAGGCCCAACCCTGAGTGTCTGGGGCAGCAGGGAAGAGAGAAATTTTAAATGTCTGTCTAGGCTGTGTGTCCGTCTCACTGTAACTAGAGCTGAGAATGGCGAAAATGTTTTGTGCTCACTACCGAGGCCCTTGGTCCATGGGAGAGGAAGGCGGGAAAAGGATAACTACTCTCTGTACTTAACGTGGGAAGTGTGCAGAGTAGAGGTGGAAACCAGGCTACCGGGGGCAGAGAGCTGGACTGGGTGAATTTTTGTTTTGTTTTGAGATGGAGTTTCACTCTTTTCGCCCAGGCTGGAGTGCAATGGCACGATCTTGTCTCACTGCAACCTCTGCCTCCCAGGTTTAAGCAATTCTCCTGCCTCAGTCTCCTGAGTAGCTGAGATTACAGGTGTGCACTATCATGCCCAGCTAATTTTTGTATTTTTAGTAGAGATGGGGTTTCACCATATTGGTCAGGATGGTCTCAAACTCCTGACCTCAGGCGATCCACCTGCCTCGGCCTTCCAAAGTGCTGGGATTACAGGCATGAGGCCTCAGGCCCAGCCAGCTGGGTGAATGTTTTTAAAGAAACTGCTCACTACCCAGCAACTGTCTGCCTCATTCTGTTCCCAGCTCCTTTGGGTCTTCCCAGACCTCTAGAGAAGGAGGCATCCTGGACTCTTGGGAAGTCTCTCCACCCGTACCCCTGCCTCCAAGCTGAACTGCAGATGGCTCAAAAGATAGTGAATGCTCAGAGAAGAAGACTTTGCAGCCTCCCTGGGTTACACACCCCTGCTTTTAGCTACAAGATGCAAGCAAGTTCTTCGGGAGGTCTATTCTTAGTCCTTAGTGCACACTCTCATGGGGCACCCACCAGAAACAAAAAGAGAGCAGCAACTGAGATATGAGGCATTTTAAGACTTTTGCTGAGTCTTCCCCAGCATCCCTCTCCCAACTGATTTGGAGTTCTACCTTAGAGGCCCTTTCGTCTACTGGAACTGAAAGTGAGGATGAGATAGAGAGGTGCTCGCCAGAGGCAAGGAGGAGTGGGGGAGGCATTGCTCCAGTCTGGCTTCATCTGCCTTCTTAGCTTCTTCTGGGACTTGGTGTCGGGGTAGGGAGAAAGTTTGTGGGCATGAAAAGCTAATCCTGTTGTGTTACATGGAGGAGTATGGGTTCTCTGTTAGGAACCACAGACAACATTTTATTTATTTTTTATTTTTTAAATTAATTAATTAATTTAGAGACAAAATCTCACCCTGTCACCCAGGCTGGAGTGCAGTGGCTCGATATTGGCTCTCTGCAGCCTCAACCTCCTGAGCTCAAACAATTCTCCCACCTCAGCCTCCCAGGTAGCTGGGACTACAGGTGCATGCCACCATGCCCAGCTATTTATTTTTATTTTTTCACACCATGTTGTTTCACGCCATGTTGCCCAGGCTGGTCATGAACTCCTGGGCTCAAGTGATCTGCCCACCTTCCATGAGCTACCATGCCTGGCCTTATTTATGGTTTGCTGAGTGGCCTTTGCAAAGTGTTCAACCTCTCTAGGCCCCTGTGGGTTTCCCACATCTGTGGCACTGGCGTACAGGTGGGGGACACAATGGGCTGTCTTTCCTATGTAGGGTGAAACCTGAAACGTCACTAATTAATTTGAGGGAAAGGCCCAGGGCAGCACCTTGAACCAAGATCCTTGGGATAAGTTAGAAACACAGAGGCAGATTCTGGAATTATGGGCTCCAATGACAAATGGGATCTTCAGAGGTCAACTGGTTCTTCCCCTCTGCATTCTAGGCAGGCATGCCCTTGCCACTACCCAAACAGTAGGTGATTCTGAATCAAGAGAGATTTCTGGAGAAGATAGCCTCATAGCCTAGCCTTATGTGAACACACTTTTTCCATGTCAGCTACCACTCCTGATCTTCCTGTGAGGTCCAGGCCTCCATTCCCACACTTCCCATTGACCATGGAAGCTGCAGCACCCTGATGGTCCATCCTGACCGGACCACCTGTTTTGGAACCATAGGATACCACTCACCACAAGAGGTCATAGTGCCCAAGCTGTAATCACAGGCATGGAACTATGATTTCTGCTTGGTAGTTACCCCAGTGCAGTCAATGTGATATCATCTCCCTGTGATAATCAGCCTGACAATAACCAACCTGTTATGCTTCTTGCATGATAAAGGCTGAGGAACAGCAGTCACAAAATAACTGTGGCTCAGATCCATCTGCTCAGCAGTTTCCTAAGACTCAGCTCTATCCCACCTCCTTTGAGAAGCCTCCCGGGTCTCCTCTCCCACACCCAGGTTAGGTGTCCTTCAGGGCTTCTGTAGCACTGCTTGGTTTCAGACCTTGTTCTTCACTCTGAAGCCCGTATGTTCTCTTCCAAAGACTCTGCTTCTGGGGTCCATGGCTCCGGGACCTCTGACTTTCCTCCATCCCTACCCATTGCTCCCGCTTGTCTTTTCTGTTTTTTTTTTTTGTTTTTTTTGTTTTTTTTTTTGAGATGGAGTCTTGCTGTGTTGCCCAGGCTGGAGTGCAGCAGCACAATCTCAGCTCACTGCAACTTCTGCCTCCCGTTTACAAGCGATTCTCCTACCTCAGCCTCCTGAGTACCTGGGATTACAGGCACGTGCCACCACATCCATCTAATTTTTGCATTTTTAGTAGAGACAGCATTTCACCATGTTGGCCAGGCTGGTCTCAAACTCCTGGCCTCAGGTGATCCACCTGCCTCGGCCTCCCACATTGCTGGGATTACAGGCGTGAGCCACCACACCCGTCCCACTTGTCCTTTCTTGTGTTTAACATTTAGTCAGCTGTTTCAAGTTCACAAGGTAGTTTATTACGGAGTCTGGTCTCTTGGTGGATGAGCTCAATCCCAGTGAGTTGAGAGGTGTACAGACTCTGGCATCCTGTCCTGTCAGCAGAGGCTCCCTGGCGCACCAGCTTCCAGAGCCACATTTCTTGTTCCCTCTCCCAAGTTTCCATTCCTTCCATCTCACCTCATGGCCAGGGACATTTCTCTCACTTTCCACTGTCACACCAGAAGCAAAACCCTCTCTGTCCAGCACGAAAGTTATCTCGGCTTTCATCACAACAATCTCAATCCCAGGTCATCAGATCTCTTGAATTATAAAACTAGAATCTTCCAAGTAGTTTCTACCTCTTTGAGACTCCTGGGAAAGATTTGTTTTTTTTTTTTTTTTTCGCTAAACATTCTTTATTTTATTTTTTACACAGTTTTCCTAACTGCCTTGTGGGTAGTTAAATCAAATGCACAGAATTTATGCCAGGCACTGTATTAAGACTGAGACAAAGGTGGATACGACTGAGTCCCAAGGGTTTGTCAGAAGTTCCTC